>NC_140170.1:172757802-173335302 GCF_963971535.1 Notolepis coatsorum | reverse complement strand
CCATTTTCCTCCGATTTTCTCCCATCCCAATGTTAGTCGTATGCCAATTCCCAGTCCCTTCCTGGTCGCTGCGCACTTACCCCCCACAGTCAGATCATCTGGGAGAGTGGAGGCTACCACGTGCTTCCTCCGACACACGTCCAGCCAATCACCGCTTCTTTTCACCTGGCAGCGCGGATTCTCATCGAGAGGGCGTAGCGTGTGGGAGGACCACACTATCCCCCTCAAGTCCTATCCGCGCTTAGCAGGCGCCCCGACCGAACTGTAGGAGTCGCTGTTTACAACGACCCGGACCCACCCCGCCAGCTTCTCCCACCCTCTAATACAGCCAATTGTATTAGTGCAGACGGCCAGCCAAGCTGGTGACAACCCCGGAGCTGTGAGCTGGATTCGAACAGGCGAATCCAGCTCACAGCTCCGGGGTTGGTGACGAACGCAATCTCCGCTCGGCCACCTAACCGCCTTTATAGTGGATACTTTGTATTAAAAGCACTGATTCTCAACATTGGACAGCGATTAGTTTGTGTTTTGGGGCATTAGTCTAGAAAATATCATCTGGACAGATGTTTTAAATGAATCACATATTTATGCATCAATACCAAGGACAGCCAGTGGGAGGCACCACAGTACTTCTAACCAACAGCTACAAGTGCTACTTGAGATAATAATATTAATTAATATGAAACTAATGGGAGTCCTTCACCTTGTTTGTAGAGCTATGGATTTCTTAATAGGACTAGTTGTTAAAGATCCCTAAATATTCAGCACAACAATTGAATGAGGTTGGAGTGGGGTGGAATTTGGCAATGATCACGTGGTGCCACCAGTACGACACATCTTCAGTTGTGTTCCTCGACCTCATTGGGTGTTTCGGCCATTTATCACAATACACCCTCTGCCGAGGTTGGCCCACCACAGGCTGATCAGGCCTGGGTGTGTGTCGCACGGTGGCACCACGTGTTCATTTAGCAGCCCATGATCGAACATTGTACATATGTCTATACTGAACACTGTGACCTCATTTTCTACTTCTAAATTACATACTATACTATGTTATTTGATACTATCTTGTCTAGCACAGTCTCTGGAGCGTAACAGTAAGAAGCATTTTGTATGAAAGTATTCTGTACTTCTGTATGACAACTATTAAAGAAACTTGAAACTTGATGCGTCTCTACGTTTCAGCCACAACCAGTGACTGCTCCGTTCTGCTGCAGTGGCAAGTTCTTTGATTGCCTTCCGTTGGGCCTGTGATTGATTGATTGATTGATTGATTGACAAGTTTATTAACAGATTGCAGAATGGGTACAGTACAGTACAGCTCAATACATACAATTGTTAAGGGGATGCAGACCAGAGAAAGACTTTCGTCTTGTTTACATCAGGGTCCCCCATTTTCAATTCATCATAACATATATGACATACATGACATACAGATAGACAGTACTGCTACATCTATACATTTATGACATATCAGATTTGCAAATACAGTACTGTTTGTGATACAAAAGTGTCCAGAAAAGGAGTGTATATACATTTGGCATAGAAACTGTACATTGGAGGAGGTTGGTTGGGTGGGGTGGGGTTGGGTGGGGGCTGTACATTGGAGGTGGGGGGGGGGGGGGGGGGGGGGGGGGGGGGTTGGGAAGGGGACACACACACATTTTACACTGTACATTGGAATATTGACAAAGCCTTACTTGGTCATTTACTGTACAACTAGGTTAGGACATTTGTAGGGGCCAGTTTCGAATTGCAGTCTCACGTAGGTGTTTTTTGAGAGTGTTTTTGAAGGTGGGTAGTGATTCACATTCCTTTACAGCTGTGGGTAGGGCGTTCCACATTGATGTGGCATAATTGCGAAACGTGTTTAGTCCCTTGTTTGAGCCGAATCTGGGTTTTACATGATTTGTGGAGCTCCCTCTGGTGTTGTGATCGTGGTATTCACTGACCTTTGGGAAGTATTTTGACATGTACATGGGTACCTTGGTCGCGTAGTGTATCTTGTAGACCAGGCCCATTGCAAGTTGCTGTACTCTGTCGTCTACTCTAAGCCATCCTAGGTTGTCAAAGTGGGCAGGGGTGAGGTGGGTTCTAGGAGTCAGGTCAAGTAGTAGTCTGACTAGCTTGTTTTGAGATGTTTGTCCTCTGATCCCTACTTCCTTCAGGAGCCTTGTGGTGGAACTGGCTACAAAGCCTCTGCAGCCCACCTCCACTGGCCACACCTTCACGTTCCAGCCCCGCCCCTCTGCTTCAGCTGCTAAGTTGGCATATCGCAGCCTCTTCCGTTCGAATGCCTCATCGATGGCTTCCTCCCATGGGACCGTCAGCTCAACGATGAAGACACGCCGGCAAGATTTGGACCAGAGGACCAGGTCTGGGCGCAGGTTGGTCGCTGCAATTTCAGATGGGAAGGTAAGCCTCTGGCTGAGGTCTACCCGCATTTCCCAATCCCGGGCTGCATTCAGTGGGCCTGAGTTCGGAGGTGACGGCTTGGTCCGCCGTTTCTCCCCTTCCCGGATGAAGGTTGTTTTCCGTGGGAAGGTATTTTGGGCATTTAGAGGCATGCCGTTGGTGGTTACTCTCTTGTTCTCAAGATTCTATATTCTATATTTTGCGGGCCCCTACTTGACATCAAAGTTTAGTGTTAATGCGGCCCGCGTGCAACTGTTTGCCGAGTCGTTGCGCGAGAGTTGGACGTTTTATGGGGCTGCGGCACTGCAGATATACCCTACTCCAATGATCCGCACGGACATTAGACGGTGTTGCACTCGCTACCCAGTCTGTAAGCTAGTAGCAGTCGCAGAGGCTCAGTAACGTTCGAATGTTGTGATTTTCGATGCAAAATAAATATTCAACATTCTCTTTTGAGACTCCGCCTCAGACCCTTATCCTTTGGCACTTGGAACTTGCTGTACTTTGCTTGCAGGTCTGCAGCCATTATTGTCTGCCATGGGAACTCTCTAACCCCTCTCCCTGTCTCCCTGTCTCTCTGAGTCATGGACTCGAGTGTTAGTATGTCATTATACAGACTGCAGTGACTGTTTTCCCCCGTATTGGATAACTTATGAGCACCACTGAGGTCATGGATCAGCTTCATACAGTCTTCTGTCCAACCTACAACGTCTAAACCATGCCTGCTCTACTTCATTGCTGGGCTAAGTACTTCTATTCTATTCTATTCATATATATGCTTATTACATGTATTTATTGCTCCTGTCCACCCACTACAAACACAGGAACTCTCTAACCCCTGTTCCCGTCTCCCCGTCTCTCTGTGAGTGGATGTCTCGTGGTGATGGCCAAGGTGCTGGATGTCTCGTGGTGATGGCCAAGGTGGTGGATGTCTCGTGGCGATAGCCAAGGTGGTGCGATCCTCTCTACGTCGCCCCCATACTTCAAATGGATCAGAGCGGAACACATACACGCATACATTCATCCAAATGGAATATGACTGATATGTTGAGCTCGACATTTAGCCTTTATCTTATTTTCATACCAGCGCTAGTTTCCCTATGCTAATATACAGCTATCAAAACTCATAATTCGCATTAATTTAGTTGAACATATTTAAGACAAATCAGATATGCAGAATATGCCGTGTACCTCACCACATCACCAAGACACCAGCGCCTCCACAGGCCTTGCATGACAATAGAGCCCTGTATCTGCAGCAGTAATGGTCATTGTGGATTAGTGACTCTGTCCCCGGGGCGCCTTTTGCTTTTTCCAAATCCAACTGTGCAAAAATGCTTCCGCATTCGTCACCGGAGGTACCGTAGTGGCGTGCGGTAATGCGCCTTTCATTTTCCTTCACGCAGCGCCCAGCGGCGGCGTGCTCGCTCAGGTGCGTGCGTGCGCCGGCGTGCTCGCGAGGTGCTCGCGCATGCGCATGAGATCCCGCCTTAACAATATATATAAGTCACCGCCCCAAATTCAGTATCCAGAAATAGCTCAATTGGCAAGACGCCATGGCTGTGGATCCTACAGCTAGTTGCTGGTGAGTTCGAATCCCGTCAAATATATTTTTTTTAACGTGATTTTTTTTAACGTGTATTCTTTCGCCGGTTAAGGTTAGGCATGGTTAAGGTTAAGGTTAGGCATTGTTTCGGAGTTGGTTAAGGTTAGAACGGTTAAGTTTAGGCGCTGTTAAGGAGCTGGTTAAGGTTAGAGTTTGTCAAAGAGAATGGCAATATTCTTTCTATGGTTAAGGTTAGGCATGGTTAAGGTTAAGGTTAAGGTTAGGCATTGTTTCGGAGTTGGTTAAGGTTAGAACGGTTAAGTTTAGGCGCTGTTAAGGAGCTGGTTAAGGTTAGAGTTTGTCAAAGAGAATGGCAATAGACAGCCTATTTCCGCGCGACAGCTCCCAAAGCGGGCCTGAAAAGAAAGGCGCTTTACCGTAGTGGCGTGCGGTGACGAATGCTTCCGCATTTTTGCACTGTTGGATTTGGAAAAAGCCACACGCCCCCGGGGCCATCCTCATCCTGTAGAGACTGCATGAGGACGGATGTGTGTGTGTGTGTGTGTGCGTGTGTGTGTGTGTGTGTGTGTGTGTGTGTGTGTGTGTGTGTGTGTGTGTGTGTGTGTGTGTGTACCTTCGCAATGGGGGTTAGTGGGGTTGAAGTTGAGGGCAAACTCGTGGTTCGCCTTCTGTAGAGGGTCAACAACAACACACGGTAACAGATCAGAAACCACACGGTAACAGATCAGAAACCGATTTTCGAATAGTCGTGAAATTATAAAAATAAATTGATTAGTTTAGGCAAATATCGTTTTTGTATCAAGAAAGATATTTCCCCTTGTTTTTACCGGCACCTACAGTGTGTAGTGTATTGAGAGGGGACCCTATTAACTGTTACACCGCTGAACGGCATGCTGGGTACAGCTCGCTAGCTAGCCAGGTAGCATAACAGTCTGTTAACAGCTGGGAGAACAGAAAAGAAAGATGAAGAAAGAGAGACTGGATTTGTTACATTGTTACAATGTAGCAATGTTCTGTACGTTTGCCATGTTGTTTCACTAAAGCTCACACATTTCAAGCATCCGTGATCCAACTTTCAGAATGAATGCTTTTCTTCCCGGAGATACGCTAGCTTGGTCCGTTGGCGTTGGCATTAGCTGTTAGCGATGACAGCAGCCAGCTAGCTCGCTTGTTGGATTATCTCACGTTCACTATCAAGATTCTAATACTGAAATGGTGTGTAAGAAAGGTCAGCAGCGCCTCTTCTGTCTAAGGAAGCTAGCCACATTTCAGGTGGATAAGTCATTGATGATTTTGTTCTACAGGGCTTTCATAGAGTCTGTTGTTTCCTTTGCTGCCATTTGTTGCTATGGAAACCTTGACGTTAGACAAAAGAATGCTCTTACGAGGGTTGTGAGGGGGGCTAGTAGCAAGATTGTGGGGGTACAATTTAGCTGTCTCTGTCATATATATGATGAGCAGGTGCTCAAGAAAGTGCCATCTATTAGAGCAGACAGCTCTCACCCCCTAAATCCGGAATATCAATTATTGCCTTCCGGCCAACGTTTAGAGACCCCTGCAGCTAAAAACAATAGGTATACATTCTCGTTCATACCTACCTCCATTCGTGCCATCAATAAAGGAAGCAGGAGGAGGTAGCTTTGAGGTGGGTTGGGGGATGGTTGTAGTTGCTTACTTAGCGGTTATCATTATCTGATCTTGTGACCATGTACATGTCTGTCTATGTTCTTCTTGTTATGTATGTTTGTTTACTGTGCTTTTTTGGAGTTCTTATTATCTGCTGTAACATGAATTGCCCAGTTTGGGACATGCTAATAAACTTGACTTGACTTGAAAATTAATGCTTTTGTTCCTGGAAATTTCTGCGACTAGCAAATATCTAACTGTTAGCAATGACAGCAACCAGCTAGCTCACTTGTTTGATTATTTCACATTCGCTATTAAGTAAAAATTAAATCATATGTTCAATTAGTATTTGAATAGTTCCCAGCGACTATCTAATAACAATTTTGTGAGTTTTGCCCATCCCTACAAAGTACACAGCTGTTCAGAAACTACAGTAGTTCTTGATTTACGTCCCAAACATGTAAACTTCAACATTACCATCATCAAAGATTCTCTTTGAATCCTTTCCATGTCAGTATGAGGAGTAAAGATGGAAAATAGCTATTTGTAACTTTCTCAAGTTATGAATCTGAATATAGATGTGTTTTGCTCCAGTATTTACCAACATTACCAACATAAACAAACATTTTACAGCCACAGAATATATGATTAACAAGCTCAAATTCACAATAGCTGACACGTTGTTGCGATAGGCCACTTCCATTGCTACACCCCCTTTTAGCCAATGGCTTGAACACACACACACTTGACTTCCATGTCAAATCTCAGCCTCCCATGGTGAAACCTGTGGCCGCTAGAGGGTGGGGACCAACCAACCGACATGTCTACTGTATAGAGCTGCTGGTCGCAGCTAAAAACTAATATTTACCTTTTTCTTATGTTGGTTCTTATATGAAAAGTTCAGTTAATGAACTGCAGATGGGGTGGGGCTCCCTGTTTGTTTACATTTAGATCACTGATCACTGCTTTAAACCAGTTCAACCTGTAGGGTGTTGTGTGTGTGTGTGTGTGTGTGTGTGTGGTGTGTGGTGTGTGGTGTGTGGTGTGTGGTGTGTGTGTGTGTGTGTACTGACCTGGTAATCTGGAGGCAACTTGGCTCCAAAACCAAATGCTGGGAAGAACTTGTCTCTGAGAGAGAGAGAGAGAGCGAGAGAGAGAGAGCGAGAGAGAGAGAGAGAGAGAGAGAGAGAGAGAGACAGAGAAAAACGTTTATTTTTACACTACTGTTTTATGTTTTATTATTCTATTGCAATTATGTGCGAAAAAGAGACAGAGACACACACAGAGAGAGAGAGAGAGAGAGAGAGATGGAGACGGAGAGAGAGAGGGGCTCGAGATGCATAGGGGTTGGAGTGAGAGTAATATGGTAGGAATACCACATACTGGTACAGTAGTACGGTAGTATGGTATAGTATACTAGTAGGTATATGTAGTATATTTACGTGTCGTAGTCCTGGATGACCTGCCCTACAGACCAGGTGGCCGACAGGTACTGGTTCAGACCGTCTGGACTCATGTAATGCAGGGACTCTGGAGAGCGAGGGTCACCATTAGAGCCTGTGAAGTCTATCCCCAACTGCACACACACACACACACAAATGTTACACCGATTGCAACCAGAACGTCATCAGTTGGACAGGTGTGTGTGTGTGTGTGTGTCTGTGTGTGTGTTGATGTTGACTTACAGTGAAGTTAATCTGACAGCCGCCCATCACATAGTCCAGGAAGGTGTACTGGGTCACCAGCTATATAAAAAAAAAAAAAAAAAACACACACACACACACACAATTAGCATGTTGACCACAGAGCAACTCAGTAGAACTCATCTTCAGTCCAGCAACCAGCCACAGGTTTGACGACAGGAGACCTGCTGACTGCCGCTAGGATCTCTGGGTAATGTAGTGTCAATATAGAGTGTGGGCAGTGAAGGGCAGGTAATGTTGTCCAACATATGAAGAAGTAACTGTGGGTAATGGACAGTTACTATTATGCTGCTTTCACATAGCAAAGTCTGTTTCCAACCTGCCAAAGTCTGCAGAAACACAGACCAATAACAAAGTCAATTATTTGAAACAGAAACTATGTCTTCAGGTCACTACTGTTTAACAACATGATGATATTGTTTTCTACTGTTTAACAACATGATCATATTGTTTTCTACTGCGTCTGCACTCTACCGACAATAATGTGATTCTTCCCACTTTTGGTTATGTTTGTGACTCAACTAGCCAATAGCGGCGCGCCGGCGCAGGTCAAAGGTCTTCCACGACATTGTTGATCTGACTTGGTAGCCCGTTCATGTGCTACTCCCCCACCGACATATCCCACACCACGTGAACGAGGCAATTAGTCCTAGGTAACAGTAACCATGGAACTGTAGTTATGTAGCCCTTGGTAACGGTTGTCATGGACTGTGGGTAATGTAGTACTTGGTAAAAGTAACCATGGAACTGTGGTTATGTAGTCCTTGGTAACGGTTGTCATGGAACTATGGTAATGTAGTCCTTGGTAAAAATAATCATGGAACTGTGGGTAATGTAGTCCTTGGTAACGGTTGTCATATAATTGTGGGTAATGCAGTCCTTAGTAGCGGCTGCCATGGAACTGTGGGTAATGTAGTCCTACCTCACAGCTCTTGAAGCTGACCACTCCAGAATTCTTGTAGCTCTTCTTCTTCTTCTGTTTCTCTGCATGGATACAGTCAAACTCCACCTGGGCAGACAGCACACCCTACAGGTCACACTCTGAACTACAAGTCAGCACACCAAACAGACTTCATGTGTCATACTGTAATACTCAATTATACAATCTTGTAATTCACCTTTAATGTTGTTTCTGTATCTGACTAAATCATATTAATTTTATAGGTTATTTTATAGGTTATAGAGATAGGAGAGAAGGTTCTGGTGGGATCTGATCCCAGGCCAGTAGGGGGACATGAGGTTATAGAGATAGGAGAGAAGGTTCTGGTGGGATCTGATCCCAGGCCAGTAGGGGGACATGTGGAGACAGGGGTTTTAATTAACCACTACAACGCCTCTGGACACAGGTTGATTATTCTGATTGGAGCACTGTTTTCTATTCTTTTTTAGTTAGTTGAATGAAGCAATTGTTGGGAGAGGACAGATGTGTGTTTTACCCCCTGGGTTTGGCTGCTATGGCAACACTTCTATCTCTATGACAACACTGTCTACTACTTCTATCTCTATGATAACACTGTCTACTACTTCTATCTCTATGATAACACTGTCTACTACTTCTATATCTATGACAACACTGTCTACTACTTCTATCTCTATGATAACACTGTAGTGTATACTACTTCTATCTCTATGACAACACTGTCTACTACTTCTATCTATGACAACACTGTCTACTACTTCTATCTCTATGATAACACTGTCTACTACTTCTATATCTATGACAACACTGTCTACTACTTCTATCTCTATGATAACACTGTCTACTACTTCTATCTCTATGATAACACTGTCTACTACTTCTATATCTATGACAACACTGTCTACTACTTCTATCTCTATGATAACACTGTAGTGTATACTACTTCTATCTCTATGACAACACTGTCTACTACTTCTATCTCTATGATAACACTGTCTACTACTTCTATCTCTATGATAACACTGTCTACTACTTCTATATCTATGACAACACTGTCTACTACTTCTATCTCTATGATAACACTGTAGTGTATACTACTTCTATCTCTATGACAACACTGTCTACTACTTCTATCTATGACAACACTGTCTACTACTTCTATCTCTATGATAACACTGTCTACTACTTCTATATCTATGACAACACTGTCTACTACTTCTATCTCTATGATAACACTGTCTACTACTTCTATCTCTATGATAACACTGTCTACTACTTCTATATCTATGACAACACTGTCTACTACTTCTATATCTATGACAACACTGACTACTAACACTGTACTACTTCTATCTCTATGACAACACTGTCTAATACTTCTATCTCTATGATAACACTGTAGTGTATACTACTTCTATCTCTATGACAACACTGTCTACTACTTCTATCTATGACAACACTGTCTACTACTTCTATATCTATGACAACACTGACTACTAACACTGTACTACTTCTATCTCTATGACAACACTGTCTAATACTTCTACCTCTATGATAACATTGTCTACTACTTATATCTCTATAATACTGTCTACTACTTCTATCTCTATGACAACACTAGGCTTGTTCGAGATGGATTTCGGTTCGCCTCGAAAGTAGACGAGAGTAGCCGAGTGAAGCCGGGGGAGGAGTTAAAAAGGCGGACACTGCCGATTTCACGAGAGCCTCTCGCCTAGTCTCGCATGGCAGATACGCTTTCACGTCACCACAAACATTACACACCTGTCCAGCTCATTACAATGCGATGGCCGTTTGCAAAATTAGATCAGATTCAAATGTACAGCACACCATATACTGCTATAGTGGAATATACTATTCATATACCATAATGTATACCATCTTGTTGCGCGCTCCTGGCCGCACGCACACACAACACACTGCTGAATAATTCTGTTTTGCATCAATATATATATATGTATACTGTGTATATTGAGGCAAAACAGAATTATATATACAGTATTGAGGCAAAACAGACGACGCATGTGTGTATGTGTGTGTCTGACAGCTTGAAGTTTATCATGATGATATGATGATAACGCATAACATAATAAAGTTTTCAATCAATCAAACGTCTCATAACTCCCTGGCTGTCACGTGGCTGGTGACTGACAACTTTTCTGAGCCAATAGGCTCTTTGCCCGACCATAGCAAGTCGCTTCCCAGCCGGGAGCAGCCGAGTGAGAGGTACTGTGGCGCCTCGCTCTGAATGCTGCTTGTGGCTCGCTCCCGCGGGAGTTCCACGCCTCGCCTCGTCAGATTTTCAGAGCAAGTCGGACAATATTCTAACCGTCATGCAACGCGATTGGCGAGGCAGTAGTGAAACCTGCGCAGATCTGCGTCCGCCTATCCCATCTCGAACAAGCCTACTGTCTAATACGTCTATCTCTTCAGCTACACACAGGAAACAGGAAGTAAAGAGGAGGAAGTGACCTCACCGGAGAGCCGTGTGCCGCTTTCTGCAGCTCTGACACCGTGGCGGTAAAACAGCCAATCAAGTCATGTGACCCATCGCTGTCATAGTCTGAACAGTGGACCTGCAGGAGGAAGAGGAGAGAGGAGAAGAGAAGAGGAAGGAGGAAAAGTGAGAGGGAGGAAAGGAGGCGGCGCTCACCGGGCGATCTTTAGCCGGCAGCAGCTGATTGGTGGAACAGGTGAACTGGCCTATCTCATCTGAGCTGGTGTCTTCATCTTTATCATAACACACAACCTGTCACACACATACACAGGCAGGCACACGTGTGTGTGTGCATACACACACACACACACACACACACACAAAGATGTGGACACACACACACACCAGAATGGACACAGACACACATACATACAGACAAACACACACACATGAAACACAAATGTGCACACATTAACACACACAATAACACCCAAATCTTATCGAAGCCCATATTATCATAGCACACTAACCTGTCTTACACACACACCCCACAATTGACACAGACATACATACAGACAAACACACACACACACACACACACACCGCTATGGACACAGGATAACAAGCTAAGACAAACAAATCAACACACAAGTAAACATAGATAAACATACAGACAGATATGACCAGCCTACAATGTGTGTGTGTGTGTGTGTGTGTGTGTGTGTGTGTGTGTGTGTGTGTGTGTGTGTGTGTGTGTGTGTGTGTGTGTGTGTGTGTGTGTGTGTGTGTGTGTATGTGTGTGTGTGTGTGTGTGTATGTGTGTGTGTACCTTGACAGGCTTGTCCAGGTCACCGCTACAGAAGGTGTGTAGAGGAACAGTGAACTTCTTCCATGAAGGACTGAGGTTGTTCTTCACCACCTAGTGACATCAAACACATGAACCGCTCTGCGTCAGACCGGGAGAGGGTGGTGAGAACCGCCCAACGCATCATCACCGGTACATCACTCCCTGCCCATCTATCCATCACAAGCAGTGTCTGAGGAAGGCACGCAGCATTGTGAAGGACTCCTCTCATCCCAATCACAGACTGTTTGCCCTCCTCCCCTCTGGGAGGCGCTACAGGAACCTCCGCTGCAGGTCGAGCAGACTCAGCACCAGTTTCTCTCCCTCAGCCGTCATCTCCCTGAACTCTGTGCCACATCGATATAGCATATAGACATTTATATTCACTGCATATATATATCCATATCCGTCTGAAAATACCCACATATATAATATAATATATAATTATATATATACGCATATAATCCTTCTATATAGCTGTTTATACACCTGCATATAACCCATACAACTCTGCATGATAGCATGTACAATAATGCTGTATATACTGTATATATATATATTAAAAAAAAACATACATCTGTCTGTATAAACCTGCATAATCCTTTTTACATATCTGTAGATATCCCTTACCTACTCTTACTAGTTACGCTGCTGGCCAGTATGACTTACTACCATAGTGTCTTTATACCTGTATCACTGTACATATCAATACTACTCTGTACATACATCTGATTAGCACTATTACTCAATTTATATATTTTATATCCAGTTCAATCACTTGTACATTGTATATTACTATTGCACTTTAGTATTACATTTGCACTCTGGTTGGATGCCAAACCTCTTTTTCATTGTACTGTACTGACAATAAATTTGAATCGAATCGAATGACTAAAACTAACATTAACTTCACTAACATTAACATTACTAACATTAACATTACTAACACTAACATTACTAACACTTAACATTAACATTACTAACACTAACATTAACATCACTAACACTAACATTAACGTCACTAACATTAACGTCACTAACATTAAAGGAAAACTCCAACATTTTGGGAAATTTGCTTATTTAACATCTTCCCGGAATACGTTTATTTTGTACATTATCTAACGTCAACACGAACCTAAACTAACGCTACAACTAACCTAAAGTTAGTTTAGGTTCGTGTTAACGTTAGATAGTGTACAAAATAAACGTATTCCGCTGCTATAGACGTCGCTCTTTTATTTTGAAAGCCCCCAGAAGGAAGTCATTATATTTGCTTTAGTGACTGTCCGGTTCTGTGTTAGCTCCGGTTAGCTCCGAGCGTCCAGTAGTTAGTAGTATATTATCAATACCAGCCATTGGATTACTGTTTTCTAAATTGGGGAGGCTTTTAATCGTCAAGGTAAGAGGATTTTAAGTCATGGTATCCATAAACTTCAATCGGTTCGGATCCTTTGAATTAATGAGAATGTAAACAAACACGGCTTCCACGTAGAAACCACTGACTGCGCGCAGAGAAGAGTCGTTCGGCAAAAAATTGTTCAGAGTATATCTGTTTAGAAAACGTAATTGTCGAATTCAATTATTTTTTATTTCTCCACGTGGTAAATACACAGGTCACAGCATGTTTACAGGAATGTTTTGGAGTTGTATTTGGAGTGTATTTGGTGACTGTAGGGCAATGTAAGGGAACGTCAGGCTATAAAAAAAAAACCACTTCCAGTGATGAAGCTAAGCTATGCTAACGGAGCGACTGTTCCCTAAGCTAAATGCACGCACAGAGACAAAAAAGGTATGTATCTTCTTGTCTAACTCCAGGGAAGATGTTAAATAAGCTAATTTCCCAAAATGTTGGAGTTTTCCTTTAACATTACTAACATTAACATTACTAACACTAACATTACCATTAATATTACTAACACTAACATTAACATCACTAACATTAACATCACTAACATTAACGTCACTAACATTAACATTACTAACGGACTAGAGTAGCTGTTGTGCTACATGGACCAAAATACCAGAGCCATCCTGGCTGCACCAAAACACTTTGTTCTCAAGAAATCTGCCGTTCAATGAGGAGACAGAGTGGAGGTAATGTAATGTTAATGATTACTATTGATATGGACGTACAGATTGCTAGCTGAGTTGTGCTACATGGACCCAGACAGCACCATAGTGTGAAGGCATACCTCTGTACGGTGCACCAGCTGCCACTTTCCATCGTCTCCTTGTTTAAAGAACTCCAGGAAGGGGTCAGACTTCCCAAACAGGTCCTGACACACACACACACACACACAGGTAAATGTTTAATCCATTGTGATGGCGTTTTATCTAAATTACATTTATAATGCATCAATGTGCCTCACTGCATCACTGAGCACAGGGTGACAGTACTACCTTCCTGGTATTTTATTCTTAGGCTTATTTTATTCTTATTCGTGACTATTGGTTTTGTCTATCCAAATGTCTACTGTAAGCGATTTGTAATGACAAATTTCCCTCGGGATAAATAAAGTATTTCTATTCTATTCTATAGTAGTGCAGCCTATAGCTTGTCATCTCGGACTGCAAATACAACTCACACTGAATGTAGTGTGTGTACACACATACACAAAAAGTAGACACACATGGACGGCACATTCAAATGTAAACTGAATAAGAAAAATGGAAAAAGAGAGAGAGAGAGAAAGAAAAAGAGATGGAAATAGAGATAGAAAGAGATGAAAGAATGGGAAGAAGAAATAAGGGTTGTAGAGAAAAGGTAGGAGAGAGATGGGGGGTGGATGGATGGAAAGATGGATGGTTAGATAGAAAGATGGGTGGAGAAAGTGATGGATGGATGGTTGGAAGGATAGATGGATGTATGATGATTAGATGGATGTATGATGATTAGATGGATGTATGATGTTAGATGGATGTATGAGGTTAGATGGATTAGATGGATGTATGATGGATTAGATGGATGTATGATGGATGTATGATTAGATGGATGTATTATGGTTAGATGGATGTATGATATTAGATGGATGTATGATATTAGATGGATGTATGATGTTAGATAGATTAGATGGATGTATGATGTTAGATGGATGTATGATTCGATGGATGTATGATGTTAGATGGATGTATGATATTAGATGGATGTATATTAGATGGATGTATGATGTTAGATGGATGTATAATATTAGATGGATGTATGATGTTAGATGGATTAGATGGATGTATGATGGTTAGATGGATGTATGATGGTTAGATGGATGTATGATGATTAGATGGATGTATGATGGTTAGATGGATGTATGATGGTTAGATGGATGTATGATGGTTAGATGGATGTATGATGGTTAGATGGATGTATGATGTTAGATGGATTAGATGGATGTATGATGTTAGATGGATTAGATGGATGTATGATGGTTAGATGGATGTATGATGGTTAGATGGATGTATGATGGTTAGATGAATGTATGATGGTTAGATGTAGGGATGCACCGATCCGATATTGGTATTGGCCGCCGATATCAGTAAAATAGCTGGATCGGGTATACATTTTATTTTTATTTTTTAAGATTATTTTTATTTCTTATTAATAATAATAATAAAAAAATAACAAATAACCATTCAGTACATTTATATCTATGTGTTAATTTGTTACATTTAGTTTCACTAAGTTAGGAAAGTAATGTTTAAGTCAAGCCTGATGTTGCCTTGCACAAAAGAATGATCCCAGTCTCTTCCACACAGTGACAGTGAGGCATACAGTTTATTAATTGAATGAATGAAGTTTATTTTCTGTCTTTGTTTACAACAAATCAAAAACACAATTGTGATCCTTTACAATTCTTAAAAACAAAATATATATATAAAGAAATCAAATAATTTTTTTTAACTTTTTTGGAGAAAAGAAAATGGACAATGGGTATTGGATCGGTATCGGTATTGGCCGATACCCAAACCCAGGTATCGGTATCGGGACTGAAAAAGTCGGATCGGTGCATCCCTAGTTAGATGGATGTATGATGGTTAGATGGATGTATGATGGTTAGATGGATGTAGGTGGTTAGATGGATGTAGGTGGTTAGATGGATGTAGGTGGTTAGAAGGGTGGATGGAGAAAAGGATGGATGATGGATGGAGAGAACAGAGAGAGGAGAGGAGTTACCTTCTTGTCCAGGCCTTTAGCTTCCACCACCAACACGATGGCTCTGTTATCCTTAACCTCCTCCGCTGTCACCTACACACACACAGGAGTGGTCATCATCAGCGTACGTGTATACACCGATTCCTTGGCATGACCATCTCCCGGGATTTGAAGTGGGAGCTCAACATCACGGGCCTGCTCAAGAAGGCCCAGGGGTGTGGCCTCCCACACGCTACACTCTCCCCGGTGAGAACCTGCGCGGCCAGGTTGGCCTGCCCCAGGCTGCACATGCGTCGGAGGAAAGCATGTGACAGTCTCCGGTCTCCCGGACCAACAGTAGGGGAAAGTACGCAACAACCAGGAAGGGTGGGATGGGAGAAAAATCGGGAAAAAGGAGGGGAAGAAAGATAATATATATTTATATTAAAAAAAAAAAAAAAAAAAAAAAAAAGGCCCAGGGGAGGATGTTCTTCCTCCGGCAGTTGAACAAATATAAACTGCCGAGGACCATGATGGCCCAATTCTACACGGCCATCATTGAGTCCATCCTCACCCACTCCATCATCTCCTGGTTCCCCGCTGCAGCGGCAAAAGATCTCGCCAAGCTGCAGCGGGTGATTCGCTCCGCGGAGAGGGTGATCGGCTGTCCCCTGCCCTCCCTCAGGTCCCTGCACGACTCCAGGGCGCTGAAGAGGGCGAGGAAGATCATGGCCGACCCCTCCCACCCCGGTCACAGCCTCTTCACCCTGCTCCCCTCTGGGAGAAGGCTGAGGATCCCAAAGGCTGTGAAAGCTCGTCACAGACTGAGCTTCTTCCCCTCAGCCGCCAGGCTGATCAATGCCTCAGGCCCCCCCCCCCCCCCCCTCTGCCCCCAAGTGACACTGGCACAATGACACTGACTGCACTGCACTAGTCATTAGAACTCTGCACTTTATATATATATATATTTTTTTTTATTAATTAATCCTCCACTGCACTGTTTCTTGTCCTGTGTCTGTGTTGGTGTTTGTCGTTTACTGTGAAAAAAAGAAAGGAAAAAATGCATACACTGTAATGCTGCAACAATTACCAATGTGTTTTACACAAATGGCTTAATAAAGGAATCTGAATCTGAAACTAAGACTGAAGACTAAAGTACTGAAGTTAAATATCCCTTTAAAACACTGGCTGAGAATGTTGCTCTGTAGCATGAAACCAAGATTATTAAACATGATTACTCTTACCTGTCCTGACATCATGCTGTACCTGCCCTCATACTGTACATGTCCTGTCATCATACTGTACCTGTCATCATGCTACACACACACACACACACAGGCTACGTACAGTGATGGTTCCTTTGCCAGCTGGCTTGCCTTTCTTCAGCTGCAGAGGTCTGGTCACAGTTTTACTGGCAACAATCTGAAAGACACAGTAGTTTACTGAGACCAGTTGTAGTTTTAGTCAGTCGGTCAGCCGGTCAGTTTTTCAGTCTATGTTAATTGAATGAAGTAATATAGTAACATTAACATTATGTTAGTTAATGTTGAAGTGTCACTGAGGACATTAACAGGTTCAGTTATTTCTCAGAACCATCCATGCTGTTCTTCATACTGGATGCATGCAGCTCCAACTCAGTAAACACTGAAACCTGTACAAGCCCTGGAGTAAACACTGAAACCTGTACAAGCCCTGGAGTAAACACTGAAACCTGTACAAGCCCTGGAGTAAACACTGAAACCTGTACAAGCCCTGGAGTAAACATGTCTGAAACCTGTACAAGCCCTGGAGTAAACACTGAAACCTGTACAGGCCCTGCAGTAAACACTGAAACCTGTACAAGCCCTGGAGTAAACACTGAAACCTGTACAAGCCCTGGAGTAAACACTGAAACCTGTACAAGCCCTGGAGTAAACACTGAAACCTGTACAAGCCCTGGAGTAAACACTGAAACCTGTACAAGCCCTGGAGTAAACACGTCTGAAACCTGTACAAGCCCTGGAGTAAACACTGAAACCTGTACAAGCCCTGGAGTAAACACTGAAACCTGTACAAGCCCTGGAGTAAACACGTCTGAAACCTACTCCACAGTGCACCCAAAGTAGGTTTCAGTGTTTACTTCAGGGTTTGTACAGTACAGTACATACTGGGGTGCGACTCATGATTCAGAATTAGCTTTTTAATCAATTCATGGATCCATCCATTCATTTAATCTTAATCCATTTTACGGTAATGAGGTGTTTGGTCCAGGGTTTCCGTTGTCCGGTAATTACCGTTTTTTTACCGGGAAAATCTGTTGAAGTCCGACATATTTAAATCTCTCCGGTCATAATGTCCTGTGAAAATAATTCCCTCTAAGCACAATTTGTATTAAAATAGGCTAAAATTAAATAGCGTGAAACAGTCTATACTCAAATAAAAGGAACTTGGAACTTGGAATAACCGCGCTCAGAACATCTATCAACACTTTTTTTTAAGCTCCGGCCAAAATGCGTGGTGACGTGTTGACCAATTTCGGAGGGGGATCCCAATGATATATCAATAAAAACGTACCGTCAGTTCATGTCCAAGGGATATGTTCAGTTCACGCGCACAGCAAGTTTCACCATGTCCTGGCATTTTTAACCAATGGAGAAAGAGAGATTTCCCTATTGTTTTTCTTATATGAATTATTCAACCTACGTTAATAAAACATACCTGGTGATCAACTACAGTTTGCTGTGAACATTATGATATGTGTGTAGTGTTCTGATACAACGATTATTGGTGAAGCGATGTCGAGATCAATTTGGGGTGCGACAGCTGCTGCAGCGCGACCTGTGGTTTTGCTGATGAGAATGGCGGACGGGAGCTGCAGCTGGATTAGCGTATCGCTTCGTTGGGAGGCGGAGATAGTTATTGGATTCAGCAAATCATGCAACATTTAGATTTCAGTGAACCCCACATGATAATGTTGCCGTCTCAGTAGTGCCAAATTTCTCAGTTGTTCGCTTGATATAATTAATACAAATGTCCAATATAACGGAATTCGTTAGCTCATAAAAATTTGATTATAACAGACTGCTGTTTAATGTCGGGCCGACTGCCCACATTCGCCTATTTGATTTCAAGTCGGCAGCAGCACGTGAGGACTTATTTTATTTGGAATATAATGTATACGCAAAAGTAGCCTAGTTTTAAGTTAAAATATTATAAATCTACATGCCTTGAGGATGTCATTCTTCATATAGCCTGCCTATAAAAAAAAATTTTGTATCCACTTTTTCTCCCATTTTTTCTATATTTTCTCCCATCCCAATTTTTTCGTATCATCCAATTCAACCCTCCCCTGTCACGAACGCTGTTTCTTGCCTCCCACAAGCCGGCTGCAATGTGGACTAAGTCATACATAGCACAAGTCCCCTCCGGTACTTGAGGTAACAGCAGTCGCATCTTTTCACCTGCGCAGCTCGATCTCTCAGTGGCGAGGAGTAACGCGTGGGAGGCTCACGCTGCCCCCGACACTTCCTGATTCTACTGCGCAGGCGCACCAACCAACCTGTAGGAGTCGCTGTCCACAACGCCCGATCCCCACCCATCAGTTTCCCACCCCCTAATACGGCCAATGTGTATTAGTATGAACGACCAGCTAAACTGAAAGCAATGTGGAGCGCTGGGCTCGAACAGGCAAGCCCAGCGTCTCCGTCATTCGTGGCGAGCGCCTTGCCCACTACGCCACGTAGCCGCCCCTGCCTATCAATTGTTTTTAAGCTCAATAAACTCTGACCGGAATTTGTCCGGGAGATTGAAATCTTGCAGGACACGCAGACCAGCACCAATATTTTCTAACGGAAACCCTGGTTTGGTCGTTGGCTTTAGTCTGTCTGGTTTAACTACCTGTCCCAGCGTGAGCTCCGTCCCCCCGAGGAAGTCGTCGTCGCCGAGGTCAGAAGACTTGTTGTCGATGTCATAGATCCCAAGCTTCAGCTTCTGGACCGTCTCAAAGTGGTAGTCCAGCCTCAGACGCTTACTGAAGGACGGGTCCTGACAGTTCTTCACCTGCTCTGTTCGATCCAACTAGAGAGAGAGAGAGAGAGAGAGAGAGAGAGAGAGAGAGAGAGAGAGGGAGAGAGGTAGGAATGGTGGAGAAAAGAGAAGGATGGAGGGAGGGCAGAAAGAAGGGAGGGCAAGAGAGAGAACAGTGATATAAAGAGTGAGAAAAGAGGAGAGGGTGAGAGAGAGAGAATAGAGATGGGGAGGGGGATAGGGAGGAAGAGGGGAGAGAGAGGGGGAGGGGGAGCTTTGTGTTACAGTCAGTCCAGTCTTATGGGTGCTCTGATGCTGTGTGGTTAGAGAGGGTGCTCTGAGGGTGTGGGTGCTCTGAGGCTGTGTGGTTAGAGAGGGTGCTCTGAGGCTGTGTGGTTAGAGAGGGTGCTCTGAGGGTGTGGGTGCTCTGAGGCTGTGTGGTTAGAGAGGGTGCTCTGAGGCTGTGTGGTTAGAGAGGGTGCTCTGAGGGTGTGTGGTTAGAGAGGGTGCTCTGAGGGTGTGTGGTTAGAGAGGGTGCTCTGAGGCTGTGTGGTTAGAGAGGGTGCTCTGAGGGTGTGTGGTTAGAAAGTACAGTCTATGTGTATAATATCATTATTACTGTGGATTATCATTATTACTCAGTAGTATTCATGTATATATATACTCCAGTTTAATCACCTGTACACTGTATATTGTTATTGCACTATTGTTACATTTGTACTCTGGTTAGATGCCAAACGTATTTTCGTTGTACTGTATTTGTGCTGTATAATGATAACACATTTTAGTCTAAAGAAACTACAGATGTTTCTTGGGGCGCTTGCTATGTGGTAATACTAGGATCAAGCTCCCCTCTACATATACATTACAGAGGACACATGCTAACACTATAAGTACAACTAGAGCAGTGTTTAGTGACTATGTGTGTGTGTGTGTGTGTGTGTGTGTGTGTGTGTGTGTGTGTAGGTGTGTGTGTGTGTACAGGTGTCTATCACGACACAGGAATGAACTCTATCACTACACAGGAATGGTGGACTCTATTTCTATCACTACACAGGAATGGACTATTTCTATCACTACACAGGAATGGACTCTCTCTCTATCACTACACAGGAATGGACTATTTCTATCACTACACAGGAATGGACTCTCTCTCTCTATCACTACACAGGAATGGACTCTCTCGCTCAGTCTCTACACACCTACCTCCATCCAATGACCATCTGCTGTGCTCTGCAGTAACACACACACACTGTGGGTGAGACTTAGAACAAAGACCACACACACACACATCCGCACACATACTCTCTCTCTCTCTCTCTACCGTACTCATGCACACACTCTCTCTTTCTACCGTACTCATGCACACATGTCTCTCTCTCTATATATAGGCCTATAGTCTTATAGCCTTAGACTCTCTCGCTCTACCCTATGCAGCACGCACACATACTCATTCTCTCTCTCTCATATATATATATATATGTACAGTAGGCATAGTCTCTTTCACTCTCTCTCCACACACACTTTCTCTCTCTCTCTCTTACCTCAGTCCAGTGGTCATCTCCAGTGCTCTGCAGTAAGACACACAGGGGGTCCGATTTAGAGCCAATATCCTTATCTAGGAGGCTGCAGCAGGAGATGGTCAGCTCTATCTTGGACACACAGTCTGCCATCTGAGAGAGAGAGAGAGAGAGAGAGAGAGAGAGAGAGAGAGAGAGAGAGAGAGAGAGAGAGAGAGAGAGAGAGAGGGGGGGGGGGCGTAAATAGTTACGTCAGTTTTCGTTACGCTCGGGTGAAAGGTATCGGAATAGCGGTTTATATATATTGAAATGTGAAACACCGCGGTTACAAATAACAACCAATGATGACTGTAGAGGAAAAACGGCGACACTAAAATAATATAATAAATTAGTCCGATGATTAATTCAACTGAACAACATCACAATTCAACCGTTTCAGAAGCAGGACGGATTAGATTAGAGCCCTAACGCCCACAAAGCCGATTACACACATTATAATAAACACACAGTTACCTAATCGAAACACATCATGATAATAACAACGTTAAAAACGTGCATAACTTAGTTACCTTCAGAGCGCCTCACTATGGCCTGATATAGAACAGAAGTTTGTTAAAACAACGTCGTTACTGAACTTCCCTGTCGGTGCTCGGTGGTTGTAATAAAAGGTGTGGCAGAATGGAAACTAGAAACTAGACGCCCTCCTTCACCCATTGGGTGAAAAGCCACGGGAGACCCGTTTCAATTGGACACGAGGCCCGTCACTCGCGAACACCGGAAGCGAGTCTCGCTCTCTCTCTCTCTCTATTTCCTCGCTTTTAACGTCGAAATACTTTAGAGTTTAGACAATTACATAATCCATATTTCGATTTCCTTTCCGTTCTATCTTCCTGTCACAAAAGACAATGGGGGGGACCCTGATGTAAACAAGACGAAAGTCTTTCTCTGGTCTGCATCCCCGAAACAATTGTGTATATTGAGCCGTACTGTATTGTACCCATTCTGCAATCTGTTAAATAAAGGTTTCAACCAATCAATCAAACAGGAACAGTGATGTTCTTATCCAGAGTAGAATACGATAGAGGCAGGGATTCCTGAACTAAAGCAGCATCACAGAGAGAAATAGCATCACAGAGAGAACAATGTGACTGCATCACTTCTCACCACACAAGATGAAACAACTCAGAACGACTGGAGCAAAAGTAGATTGCAGTCATTCAAAGCACTCAGCTGCAGACTATGCAAAACAACAGGCAAATGTGAAGATAAAACAAATGCTTTAAGGGTTCAGTAAGTATGTACGTGTGTTAGTACATCAGGTAACAACCTAGAGAACACACAGGAGCATGAAAGAGGAGACATTAGTTGAGGGGGTGCGCAGCAGCACAGACCGGTCTCGTCTCCGGGTCATAGTCTGGCATTTCTACACTGGGCGTCGGCCAGAGGGGCCGCCTCTCCCTACAAAACCGGCTCTCTCTCTCTCATTATACTCATATATTATTTTTATTTAAGTATATTTTTCTTGTTGGCAGTTTATCTGTTGCTTGAATTGCTTCTATTCAACTTCTTCTAACTCTGCCCCCCCCCACCACCACATTGAGATCATTACTTGTTTACGGTTTATTTGTTAGATAATTATTATACATATTGGATCACATTTCCTGTGACAAGATGGCATCCAATGTAATAAAAAAAAGTCAACCAACGAACTAGATTCTTGTACCGGATCTCCTCTCTGGTAAACAAGAATACCCTGAAGACTCTGGCAGGAGCACTCATTCAAGGGTACTACGACTATGCGTGCACCTCATGGTACCAAAGCACCTCAAAGGCGCTTAAAACAAAATTACAAACATCACAAAACAAACTGGTCAGACTACTACTTGACCTGAACCCCAGAACCCACCTCACCCCTGCCCACTTTGACAACCTAGGATGGCTTAGAGTAGACGACAGAGTACAGCAACTTGCAATGGGCCTGGTCTACAAGATACACTATATGACCGGGGTACCCATGTACATGTCAAAATACTTCCCAAAGGTCAGTGAATACCACAACCACTACACCAGAGGAAGCTCAACAAATCATGTAAAACCCAGATTCGGCTCAAACAAGGGACTAAACACGTTTCGCAATTATGCCACAACAATGTGGAACGCCCTACCCAAAGCTGTAAAGGAATGTGAATCACTACCCACATTCAAAACCGCTCTTAAAGAGCACCTACGGGAGGCTGCAATTCGAAACTGGCCACCGTAAATGCCCAAAACCCCCACCACCTCCTAATAGACAGTCTCCTCCCCACCGCATGTATATATTCCCTCCCCACCGTATGTATATTTCTCTCCCACCCACCCACCCCCTCCTAATGTACAGTCCCCTCCCCATCATATGTATATACTCTGTCAGGATCTAGGGGTAACAGTACTGCATATTTGAATACCGTTATGTCACAAATGTATCAGTACTAAATACCTATATGTCCCTATGCCATAAATGTCATGTATGTTGTGTATGTCATAAATGTCTATATGAATTGAAAATGGGGGACCCTGATGGAAACAAGACAAACGTCTTTCTCTGGTCTGCATCCCCTTAACAATTGTATGTATTGAGCCGTACTGTATTGTACCCATTCTGCAATCTGTTAAATAAAGTTTTCATTCATTCATACATTACTGTAATAGTTTATTTGTAAGATAATACATACATTACTGTAATGCTGTTTATTTGAGATAATAAATAATGACTAATGCTGTTTATTTGTTAGATAATACATACATTACTGTAATGCTGTTTATTTGTGAGATAATACATACATTACTGTAATGCTGTTTATTTGTGAGATAATACATACATTACTGTAATGCTGTTTATTTGTGAGATAATACATACATTACTGTAATGCTGTTTATTTGTGAGATAATACATACATTACTGTAATGCTGTTTATTTGTGAGATAATAATACATACATGACTGTAATGTTTGTGAGATAATATTACATACATTACTGTAATGCTTTTTGTGAGATAATAATACATGTATACATTATGTTACGAACAGCTCTGGCAAACCACTCAACAAGAACCACTTGAAACCCTAATCAAACGCAGGAAATGGGGCTGGATTGGACACACACCCTGAGAAAAACATCCTCCAACACAACCAGGCAGGCCTTAACCTGGAACCCACAGGGGTAGAGAAAGCCAGGAAGACCCAGAAACAGCTGGAGAAGGTCTGTCGAGGCGGATCTCAAGGAAGAAAGAACATCATGGAAGGAAGCAGAGAAAATCGCCCAACACCGAACCAGCAAAACAGAGTTCATGAATGACCTATGCTCCCCAAAGAGCAAAAGGGTTTAAGTCAAGTCACATTATGTTACATGTGGACAGGGGTCCGTCTATGTCCTGGCACAGTGCTACCGTAGTGTGGAGAGGGTCTGTCTATGTCCTGGCACAGTGCTAACGTAGTGTGGACATGGGTCTGTCTATGTCCTGGCACAGCACTACCGTAGTGTGGACATGGGTCTGTCTATGTCCTGGCACAGCGCTAACGTAGTGTGGACATGGGTCTGTCTATGTCCTGGCACAGCACTACCGTAGTGTGGACATGGGTCTGTCTATGTCCTGGCACAGTGCTAACGTAGTGTGGACAGGGGTCTGTCTATGTCCTGGGCTGGCACAGCACTAAAGTAGTGGGGGTCATCCCCATGTTCCCCGGGTTCTATGTTCCCCGATTGATTGATTGATTGATTGATTGATTGATTGAACATTTTATTAATGTCTGCCTTGTTTCGAACTGGTTAAGCGTGGCGACTCTTTCGAAGTTGGTTAAGGTTAGAGTTTGGAATCAGGGCTGGTGGTCTTATCCATAGATATATATAGAACACTAGATAGCTTGCCCGCGCTGCCGGCCAATGGAGAGCGTCGTCACTGAACCGCCGCCATCTTGGGAGAGTCAGCCTTGAGTGAGAGTGAGTGAGCTGCACAGACAAAAATACTCATAACTCGCTGAAATATTGACGGATTTACAAACGGTTTGGTTTATTACAAGCATTATTAACGTGGCTATGATTCAAGCGGTTTGTAAAAAAAAACATCTTTAAACATTTTCTTTTTTATAAGTATGCAGTATCATAACTACATATTTGATGTTTATAGCAAACCAACCCGTTTGTAAATCAGTCAATATTTCAGCGAGTTATGAGTATTTTTGTCTGTGCAGCTCACTCACTCTCACTCAAGGCTGACCCTCCCAAGATGGCGGCGGTTCAGTGACGCTGGTGACTCCGCCTTAAGCTATCTAGTGTTCTATATATATCTATGGTCTTATCGCCCTGCTCTAAAGATAAACTCTAAGCATAACCGACTATCTATCGCTACCGGGGAACATAGGACCCGGGGAACATAGACGACATGCTCCCAAGTAGTGTGGAGAGGGTCTGTCTATGTCCTGGCACAGCGCTAACGTAGTGTGGAGAGGATCTGTCTATGTCCTGGCACAGTGCTAACGTAGTGTGGAGAGGATCTGTCTATGTCCTGGCACAGCGCTAACGTAGTGTGGAGAGGATCTGTCTATGTCCTGGCACAGCGCTAACGTAGTGTGGAGAGGGTCTGTCTATGTCCTGGCACAGTGCTAACGTAGTGTGGAGAGGGTCTGTCTATGTCCTGGCACAGTGCTAACGTAGTGTGGAGAGGGTCTATGTCCTGGCACAGCGCTAACGTAGTGTGGAGATGGGTCTGTCTATGTCCTGGCACAGTGCTAACGTAGTGTGGACATGGGTCTGTCTATGTCCTGGCACAGTGCTACCGTAGTGTGGAGATGGGTCTGTCTATGTCCTGGCACAGTGCTAACGTAGTGTGGAGATGGGTCTGTCTATGTCCTGGCACAGTGCTACCGTAGTGTGGAGAGGGTCTGTCTATGTCCTGGCACAACACTAACGTAGTGTGGAGAGGGTCTGTCTATGTCCTGGCACAACACTAACGTAGTGTGGAGAGGGTCTGTCTATGTCCTGGCACAGTGCTAACGTAGTGTGGAGAGGGTCTGTCTATGTCCTGGCACAGCGCTAACGTAGTGTGGAGAGGATCTGTCTATGTCCTGGCACAGTGCTACCGTAGTGTGGACATGGGTCTGTCTATGTCCTGGCACAGTGCTACCGTAGTGTGGACATGGGTCTGTCTAATGTCCTGGCACAGCGCTAACGTAGTGTGGACATGGGTCTGTCTATGTCCTGGCACAGTGCTAACGTAGTGTGGAGATGGGTCTGTCTATGTCCTGGCACAGTGCTAACGTAGTGTGGAGATGGGTCTGTCTATGTCCTGGCACAGTGCTAACGTAGTGTGGAGATGGGTCTGTCTATGTCCTGGCACAGTGCTACCGTAGTGTGGAGAGGGTCTGTCTATGTCCTGGCACAGCGCTACCGTAGTGTGGAGAGGGTCTGTCTATGTCCTGGCACAGTGCTACCGTAGTGTGGACATGGGTCTGTCTATGTGCTGGCACAGCGCTACCGTAGTGTGGACATGGGTCTGTCTATGTGCTGGCACAGCGCTACCGTAGTGTGGACATGGGTCTGTCTATGTCCTGGCACAGCGCTACCGTAGTGTGGACATGGGTCTGTCTATGTGCTGGCACAGCACTACCGTAGTGTGGAGAGGGTCTGTCTATGTCCTGGCACAGCGCTACCGTAGTGTGGACATGGGTCTGTCTATGTCCTGGCACAGCGCTACCGTAGTGTGGAGAGGGTCTGTCTATGTCCTGGCACAGCGCTACCGTAGTGTGGACATGGGTCTGTCTATGTGCTGGCACAGCGCTACCGTAGTGTGGAGAGGGTCTGTCTATGTGCTGGCACAGCGCTACCGTAGTGTGGACATGGGTCTGTCTATGTGCTGGCACAGCGCTACCGTAGTGTGGACATGGGTCTGTCTATGTGCTGGCACAGCGCTACCGTAGTGTGGACATGGGTCTGTCTATGTGCTGGCACAGCGCTACCGTAGTGTGGACATGGGTCTGTCTATGTGCTGGCACAGCGCTACCGTAGTGTGGACATGGGTCTGTCTATGTGCTGGCACAGCGCTACCGTAGTGTGGAGAGGGTCTGTCTATTAGAGCCATATGGAATCCGCGATCACGGAATTGCGGACGGAATCGCGGAATTGAGCAATAAAAATGGAATCAACTATAAAAAAAATAAACAATTTTTTTTTTATACTTTTATGTTGTGGGACTTGTACAGCACTTTGTTCAACTTTGTCAGTGCTGTAAAGTTTAAACATTTTTTTTTTTTTTTTACTTTTTTTTTTAGCGTTTATCGCTTTTCTGGTCAAGCATGACCGACAGAAACAGGTTGAAATGGGATGTAGAGCAGGGGAAGACATTCTGAGAAATGACGGCGGGTCCGGGAATCGAACTCGTGTCCCCCAGATCCGTGACGAGCACGGTTTTCCCCGACGCAGAAATAGCGCCGAGATATGCGGTGAGCTACGGGAGCTCCCCAAGTTTAAACCTTTTTAAATCTTAGACAAACAAAACACTTTGCTTTCATGAAATATTGTAAGCCGTCATTTGAGGCTTTATAAAAGCAGCACAATGAACACAAATCTGTCAGTGCCGAGTCCGACCTCATCTTAAATAACAAACAGCATTGCTTGTTGTAGTTAACAAAGAGAGGCAGAGTTGATTTTGCAAAAATATATATATATAATCCTTTTTTTTTTTTTTTTTTTTTTAATAATAATAATAATCAAATTTTATTTTTATATTCCCATGTCCATCGAACGAAGCTTCGAAGCTTCAAAGTATTTAAGACAGCCCTATTAAATGGACTGTTATATCTTATTAAATTGTGGACATTTATTCATTCCCACTTATTAGACACTATTTCTGATGGTAAAATGAGCGTACAAAGCAAAATACAGAATTCTGAAATATTAAAACGGAAAAAACAGAATTTGGAAAAAAATAAAATGGAATTTGGAAAAAAATAAAACGGATTTCATATGGCTCTACTGTCTATGTCCTGGCACAGTGCTAACGTAGTGTGGACATGGGTCCGTCTATGTCCTGGCACAGCGCTACCGTAGTGTGTACAGGGGTCTGTCTATGTCCTGGGCTGGCACAGCACTAAAGTAGTGGGGGTCATCCCCATGTTCCCCGGGTTCTATGTTCCCTGATTGATTGATTGATTGATTGATTGAACATTTTATTAATGTCCGCCTTGTTTCGAACTGGTTAAGCGTGGCGACTCTTTCGAAGTTGGTTAAGGTTAGAGTTTGGAATCAGGGCTGGTGGTCTATCGCCCTGCTCTAAAGATAAACTCTAAGCATAACCGACTATCTATCGCTACCGGGGAACATAGGACCCAGGGAACATAGACATGCTCCCAAGTAGTGTAGACAAGGGTCTGTCTATGTCCTGGCACAGCGCTACCGTAGTGTGGAGAGTGTCTATGTCCTGGCACAGCACTAACGTAGTGTGGACATGGTCTGTCTATGTCCTGGCACAGTGCTACCGTAGTGTGGAGAGGGTCTGTCTATGTCCTGGCACAGGGCTACCGTAGTGTGGAGAGGGTCTGTCTATGTCCTGGCACAGTGCTACCGTAGTGTGGAGAGGGTCTGTCTATGTCCTGGCACAGGGCTACCGTAGTGTGGAGAGGGTCTGTCTATGTCCTGGCACAACGCTACCGTAGTGTGGAGAGGGTCTGTCTATGTCCTGGCACAGCACTAACGTAGTGTGGAGAGGGTCTGTCTATGTCCTGGCACAACGCTACCGTAGTGTGGAGAGGGTCTGTCTATGTCCTGGCACAACGCTACCGTAGTGTGGAGAGGGTCTGTCTATGTCCTGGCACAACGCTAACAGTGTGGGACAATATCAAAATTCCATCACGATATGATTCCAATACGATAAACAATAATATTGAATTATCACCCAGCCCCAACTGGGGCAGCTGTTCTCATGTTCCTCCCGAGTGTCGAGGAGACTTGACGTCGCAAAACAAACACCTGTCGAAGTGAAACCACTGGCCTTTACCAGCAGCAGGTGCAACAACAGGGTTTCAACACATCAGCAGGAGGAACAGCAGACGGGTCAGTGATATCTCACCAACATCCTTACTGACGGGTCAGAGAGAGGTCCTGACAGGTCAGAGAGAGAGGTCCTGACAGGTCAGAGAGAGAGGTCCTGACAGGTCAGAGAGAGAGGTCCTGACAGGTCAGAGAGAGAGGTCCTGACGGGTCAGAGAGAGAGGTCCTGACAGGTCAGAGAGAGAGGTCCTGACGGGTCAGAGAGAGAGGTCCTGACAGGTGAGAGAGAGAGGTCCTGACAGGTGAGAGAGAGAGGTCCTAACGGGTCAGAGAGAGAGGTCCTGACAGGTTAGAGAGGTCCTGACAGGTCAGAGAGAGAGGTCCTGACAGGTCAGAGAGAGAGGTCCTGACAGGTCAGAGAGAGAGGTCCTGACGGGTCAGAGAGAGAGGTCCTGACAGGTCAGAGAGAGAGGTCTAACGGGTCAGAGAGAGGTCCTGACAGGTCAGAGAGAGAGGTCCTGACAGGTCAGAGAGAGAGGTCCTGACAGGTCAGAGAGAGAGGTCCTGACAGGTCAGAGAGAGGTCCTGACAGGTCAGAGAGAGAGGTCCTGACAGGTCAGAGAGAGAGGTCCTGACAGGTCAGAGAGAGAGGTCCTGACGGGTCAGAGAGAGAGGTCCTGACAGGTGAGAGAGAGAGGTCCTGACGGGTCAGAGAGAGAGGTCCTGACAGGTCAGAGAAAGATCCTGACAGGTCAGAGAGAGGTCCTGACAGGTCAGAGAGAGAGGTCCTGACGGGTCAGAGAGAGAGGTCCTGACAGGTCAGAGAGAGAGGTCCTGACAGGTGAGAGAGAGAGGTCCTAACGGGTCAGAGAGAGAGGTCCTGACAGGTTAGAGAGAGAGGTCCTGACAGGTCAGAGAGAGAGGTCCTAACAGGTCAGAGAGAGAGGTCCTGACAGGTCAGAGAGAGAGGTCCTGACAGGTCAGAGAGAGAGGTCCTGACAGGTCAGAGAGAGAGGTCCTGACGGGTCAGAGAGAGAGGTCCTAACAGGTCAGAGAGAGGTCCTGACAGGTCAGAGAGAGAGGTCCTGACGGGTCAGAGAGAGAGGTCCTAACAGGTCAGAGAGAGGTCCTGACAGGTCAGAGAGAGAGGTCCTGACAGGTCAGAGAGAGAGGTCCTAACAGGTCAGAGAGAGAGGTCCTGACAGGTCAGAGAGAGGTCCCGACAGGTCAGAGAGAGAGGTCCTGACAGGTCAGAGAGAGAGGTCCTGACAGGTCAGAGAGAGAGGTCCTGACAGGTCAGAGAGAGGTCCCGACAGGTCAGAGAGAGAGGTCCTGACAGGTCAGAGAGAGAGGTCCTGACAGGTCAGAGAGAGAGGTCCTGACAGGTCAGAGAGAGGTGTTATGTACTAGAGGCCTGATCACTCCTGTGTCACGGGGCATGTAGGTGAGGGCTGCCAATTAGTTAATTAGTGCTGATTGGTTACCTGCTGGGAGGTTTAAAACCAGCCAGGGAAACACACATGCAGGGTCGGTGCTTAGAGAAAGAGCTGTCACATTCTTCTAGTCCTTGTCCGTTGGGTTACCTTAGTACTTTAGTTAACATTTATATTAATAGTTCCTTGAGATAGTAGCACTTTGAGTTAGAGCACGGGGTTTTGGTGTTGGTTTGCACATAGGTTGCGTGCCCCTGAGCCGGGGTCGTAACAGTTGGGGGCTCGTCCGGGATCTTTTACCCCTAGAACTTTGTTTGGTGTTTTTTTTTGTGTTGCACGGGGTGTCATCGTATTATGGTTTGGGTGGTGTTCGTTACATATGGTGTAACGTGGGGGCTGAGCCATTTCATCAAACAGGTGAGTATGCCGTATTTGTTTGTAATTTGATGTGACTACTTATGCTGTTAAAATATATAGTTTAGTGGGCACCACATGTAGATAGGGACATTATTTTCTGGTTGTTGGTTAGCGTCCTGTGCACCACGTACTCCTGGGGCGGTCAATGAAATGATTGGTATATGATCTTTGACTGGTAGCAGGTGTGGTTGAAGAAAGTTAGGTCTACAGGGCATTAGTTTAAGGGTAGGTAGATTAGGGCGGCCAGAAAACACAGGTAGTGTGGTAGGGCTTGATTTAGTGTTTCTTAGGGTAGACATGTGGTGGGCCGGTTTGTTCTGCAGTTTAGACGTAGAAGCATATGTAGTCATATCAGGTTAGAAGGCGCACCTGTTTGGAATTGTTTGTTGGATTTATTTTGTTTGTTTGAGTGTTTGGTGAGCATACCTGGTAGCACCCTGTGTGTATGACACGTCTATTTGGGGTGGGTGGGTTTTTTTTTATGTTTTTTTTGCGTCCTAGAAATGTGCGCTCCGTAGCACACATTGCCACTGCGTCCCTTTATGATTAGTATTAGTGGCTTTGGCATTCTTTATGGTTCTTCAGTGGTTCGTCGTGGTTCTTTAGTCGTTCTTCAGTGGTTCTTTAGTGTTTCTTTGGTGGCTCTTTAGGTGGATTGTGTGTGTGCTAGGGTGCTTTTGGCAGCTTTTGGTGACTCTAAAGTGAACGGGTTGTGGCGCTGGTGCAGAAATGATGGCTTCCGTTAGGGATTTTGTGGATCACCCTTCACATGACATGTTGGAGAGGTTTTCAAAAGAACAGCTTCTCGAGCTTGCTGTGCACTACAAGGTCGAGCTTACTCCCAGTGAGAAACGTTTGAAACCGTCTGCCTTGGGTGCTTTGAGGGTTTTGCTCATTAGGGAACAGGTGCTTGAGGAGAGGGTGGAGGAGCCTCCTTTGTCTGACGTGTCTCCGTTATTATCTGGTGCAGAGGGTGAGTGGAGGATTAGGGAGTTGGAGTTTAAGGAAAGGCAGCTAGAGCGGGAGCGTGAGGAGAGGAGAGAGGAGCATGCGCTTAAGGAGAAACAAATGTTGCTGGAGCACGAGCGTGCACAGAAGGAGCTTGAATATAAGCATGCTGCCTTGCAGGCGGGTGCTCTGCATCCAGAGTCACGTTCCGGTTTTGATGTAGGCAGGAATATTAGGATGGTGCCTCCATTTTTTGAGAAGGACGTGGAAAGATATTTTCCCCTTTTTGAACGGGTGGCAACCACATTGAAGTGGCCTGATACCGCCTGGACACTGCTGCTGCAATGTGTTTTGGTTGGTAGGGCACAAGAAGCCTACACTGCTCTGTCTCTTGAACAAAGCGCTGATTATGAGCTTGTTAAAGCTTCCATATTGAGGGCTTATGAGTTGGTCCCCGAGGCCTATCGTCAGCGTTTTAGAGGTTATCGCAGGCAGGAGGGGCAGTCTTATGTTGAGTTTGGAAGGGAGAAGGAGAACCTGTTTGACAGGTGGTGCACTTCTCAGAGGGCAGAGTCAAGAGAGCAGCTTAGGCAGTTGATTCTCCTAGAGGAATTTAAAAGATGTGTTCCTGATACCGTTTCCACACATCTAAATGAGCGTGGGGTATCGAAGATAGGCGACGCCGCTGTCTTCGCCGATGAGTTTGTGTTGACACACAAGTCCGTGTTTTTGGAGGACTACCGTGTTGAGTCCGGGGATAGGCGTCCTGTTCAGGGGGGCCGTTTCCCAAAACCTGTGTCTGCTGGTCAGTTAACTTCACCTCCTAGGCGGGGTGGTTCTGCTGGTGCATTCCCAGAAGGGATTATCTGTTTTTACTGTAAAGAACCTGGTCATATCGTTGCTGGATGCCCGGTGCTTGAGCAGAAAAATGTCAGAACCGTGGCTCTGGTAGAAACCATATGCAGGACGCCTATGCCAACGTTAGATGGGGATGGGGAAAGTATCAAACGTGTGGACAAAGAGCTCGAGGGTTCCTCAAGATTTATGATGAATGGATTTGTTTCCCTGACTAATGCACTAGAGTCCAAACAGGCTATAACAATTTGGAGAGATACCGGTGCTTTTCAGTCCCTCATTCTGGAAGGGGTTTTGCCGTTTTCAGAAAACTCTTCTTTGCATTCCGGTGTCGTTGTTCGGGGCTTTGGGGGTGGATTTGTGGATGCACCTTTGCATGAGGTCACGCTCAGTTCTCCCTTAGTATCAGGCAATGTTGTTGTGGGGGTATGTTCTCACATTCCCATAAAGGGGGTGTCCTTCATTCTAGGGAATGATTTGGCTGGTGACAAAGTGTTGGCTACTCCGGTTGTAACTCCCCTTCCTGTGGTTTCTGAGGTCTCTAATGAGCTGGCACAGAAACATCCAGGAGTGTTTCCTGTGTGTGCTGTGGCACGAGAAATGTCAAAGGACAAAAGTGATGTTGTTGATACTTCGACTTGGGACATTACACTTAGTGACACATTCTTTGTTGAGTTAAAATGTGTACCTGTTGAGAATTTTGGAAAGCACACTGTGGATGTACCTCTGCATAATGATTCTCTTGATTGTGGTTTTGTGTTAGGCCCGGTGGTGAAACCAGAGTTGACAGGCGTGCCGGAGAAGCATGTGACAGGAGATGATATGGCAGCGCAGTGTCTCAAGGTCTTCCCAGCCTGTACGGTGGCTGAGGCCACGAACGAATTGGAGGAGCGTGGGAAGGATGCTATGAGAGGTGCTGTTGTTTCATGTGACACCGTTCTAGTTGGAGAGGCTACTAAGCTTGACTTAGGCTGCCAGCCTTCCCACAATAGCTCTATTGTCCCTAATGTTTCACTTGTGGGCAGGGATGGTCCCAGTATGTCAGTTGATGATTCTGACATTGATCCACATGTCCACACTGATTCTCTGCCATGCACTAGGTGTGATGGTCAACCTAGTTACCTGTGTCCTGTGGAGCAGGAGCCGCCTTCGCGACCTGGTCTGTTGAGTGGCAGCCATTTTGATTTTGATCAGGACAAAGTTATTTTGGGTGACGCCATTTTAGATGGTGTTCCAGACGTTATTGTGACTGTCGTACTGCCATGTTCCCGGTACACTGGGGCTGTACCTGAGGCGGTACAGCCTACTCTGGATGTTCACGGTGTGCAGTATCCTGAACTGCCAGTGCCAGGTGGGATGGATATGGGTGCGGTGGTGGTATCAGTGATCTATGGTTTTGTTGTGCTGTGTTCTGTTCTGTTAAGCGCAGTTCTCAGGTTGATTTTGGTTTGCAGTATAATTTTGACAGATCGGTATCGGTGGTCGTGTTCGACAGGGGCCGACCCGGTTCTTGCCTTGAACCATTTTGATGTTTACGTTGGATCCTCCAGTTTACCCCTTGTTGTGTATACAGACCATAACCCTTTGGTTTTTCTTCGCAGCATGGTGAACTCAAACCATCGTTTGATGCAATGGAGTTTGTTCCTCCAGGCGTATAACTTGGATATTCGCCACATCGTGGGAGGGACAACGTGCTAGCAAACGCCCTCTCACGATCATAGTACCGGTGTTTGTGGTACCCGTTATCGCTGTTGTGGTAGTGGCCCTGACAACTAAGGGGTCACAGTTGTTTTTTGTTTTGTCTATGGGTTGTTGTGTAGTGGTTGCCTTTTGGGCAACCAGTTTGGTGGGGGAGGTGTTATGTACTAGAGGCCTGATCACTCCTGTGTCACGGGGCATGTAGGTGAGGGCTGCCAATTAGTTAATTAGTGCTGATTGGTTACCTGCTGGGAGGTTTAAAACCAGCCAGGGAAACACACATGCAGGGTCGGTGCTTAGAGAAAGAGCTGTCACGTTCTTCTAGTCCTTGTCCGTTGGGTTACCTTAGTACTTTAGTTAACATTTATATTAATAGTTCCTTGAGATAGTAGCACTTTGAGTTAGAGCGCACAGGGTTTTGGTGTTGGTTTGCACATAGATTGCGTGCCCCTGAGCCAGGGTCGTAACAGAGGTCCTGACAGGTCAGAGAGAGAGGTCCTGACAGGTCAGAGAGAGAGGTCCTGACAGGTCAGAGAGAGAGGTCCTGACAGGTCAGAGAGAGGTCCTGACGGGTCAGAGAGAGAGGTCCTAACGGGTCAGAGAGAGAGGTCCTGACAGGTCAGAGAGAGAGGTCCTAACGGGTCAGAGAGAGGTCCTGACAGGTCAGAGAGAGAGGTCCTAACGGGTCAGAGAGAGAGGTCCTGACGGGTCAGAGAGAGAGGTCCTAACGGGTCAGAGAGAGAGGTCCTAACGGGTCAGAGAGAGAGGTCCTGACAGGTCAGAGAGAGAGGTCCTAACGGGTCAGAGAGAGAGGTCCTGACAGGTCAGAGAGAGAGGTCCTAACGGGTCAGAGAGAGGTCCTGACAGGTCAGAGAGAGAGGTCCTAACGGGTCAGAGAGAGAGGTCCTGACAGGTCAGAGAGAGGTCCTGACAGGTCAGAGAGAGAGGTCCTGACGGACTGCGTTTGAAAAACTGAGCAGGGAGGTGAACTGGCCTTGCCCTAGAATGTGACAGAACATCATTCAAATATTTTACAAGGAGGTTCAGACATGCATGCACGCACACACACACTTCTTACGTGCACTCAGACATAAATACTGTATCCCAGTGGAATACAGTAAACCAGCTTGAAATTAAGTATTTTTATTTTATTTTTCCAACCAAGTTTAAGACAATCTTTTATCTCCTCCATCTTCACCGAAGCAGCAGCGATGTGAAGGATCTCTATGAGGGCATCTGGCCACTAACAGATGTTGAGCAACTGGCAAGTAACAAATCACAAATGAGTACACATACAGCACATACAAACACACAACAAGCCCGTCTGTTGTACTTCTTTAGAATGGAGAACGATTACGTTTTATTAATAGAACCTTATCAACGCCTCAGATACTGTAAAACACACGCTGCATGCACAAACGTATAAACTCTCTCATTCCACGCTTACCATCCTCTCTCAAGGGGCTCCACAATAACGCCAGTGCCATGAAGGGCTCATGTTTCATTTGTACCAAACAGTGACTTTCTTTGATTTTGGCCTCCCATCAGTAATCTCTTCCTCGCTCCGCTCCACCTCAGTAGGATGTGAAGCGGCACTATGAAGAGGTCGTCGGTCTCGTCTCGGTGTCTTGAAGGCCGACAGATGCTGTGTTCACACCACGGTTCAAAACATTACCCTTCTTTTTCGTTCTCACCGACAATCAACCAATGGGAGAACAGCTAGTACGAGGATTTAAGGGCATGCGATTGGCTGAACTCCCCAAGCACCATCGCATCCTGTCCAGCTCATTTATTTTGGCCTGTAATCACGATCTGGTTCAGACACACAATGAGAAGATATGATCTGGTTCAGACACACAATGAGAAGATATGATCTGGTTCAGACACACAATGAGAAGATATGATCTGGTTCAGACACACAATGAGAAGATATGATCTGGTTCAGACACACAATGAGAAGATATGATCGGGTTCAGACACACAATGAGAAGATATGATCTGGTTCAGACACACGATGAGATGATGTGATCTAAATGGTGCATTTATATAGTGCTTTTATCCAAAGCGCTTTACAATTTGTTCCTCACATTTTACCCATTCACTCACACATTCACACACCGATGGCAGAGGCGACCATGCAAGGTGCCAACCTGCTCATCGGGAGCAGTTAGGGGTTAAGTGTCTTGCTCAAGGACACTTCGACACGCAGGAGCGGGAATCGAACCGGGAACCTCCGGGATTACCTGATCTGGTTCAGACACACCATGACAAGATGTGATCTGGGCCAGAAACAGTTCAACGATTCATATTCTGTTGTTTTGAACCAATGTGAACACGTTTTGAAGTCGGTTCCTTTTTCTAACTGTAGCAATGTAGCCGAGTCAGTATCCAGATCAGAGCCCATTTAGCAGCTGTCGTCCACGTTCATAAACAAAGCAAATCTCTGAGCCACCATTACCAGCATCTTAGCCGTGTTCTCATTTCATCAGTATATTGTCGCCAAAACATAAAGTAGACACATATACACACAGTACTCAAATTGTCAAAGGAGTTTTGGATTATTTCATAGAGAGGCCCACTGAAGATCTCTTTTATTTTAGACGTTGAACTCACACAATGACACAAAACATAGCATGCATAGTATTCACTACACGCACAGAGACACACACACACACACACGCCGGTCAACGTCTTTCACACTATCGTTTTGGTGCCACATGCTCATCACTCTACTTCCTGTACAGCTGAAAGTCCAGTTCCTCTTCAGAAGCAGAATCTTTTAATTGAACCACAGTTAATAACAACATTGGGACTACAAACTCTCTCACTCACACAAAGTGGTTCTCAAAAGGGGGAGGGGCAAAGGGATTCTCTGGGTGGGCTGACATGTTTTAAAGGCTTACACAGTGTAATGTTGACTTCGCCATTACCAGAGATTGTCCCAATTTCGAGCATGCGAGTGTGTTCCGCCAGTTCCGGTAGCTCTCAGCCTACCTCTCACACTGCCATAGTTGATTAAACTTGAAAATGGTAGGTCACCCCTGTGAAAAGTGCTGTATGTTTTTATATTGACCAACATTACTGTATTAGGCTTCTCTACTGCAAGCCATTCACATGAGCACAGCAACCGGGAGATGACGACAAGCGCACGCGACTGAATGCGGAGGGTCAACGTGCGAGGCTTGTAGTAGAGTGTAAAGTAAAAAGGACTCAGTCTGCCCGGCAACCCTCACGTATTTCCCTCTATTTTTCAACATCAATGGCAGCGTCAGTAGCGGTGAGTAAGGTAGGCTGGGATCAGCTGAAACACACTTTGTTACACCCAACAACAAATAAATGGGTAAAAGATGGACAATCTCCGGTAATAGTGAGAAGTCATAATAATTAGACTGGTATGGTGCTTTAAGAATCATATCAGCCAGTGTCCCTACAGAAGGGTTCATTCAATGTCCCTGCAGCTAGGGAGGTCAAAGGTTGTTCTGCCATCAGAGAAAATAAATATGCATCATTATTTTAATTGGTGGTAGAGCCAATATTTACTTAAATTGCACATTCCACCTCTGAGATGGTCTACCAGATTTAAAAAAAAAAATCTAAAAGTTTGTTTTTAGTGGAGAAAAACTTGTTGCCGGATCTTCCGGTAATCACTTGACCCGGCAGTGAACTCACAGGTTAAATGTTACATTTTTAGTCAACCGGTGCGCGTATGTTACAGATTCTAAAGCAAAATCAGGTTACTATTCATGGAACGGTTTAACTTTTTAAGTTTTTATAAGTATACACTCGGCAGAACATTTGACGTCCCCAACTACAGCAGGGTTCATCCAGGGTGTCGAGGTCTAGGTCGTTCACTTATCTTCAACACTATAGAACTAAACTCCTTGAGTTGAACATGCAAGCTGCCCTGGCTTCAATACAACACCCATCATCATCATCATCATCATCACCATAATATAGACATACAGTTGAGATTAAATAAATATAATATAGTTATCGTCCTATGCATACAGCCAATCCTTGGCCGAACAAGGAAATTTCTTGGGACATATCCCATCTAGGAATTAGGCTCTTTCAATCTATGGCTTAATAGTCTCCATCTACACCACACACTATATATAGAGCTAACCACTGGAGGGGTTTTAACCCATTCCTAGGAAAAAGATTATTCTACCATACCATCTTCTACATCCTTACATCATCAGAAACTACAACATCTAGAGGTCTCATGACCCTCGGAAGAGCCAAACCATTGGTAATGCATAATCAATGTCCAAAGGGTATGGGCAAGAATGGAATACGTTAATTTCTCCTCAATTGAAGCGTTGGCTTTGGGCTGATGTGGTGTTTTAGCGGGACTGACTTTAGCATCAGGAAAAACTCATCCTTGAGGGAAACAATTCTCAATGAAGCTGGAAGTGTTCCTAACATAAAAGAAAACATTCTATAACTCATAACAGGACACAGTGAAGAGCAGGCAGACAGAAGAGATTGGGCAGCTGTCGAGATTAGTTCATTTCCATCAGGAATGTTCTTTTATTGAGAAAAGAGACTTCATAGTATGTACACACCAAGGAAGAGAAGTTATAATTATGATCATAAAGGTGGAACATCCAAATAAAATGAAACTTATCAACAGTTTATCTCCGGGAAAAAAAAGCAAAAACTAAAAAAACACCAAATTGGTGGAAGCGCCTACACTAGATCAACATGGTCACAGGATAGAGAGGTTTTAGCATCACATGAGGCCAATAACAATAGCCATGAAAGTCTGCAGATCTACAAATCATCTGCAGGGATAGGGTTCAACACTAGCAAGATGAAGCGGTTGTACACGTTGTCAAATCACAACAGCAATATTGACATCAACATTTATTTACATCCCCAAAGGACAGTCGGGAATATTATGGACTCACCGCTCCCGCCACAGCAGATCCCACGTGTGAACGCAATGACCCCAAAAGGCTTTAGTTCGAATCTTTTTCAAATTTGCGGTGCACATTCATGACCCATAGAAAAATAACCATATTGATGTCAGTGACCCCCTGTGACCTTTCCTCTAGCACCACCATCAGGTCAAATTTAAAATGTTCACATTTGTGTCTCTCCGTTGGTCGTAGCCATGAGACCGATATCCAGAGATGCCCATCTACTCATGGATAACAAATTTGCCATGTTGGAGTTTCCATTTTTATCTGGAAAAACATTTCCCTACTCCACTTAGGGCCCGTTCACCTGACTCTCACCAAACCTGCTGCGTGGAACCTAGGGACCAATATCTTTCAATGTGTCATTTAGATAATTGATGACCACCAGAAAAATGCTTCATTCTCCTTCCCAAAGAGGAAGTCAACTAACCGGTGCTACATTTACTTGTGTTATTTTTCTTAACATAATGAATCAATAATATTATATTATTGTTTCCCCAATATCTTTTATTCAATATGTTGCAGCCTTGTTGATTTTCTGGAAACAATTATGAAGGTATGGTTCCATTACGCAGAAAAGACATTGAACTACAGTCTGATAACTACATCACTGCGTAACATGTAAATGTTCAGACAAGCTTCATGTTTGGTAACTAGTGATACTCTGTATAGACACCCAATTTAACATGACCATTTCCTTAATAACTTGGTCAGAGATGTCTCCGTTTGGTAAAGACGGTTGCTTAGCAGGCAGCTCTGCGTAGGTGTGGGAAAACACGGTAAACGGGAAGTGATTTGTTACATTGTGAACACTGTCCGATTTCCACCAAACTTGACAAATATGTTTTGCCTTCCAATAGCAAGGAGGCCTGTGAAGCTCCGAGTCATCTGGCCTCATGGCGGCGCTATACTCGCAAAATTTAAAACATCAACTACTACTCAACAGCTTAGATTATGGGCATGTGATGATCAAAAGGTGGATCGAGAATTCAGGCCATTCGGGGATCTACGTGCTGTCGACCACCAGAGAGCAAATGTCTAGTTTGACAGGAGAAATGAACCCAGCCAGCATTAGAACAGAATGGGCAGGTTAATATTGTAGGAGTCCCAACAGCCATGCATGGCAGCATGTGGTATATTTAACCTCTCCAACGTATCCCAACTCACAGCACACACAACACAGAAGTAGAAAGTCTAATGCTAACACAGCGACACTGTACAAAAAACATGCTTCCTCTCAGTCAGAACTCACGTCTGCTCTCTCACCGCTTCACATCCACAGCATAGCAACAGACATTTAACCATGGCTACAAAGTAGATCAACATTTCAACCACAGCGACAAAGCAGTAATGTCAACATGTTGCCATGGCAACACAGCTTAACATCAACATTTGACCATGGCAACAGGATATCATATCAGCATCTTTTCAAAGGAACACAACTCATCAAGATTTTACCGTAACAGAGCAGTATCAACATTTTAACCATGGAGCAAAATGTCAGCATTTTACCATGGCAACAGAGCATTCAGTCAACTTTGATCATAGCAACAAGGCATAACGTCAACATTTTCCATAGCAACAGGGCATGGCATTGGCAACAAGACTTTTCGTCAACATATTACCATAGCAACGGCAAAATGTAAAGACTTTTCCACAGCAAGAGAGCATTGTCAGTTCACCACAGCAACATAGCACGTCTTCATCATCATGTTACCATAGCAACAGGCAATTCAACAGAGTTCACTGCAAGATGCTCTGGACATAATTGGACAAAAAGCTGCATTGCCATGGCAACAATCCACAATATTCCCGCCACAGTGATCATGCATCATTAGTGTTAAATGGTGAAGCAACAGATAAGTTAATATCTAGGCTACCAACAGTGTGATTTGGTGAAGCATCTCTGAAAGGAAAAAAGATGTAATCCTCAATAATCAAACATTTCATCTGTGATTGACATAAAGAAGGTTCTTAGCTTGATCTAAAATCAAGTCAGATGACAGAGGTCAGCGGTCTAGAATCACTAGGGACAGGTAGGTTGAGTTAGTTAATTGATGGTGACAGGACCAGAGTCTGGTATTGGGGGCTGTGGAGTGTGGACTGACCGTTTGTTTGGGAGGGAGTTGTGCTTTACATCCTGGGCCTGTTGAGAAAGTCTGTTGGACTGACATGATCTGAGCTGGTGGTGTAGTCTTTTAACCCCAGTTTCTTTTGGGTTGTTATTGGGTCTTTTTTTATTATCCCAGGACAATCTTGACTTTGCGGGCTCCAATGGGCCTGTCATTGAGGTCCACGACCGCTGATGTGGCCTCTTCATTGGAATGAAAGGCTACCATGGCCTCCCCAGTGGGCAGACCCTTCTCACTGAACTGCAGACAGACCGACCCAGGAAGCACCTGGTATCCGTAAAAGAAGTCCATGATCTCATCCACCGTGACTGTGAAGGGCATGTTCTGGATCTTAACGATTGTCGGACCTCCGGGTGCACCGCCACGCTGATTACCAGGGTTACCAGGTCCGGCACCCGGGGCTTGCTGATTCCTGAGGCCACCGTCAGCTCCTGGGCCGAAAGGCTGTGGACCGCCTCCTGGTCGGCCTTGGTTATTATTATTATTATTCCCACCGCTGCGGTTGGGCCCTCCTCCTGATCCGGCTCCTCCCTTCCTGATGTTGTTCTCAAACGGTGCCATGCCTCGCAGACCATCCTGACCAAATGGCGGCCCTCCTGCACCCCCTGGTCGGAATCCCGGTGGCTCCAGGATAGGCCCTCCCGGCAGGCCGGCCACTAGCGAAGGCGGCACTCCCAGCCCAATGTCTCCCAGCCCTGCTGCCAGTGGGGGTAAAGGAGGAGGGCCTGCCAGGCCATTCCCTGGTGCTGAGAACGGGGACACAAAGGGAGCACTGTTGAGGTTGCCCATGGTGTTTCTCAGAAAATTGAACTCCTCCCCGGTCATGGCAGCAAATGGGTTGAGCGGGGGCTGCTGGGTGGGCAAGCTGGGCTGATGTTGGATCTGGTCATGACCTCTTCTCTTGCTCTGAGGAGGAGGGTTCCTCTCGATCTCTTTCATTTGGTCGAAGGTGACCAAATGTACAAAGGCATCGCGGCCGTTCAGTTTCTGCCTGTGCAGCCTCTCAGCATTGCGGGCGTCGTCTTCAGTACACAGTTGGAAGACGGCCTGGCCCAAACCGTTACCGTGGTTGTTAGTTAGAATCTTCAGGCTGTCTTCATAAAGCCCGACCCCCTCTAGAAAGGTTCGAACCTCCTTTTTGTTCACATTATAAGGGATGTTTGTGATGTGAGCACAGTTCCTAGGACATTGTTTGCCCTCCTGGCTACTTTTACCGTCTCCCGGCACAGTTCGCTTGCGTATGCTGTCGATCTTCTCCAACATCACCTTTCTGGTGATGGGGTGGACCTGGATGAAGCGACTGCCCATGTACTGCATGTGACATGCCAGAGCCGTCTTATAGTCCTGTTCCTTTTTAAACTCCAGGAAGCCCTCTCCGGTGGCGCGGCCGTTGGGTGCGTAGACGATGTAGATGCTATCCTCCACAATGGACAGATTCTTAAAGAACTCCTGGATCTGTTTTATCTCAGCCTCGTAGGGAAGACCTTTCAGATAGGCACAGAACTCCTGGCGTTGATCCTGCCGTTGATCCTGGCGTTGAGGTGATCGAGACCGCCCACGTTGCTCCCTACCTCCCCCGAGCTCCCTACCTCCCCCGAGCTCCCTACCTCCCCCGAGCTCCCTACCTCCCCCGAGCTCCCTACCTCCCCCGAGCTCCCTACCTCCCTCCCTACCTCCCCCGAGCTCCCTACCTCCCCCGAGCTCCCTACCTCCCTCCCTACCTCCCCCGAGCTCCCTACCTCCCTCCCTACCTCCCCCGAGCTCCCTACCTCCCCCGAGCTCCCTACCTCCCCCGGGCTCCCTACCTCCCCCGAGCTCCCTACCTCCCCCGGGCTCCCTACCTCCCCCGAGCTCCCTACCTCCCCCGAGCTCCCTACCTCCCCCGATTGCAGACCCTGGGTTTGCACGACGGTGTAATTGGTCCTGGGGGTCGTTCTGGATTGGTTTCATGTTGCTCATGTTGCTCATGTTGCTCATGTTGCTCATGTGGCTCATGTGGCTCATGTTGCTCATGTTGCTCATGTTGCTCATGTGGCTCATGTGGCTCATGTTGCTCATGTTGCTCATGTTGCTCATGTTGCTCATGTTGCTCATGTTGTGGGAGGTGGGGCCTGCTGCGTTGCCCATGAGGCTGGCCCACTGTCGCTCTGTTGCCGGGGTGATTTCAATGAACCTCTGGCCCATCATCCCCCCGCCTCGCTTCACCGCCTCAAAGCTGTCCTGAGGGGAGAAGAATTTGACCAGCGCCCTGCCAGTCCCCCTGCCCTGACCATCCCTCAGAAGACGAACCCCATCCACCGCAAGGCCTCTGAAGAAATCTCTGACCTCCATTTCAGAGCAGGTGAAGGGAAGGTTCTGCAGATGGACGAACAGCTCGTCTGGACTGACTGAACCCATTGAACCCATCCCAGTGGCGGCGGCAGCGGCAGCGGCTGCGGCAGCCTTCATGTGGGCTTGAAAACCCAGAGATGCCAGCGGGTTGAGAGGGTTGAACAGCATGGGGTTGGGACACCCCAGAGGGAGACCGGAGCCTAGCCCTGCCGGAGGGGGGAGGGAGGGGTTGAAAGGAGGGAGGGACATGTGGGAGAGGTGAGACATGGAAAGGACAGGGGGGCAGTGAGTGAGGGGTGACATGGTAGGGACAGGGGGGAGAGAGGAGGTAGGGGGAGGGACAGGCATGTTGGGGATGATTGGGATGGGGGGCAGGGAGGGCATGGTTGGCAGGGGAGGGATGGGGGGAGGGCCTGAGTTGAGTGAGGCCATGGCGGTGGTCATGATGGGGCCAGAGCCGTAGCTGTTACTGAAGCTGGGAATCATACTGGCCAGGGTGGCCGCCGTCACCGCCTTGATGCCTTGTTGTTCATGAGCCGAGGTCACCGCAGTAACGGGGTGAGAAGGGTGAGCAGAGTGAGAGGGGTGAGCGGAGTGAGAGGGGTGAGCGGAATGAGTGGGCTGAGCATGGCCGAAGCCTTGGTGACTACCATGACTACCGTGACTACCGCCTCGACCTCCTGCGCTCCCCGGCTGAGCGACAGCGGGAATAGAGGGGCCTCCTTGCCGGTTTCCGTTACCGGCCGTCGGCGTGGCAGTTTCCACGGCAGCGGCCCCGGACTCAAACCTGCGGCGACTCAGCTCGATCATGTTCTGCATCTCTGTCTTACTGCTTAGCAACAGGGACACCTTGGAGGTCTTGATAGCGCCGCCTGTACGCATCATCCCCATGCGCGCGTCCTCGTCAGTGGCGAAAACGATGAAGGCCTCGCCGTGCTCGCCCCCGACGATGTGCACGCCGCCGTCAGGGATGGTGAGGCCCGAGAAGAAGTGTCTGATGTCCATGGTGCCCGCCATGATGGGCAGACCCTGGAGCCTGATCACTACAGCCATTCTGACTGGCTGGAATACAACTGGATAACAACCTGGGGAGAGAGGCAACAGCTGCTGTCAGAGGAGAGAACACAACACAACAGGGGATCTCAACTTCATGACGACAGTGATGTTTCCAGGGGAGCCACAATGTGTTGTATAGTAGTAGTGACGCATTACATTTAGTTGATTTAACAGAGAATGGGACACTGCTGTCTAGAGGTGGTCTGGTAACAGCAGGCAGCGTCAAATGTATATATCAGAACAACTTCTAAAGAAAATAACCAATGATGATCAATTGCAAAGAAATCTAAGATTTAAATAGCTTTTTTTGTTGTTTCCTAAATCAGATATCCTTGCTTTGCAAAATCCCCGATCCCTCACCAAGCTGTGCATCAAACTGGACGTCAGAGAACATCTTTAGCTGCTCTCGAAACTTCAAAAGGCAAATCATCATCATTCAAATTAAATATCTTCAAAATATTTGACGTTTTGGACAGTGGTGAGAAAGAAACTATGTGCAACAAAATAACAGATCAACATGTACTGCAATTAATAATAGTCACACTCACAATATTCAGCAAAACTCATAAGAAAATGCAATCGGTGTACATATATATATATATATATATATATATATATATATATATATATATTAGTGCTGCATTTATAGAACAGCTTTTATCCAAAGCGCTTTACAACGTATGCCTCAAATTCACACATTCACACACAGGCTCATCAGGAGCAGTTAGTGGTTAAGTGTATTGCTCAAGGACACTTAGACACGCTGCCAGGAGGAGCTGGAATCGAACCGGGAACCTTCTAATTACCAGACGACCACTCTACTTTCTGAGCCACTGTCACTCCAACTAATCAATTGAAAAAAATAGTTGGCAACTATTTTTTATAACACTTATCCTTTTCCATTATATGGTACCGGCTCGTCCCGTCTTTGGTTTTCCATTGGGCAATAGTACCTGGTTCGGTACTTGTTGGTATAACTAACCTCTGCCATATCAAAACACAGCAGCACCATCATCTGATCAACCATAAAGTCATCCACCGTGATTTATGTAGGCATACAATTATTTTTCAGCAAATATCTTAGTTACAACAACATTGTGAACTAAGTGGTGTTGTACTTATAAAATAAGTATTTCCAATGTTCGCCATTTGGTGAAAAATACTTCTAGTCCACACCATGGTGGGTGGCCTAATGGGCAATAATAGTGAACATTAAATACTTAACCTGCAAAAATAAGACGGTTCCGACTGCACAATATTGATGTAACTAATGAAATTCACTGGAAAAATGTCAATGCATGTAATGTTATATCAAGGACAACATGAGATTCACTACGACAGCACCCTGTGGTGGAAGATTAATGAATGAAAAGGAGAAATGCGAGGAATATAGGAAAAAAAGAAACGACATCACAGAATAATGAAAAGGAAACAAAGAAAATAAATTGAAATGTAAATACCGTAATTCCTCTAATAGTAACCGGTATTCAATTAAAAACCGGGTCTCTATTAATGACCGGGTGCGCTGTTGAGCTAAGCAATTATAAGCCGGCCTCCTAATACAAGCCGGGTATATTTTGTTATTGTTGTTATATGCTGGCCTGGCTGTGCAGTAAATACCATATAATTGTATGGTGTTAATGTTTACCAAGAGAGTAAGCCTACCTCAGAATTGTATAAAACGAAGTTATTATTATTATTATACCAGTATTGTGATTGCACTATTTTACTTTATTTTACTTTTTTTGACCACCTGTAATTGCACTGTTTACTACCATATTTCATAGAGTACTTGGTTTCAATAAATGAACCCAGTACATTTTACTGGGTTCAAACTGACACAAAATGTTGATTTATTCATTATGATCTGTTTGAAAATTAGGAAATATAGGCCTCTCTCTTATACATGCCTCCTCCTAATACAAGCCTGGTATCCGCTACAGTTGAAACAAATACAAGCCGGGGTTACTATTAGAGGAATTACGGTAAACTATGAACGGACCGATGACCCCATGTCACTCACTATATGTTTACTTTTATTTATTATTTATGTCTTTTTTTACTCATTTTAGATGTTATTTTCTTATAATTAATTTTGTCTGTCAATTGTAATGTTGTAATGTTGTTGATGTAAGTCAAAAAGATTTGCAAATAAAAATGTATGTTTTAAAAGAAAAAGGAGAAATGCAGAGGTACATATATGTATCGGTTGTGACCAGGGTTAGAAAAAAAAAAAAAATCACAGGCTTTTTTTGCCCCCTTAATTGATTTTTGGGGGCTTTTTTGTATTTCGGGGGCACAACATTTTTATAATGAAAATTAACATAAAGATTATAAAACATTGTTGACACTTTTTTTTACAGTCTTCGTCCCTATGTTTGATAACATGTTAATGTCTCCATATATAGGGCTCTACGCTAACCTTTTTCCCAAGGAGCACATGTGCTCCTAAATAAAATGTTAATAAATAAAATCTAAATACAAATTTAGGAGCACACAGAAATTTAGGAGCACAGTGACAATTGTTCAAGTAACACACACACACACACACGATGTGTGACATCATGGCTTGGTTTCATGTTTTGAGGTACCTTCAATTATCTGTAAATAATACATACATACTCTTATCTAAATAGATTAAATATTATTGTCCCCGAGGGCAAGTTGTGTTGTTGTCTTGATATATCTACAAATAGCAGACGAATAGCCGGTTGCCTCTGGATCAATGAATGTCTAATATTGAATAATATTATTAGCTATTTTATTTTTAACATCCCTAATTCCAACAGTCAAGAGGCTTGTTTCAAATTGATACATGAAAAACCCCACACACGCAACGTTTGTGAGTATATGCTCTGGCCAGATCGATCAATGAAATACGTTGCGCGCTCAGCGCTGTGGAATGAAGGAAATGCGCATCGGGATTGGATTTGGATGTTATTCTTTGGAGTTGTATTACAAATGGAACGGTCTTTCTTCCCGCCGAACACAAGTTACTTAACGTTACACAGGTCGCGCTATGCAGATGCTTAGCTTGCTAACGTTAAGATAGCAGTGTAAATTATGTTACACTATGCATGCTTGATGAAAGCAGAGCAGAGCTCTCTGTCTGTCTGCGTTCGCACGGTGCACCTCTCAAGCACCCTGTAACACGCAGCGGGCCCCGCCTCCCTCCCTCCTTGCATTCCACCCAAAAACTGAATTTCAGTCCAGTTTCTGAACTATTAACAGCAGAGCTGTTTTGTAATCTTCACTCGTCTCGCACACTGCAAGTAAATGATTTTTCCGGTTCGCACACACACATATTATTAGGGGCAAATACGAGGGAAATGCTCGCACTGTAGAGCATATATATAATTATATATATAATTAGTAAACTGTCGGGGGCTTTTCTTGCCCCCCTTAACTGATTGTCAAGGGCATTTGGTCAATTTTCGAGGACATTTTGCCCCAAGCCCCTGTTAATTTCGAACCCTGGTTGTGACAACGTTACCTCAAACTTCGATGCCCAGAGGGAGATTCGAACCCCGGTCTCCCACACCGCGGGCAGCAACACAGACCGCTATACCAAGAGGTGAATTCACTTCTAAGTAATGGGTCTATGCGTCTTTTGAGGATGTGAGAGTGAGTTTAACCCATAGCACCACTACTCACCCCAGCCCTTCTTGACTGCGCTTCACGATACCATCCGTTACACTCACCTCTCTAATAGGGCTGGGCGATATAACGATAACGATAAATATCGCAATATATTTTAATAATCGATATCGAATATCGAAATTAAAAAAAATCGAAAAATCGTTTTTTTTTTTTTTTTTTTTACCTGCAACAGGGCAGTTTTAAAACCAGAGACAGTGGACAGACTTGTCTTTCTTGCCTGCAACTTAAAGTAATGGCTTTGCTTGTCCAAATGACAATACTGACCAAATTCAGATTTCTTTTTCTCTTGTCCATTTATTTTGTTTGCTTTCTAATTTAAAATACATTTTGAAGGGGAGCTCCAGTAGCTCACCACGTACCGCGAGTGCTATTTCAGCGCCGTGGACAACCGTGCTCGTCACGGATCTGGGGCTGAGCGCGTTCGAATCCCGGACGGCAGCCGTGCCTTTCCCAGAGTGTCTTCCCCCCCATCTGAACCCTTTCAGCCTGCTTCTGTCGGTCGAACTTGACCAAGTATGAATGCGATGAAAAAGCGATAAACGCTAAAAGAACCAGCTGACTGGTCAAAGTTTAAAAAAAAAAAAAAAAAAAACATTTTGAAACCGTCTGTACACAGTAGGCTATGTGTGCTAGCAGAACTAGACTCCAGTCACGAGTCACAGTGCACATGTGCGGTGGTTTGTCCACCAAAAAAGCGCCAAAAGATCGAAAATAAACTAGCAGAGCCAGAACTGTTCAACTCCTCTGGAGCCACAGCCAGCAGAGAAGCCGGTTTACTTTAGCTTTTAAACCAGCTGCAGCCTGAGAACTGGAGTGTGAGGGGATGTAACACTAAAGATGGCGGCAATGACAAAGAATTGCTGCAAAATAAACATACATCTGTTGTTAAAAAAAATAAAAAATAAAAAATTAATACTTATAACAATTCGATAATTATCGATATCGAGAAATAAAATAAAATTATCATATCGTTATCGCGATATGATTTTTTTCCATATCGCCCAGCCCTACTCTCTAATAGAGCCATATGAAATCCGTTTTATTTTTTTCCAAATTCCATTTTATTTTTTCCCAAATTCCGTTTTTTCCGTTTTAATATTTCAGAATTCTGTATTTTGCTTTGTACGCTCATTTTACCATCAGAAATAGTGTCTAATAAGTGGGAATGAATAAATGTCCACAATTTAATAAGATATAACAGTCCATTTAATAGGGCTGTCTTAAATACTTCGAAGCTTCGTTCGATGGGCATGGGATTCGAATATGAAAATAAAATTTGATTATTAAAAAATATAAAAATATAAATGATATATATATTTTTTTTGCTAAATCAACTCTGCCTCTCTTTGTTAATTACAACAAGCAATGCTGTTTGTTATTTAAGATGAGGTCGGACTCGGCACTGACAGATTTGTGTTCATTGTGCTGCTTTTATAAAGCCTCAAATGACGGCTTACAATATTTCATGAAAGCAAAGTGTTTTGTTTGTCTAAGATTTAAAAAGGTTTAAACTTTACAGCACTGACAAAGTTGAACAAAGTGCTGTACAAGTCCCACAACATATTTAAAAATATATATATATATATAATTTTTTTATTATTTTTTTTATTTACAGTTGATTCCATTTTTATTGCTCAATTCCGCGATTCCGTGATCGCGGATTTCATATGGCTCTACTCATACCCCACTGGCTTCCCACCCGTGAACACTGCCAATTATGTTCGTAGCGATGACTGACCAAGCGGACCAGGCCGCTGGATTAGAACCCAGAGTCTCTGCAGTAGAGTGCGTAGACCTCTATGCTACCCAGCCACTGGAACTCCCAAAATACCACATCTTGTGTACGGCCTTGGCCTATTTTTACTTATAACTATACTATATTCTATTGTGTTTCTATTTAATTTAGTTTATTATATCTCATTTTATTTTATTCCACCTTTTTATTTTACAGTTGTACAGCCCTGGCCTATTTTTATTTCATAATTATATTATATTGTGCTTCTATTTTAATTTAATTCATATTTCATTTTATTCCACATTTTTATTTGTATTATCTGTCCGTTATTGTGTCTGTTAATGTTGCACCGACCGAAAACGACCAAATCAAATTCCTTGTATGTGAAAACTACTTGGCAATAAAGACCTTTCTGATTCTGACGGAGGAGAGTAAAGGGCTAGGGCATTAGCTGCGCCTGCTACGGTCTCTCTTATTCTGTTTTCTCAGCCTTTTCTCTCTTCTTCTCTTCTTCCCTCTTTTCCGTCTACTCTCTTATTTCCTACTATTCTTCTCTCTTCTTCCTGCCATCTTTCACCATATTCCGCCGTCTTGTCATTGATGTCTTGTGAATTGCTCATGAACCACCTCACGTAATTAAAATATAATTATGACTTTGATCTTTCAATAAATACAAGACATATTTGTGAACTCTTATTCTGTGTCTAGTGACTCATATTATTCTGTTTTAATCCTGAACAACGGACCAGCTGCCTACGGTGTATCCAAAACTCACCCACAGTATAAACTAAGGATGTCCGATATTATCGGCCGATATCGGCATCAAAATGTGATATTGGAAAATATCGGTTTAAAAAGAAAATATTTTTTTTTAGAATTTTTTCTTTTTACATTTATTTAACCTTTATTTACCCAGGCAAGCAAGTAAGAACAAATTATTATTTTATTTATTGTCAAAGTATGCATAATGTGTTAATTACACGACAAGAGATATGTAATGTTAATTACCTGAAATTATTCAGTTTTTTGGGGGGGGAAACCCTGCATATATCGGTATCGGTTGATATCGGTATCGGAAATTAAGAGTTGGACAATATCGGTATATCGGTATCGGTAAAAAAGCCAATATCGAGCATCCCTAGTATAAACCTATGAACACAGCATGTGTTAAAAACAGGGGCGATCTCCGCATTGCTCTAAAATGCAGTCATAGTCATTCAATTATAAAAATTATAGGGATGCCCCGATCACGTTTTTTGCCACCGATACCGATCACAGATCGTCGTGAGCCATATCGGCCGATACCGATCCGATACCGATCGTTTGATTTATAGGAACCCAAGGGGGACAAAGTAGACTACCCTGGTACTTTGATTAATGTACACTCAGTAGATAGTAAATTATAACACTACCTCTTGCATACTGCACCTCATGTGACACTGTGAATAATGTGAATATTCCTCAGCTAGTCAGATAGTAAATTATATTGACCATATTGATCAAATTGTTTACACTGCCTGTGTTGTCTTTTACTACCTGTATACTGTGTTGTTTTACTACCTGTACCCCTCCCCCCCTCCCCCCCATGCTGCTATGATGCCTGAATTTCCCCAAGGGGATCAATAAAGGAATATCTTATCTTATCTTATCTTACCTTATTAAATTTTTTTTTAATTATTTTATATAATTTTTCTTTTTATATAAAATATATATATTATATAATTAGACTTGTACTTGTATTATCTGCGAGACATCGCCACCATGCAACAAGCTCCACTGTCTGTGTGTACTCGAGTAGCCTCCAGCTACTGCCAGGATTCTCCGGAGCTGCACCTGGACCATATACTCGAGTAGCCTCGAGCTACGGCAAGGATTCTCCTGCGCTGCAGATGGACCCTATTGATATAACGTTACTGTGCTTTGGTCATATCACATTCAACATGCCCTCAGCTCGAATACGCGTCGAATCAGTGTTATAAGACATTGATATCAGGAGCTATCTGTAGCTACTGCTAGCCGGATATATAACGTTAATATTTAGTATATTTTAGTTCAATGGGACATTTCGTTTTGAACAGTGAACTAACTTGCGCTAACGAGAGCTAACAGGTATCATACACGTCTCTACTAGACTATTGCTGGAGCATTTGTTGATATCAGGAGCTATCGGTAGCTAGCCGGCTAGATACCGTTCGGTTAGACAATGCCTCATCATGTATTAAACTAAAAGTGAATAGTTGACTGGGTCATTTTGTAACGTTAGCTCAGGGAGACGCCGTCCTCCCGTCCCACTAGACTAGACTAGACCCGTGTTTACATGCGTGCGGGAGGGGCTGGAGGGATGAGCAGACGCCGCACCACCCGGTGTCTGAGACAGAACTGAGACAGCGAGTGAGATCGGTTTTGACGATCGGTGAAAATAAAGCATTATCACCGATCACCGATCGCATATTTAGGCCTAACAAAATTAATAGTTGGTTTCAGGTTGCCGACCGACCCTGCCGATTTAGGTGCGACCCAATATATTTTATGAGTTTTTAGAAAAAATTATAAAAAAAAAAAAAAAAACTTCCACTCCTCTCGACACACACACACCCTTTCCCCAGTCCACACTGTCTCTAATTCTCTATGGCTCTGCCTCTGATCAGGATTAGCTTGTTAGCTTATGCTAATGTAACGTTCATTTTGGGCGATGTGGGCATAAAGGAATGGCGACGATGCAAAGCGTGTTAGATGCATTTGACCCGTTGTGAGAAAAAATAAAAACAGACTTATTTCGGATCGCAAAATAGCCGCAGTCTGCTGTGCAGCTCCGCTCCGCTCGGCTGAGAGCAGAAGGCAGAAGCGCGGTCTGGGGCGGATATGACATCACGGAGTTGCTATGGGTTTTTTCAAAATAAGAGTATCATATGAACCCGACTGTTGCTAACTGCCGGAGCCCAGATATATCATGACTGGAACTGCGCTTAGGCGGAAATGAGACCTGTGACAGGATTTTCAAAATAAGAGTATCAATATGAACCGAATGCCTATCGCACCAGTGCTACTGAAGTAAATCCATTCATCGCACAGACCGCTGTTGCTGTAGCACGTGCGATATATATGTCGCACTGTACAGCCCTGGACCCTATTAACCGTCACACCGCTGAGTGACATGCTGGGTACATACAGCTCGCTAGCTAGCCAGGTAACAGCTGGGAGAGAGGGGACCCTATTAACCGTCACACCGCTGAGTGACATGCTGGGTACATACAGCTCGCTAGCAAGCCAGGCAGGGGGCGAAATTAACTTTTTGACTCACCGGCCAGTGGCGGGTAGATGGGAAGAATCTACCCGCCAAGCATATTTCTTACCTGCCAACTTTTTTTTTATTAAAAAAATTATAATTATTTTATATAAAAAAAATTTTTTTTTTAATAAAATATATATATTATATAATCATACTTGTAGTTGTATTATCTGCGAGACATCGCCACCTCGCTGTCTGCAAACAGCTCCACTGTCTGTGTGTATACTCGAGTGGCCTCCAGCTCCAGCAAGGATTCTCCGGCGCTGCAGCTGGACCCTAAACTCTTACATTCAGCATGAAAGGATTCTCCTGCGCTGCACCTGGACCCTATTCAGCAGCCCTCATGCGATGTAAGCCAGGGGCTCGAATACGCATGTTGTAGGACATTGATGTCAGGAGCTATCTGTAGCTACTGCTGGATGGTGTTGGGACAACGCCTCTGAACTATTTAGTTTACTGGGATATTTCGTAGTGACTAGTGAGCTAACGTGGGCTCATGAGCTACCTAGCCAACGGAGGTATTATGCACTGGACACTTGCTGGAGCAGTTGTTGATGTCGGGAGCTATCAGTAGCTAGCCAGCTGTAACAGTAGCTAACATTAGCTCACGGAGGTCCCTCTGACTAGACTAACGTCAGTCACAGTGACTGTCCGAGGCAATAGCCTCTGTTTACATGCAGCAGCATACAGAAACAGGTGCGGGAGGGGTAGGAGCAGCAATGTCTGTGCTGAGACAGCGAGTGAGAACTCCGCTCAGAATTGGATCATGATTTTCGGTTTTCACATGACTATTTGATTGCCCGCCACACGGCGGGCAGACCTCTCAGTGGGAGGCGCCAAACGTAAAAACTGAGCGCCAATGGCGGGTGGCGGGCTCTAGTTTCGCCCCCTGTAGCCAGGTAACAGCTGGGAGAGCCTCCATCGCTACAGTACATTCAAGAACAGAAAAGAACAATGAAGAAAGAGAGACCGGAGATGTTACACTTTGTTTCACTAAGCTCACACAGTTCAAGCATCAGTGATGAAACTTTCGGAACAAATGCCTTTGTTCCCGAAAATAATGTTTAGGCTGGTCCGACTCCCAGATATCTAATACTGGAAATAGTAGCGTGTCCAGGCAAGAAACGCCAATGCTTATAGTAGAATACACGTAGCGCTTAATAACTCAGCTTGTCAGGAATTATCCCGGATCACTCCTAAACTATACTTATATTCACCACGGGATAGCGTGCGAACATATGCATGAAAAAATTATCTCTTTTTTGCATGTTCGACGGAAAAAAGTCACTGTCCAATGACTATAGTATTGTCTCCATAGCTATAATATAGAATATAGATATAGCTCTACAAACAAGGTGACGCACTCCTATCTTTAAAGCGTGGCATAGCTAGAACGGGACCAGGCTAATCCCTGGCGCTGAATGAGTTAACGAATTTTGAAATGTACCTGAAAATATGTTTGATCATGTAGAAATAAATGTGTTTTGGTTGAGATAACTAAACAGGGCTTTGATAAAACCTCTGAAAACGCGTCGTATCAACAGATCGATCAACACAAAATAATACTGGCTTCCTACTTGGAGACAAGAAACATTCAGCTACACTTGGTGAACAAGAAAGATCTACAACAAGGCATACATAAGCAGACCTTAAAACCTCAACAAGAAAACACTTTAACCGGATAATAAATGAAGGCTAAATCGACAACAGGCCTCTCATCCGGCACTGTAGCAGAGAAAGACTATGCCTGGGTATTAACACATTGTCTGCCAGGCATTGTACCCATCCTTATGCCCAGTCTGCCAATGCTGTAACCCTATGGAGATGTTTACCTTCTTTGCAGGGCTATAACTTTTTAAATATTATAGCTACATCGACATTACTATGGCCCATTCAACATCGGGTATTCAATTCAATTCAAAAAACTTTATTAGTCCTGCAAGGGACAATTTAAGGCATGATATCTAGGGATGGGTACCGAATTCGGTACTTTTAAAGGTACCTACCGAAACACGTCGGTACTACAGAGTATCGATTCACGTGAGATCCACCGGTGCCAACTTTCGGTACTATGCGCAAAAAAAATAATCCAATGACGTCACGTTTTGTTGACCGCAAAAACGAAACCGCACATTAAGGCACAATACATGTTTTCAAACTCTCTTTGGGTGTTTGCAATTCATGGGGACTGGGGAGTATATGTCTCCGATATCTATCTTGGTAGTGGGCAGGTTGTTAGAAAGTGTAGCTCAGTTTCCACATCTGCTCTGTCTGACATGGCTGTTAGCCTAGCCACGGAGCGTCTTTAGAGAGGAGATTGAATCCGGGACACAATGGGACACTGGCTCTGTTCATGGTCACAAATGGATTCCAGCTTCATTTATTTACTACAGATGACAAACGTGTTGTTTCTGTTTTTCTTTTTTTACATACTTGCGCCACACGGAACAACTGATCACTACAGCCCAGCATCATATTACTGTAGCCAGTTCTTTTGCTATGTGCTCGCACTGCCACGGTGGGTTTTATTTTTAGCGGTCGGCTTACTCCTTCCATAGTTTCACATATTTGTAACCCATTTGACGTTCTTAAGCTGACGTTAGCTAAGCTAACCGTCGGACATAACGTTAGCTCCTAGGGCTACAGTGCAAGCCGGCACAACTCAGTCAGGACAGAAGAGTAGAGGATGTGACGTCGGTAAACAACAAGCCACACACACCGCAGAGCGAGTCTTCTCCAAGCGGGGGTGGAGCAAAAATAACTGCTAGAATACTCAATCAGCAGCAGCGTAGTTCATTGCTGCTAGATTGTTTGTTTGTTTAATCAGTTGTAAAATACTTTACATTAGTAAGATGTAAATAATAATAAAGTAATAATAATACATTATTTATTTATTAAATATTAAGTTTGGATTTTTACAACTGAGGTAGGTAGATACAATTTTTAGAGACTAAAGTACCGGAAAAAAGGTACTGTTGGGTACCGGTATCGATTCACAGGTACCGGTATCGGTACCGGTATCGGTTCAAATGTGAAAGGTATCCATCCCTAATGATATCACAAACAGCTGCATATACACGGGTATCTATCGTTCCGGATGTGGGAACGTTATATTTTTTCATTCATACATTGTTGTGTTAGTACCGTCGAGAATATAAGTATGTTTTAAGGTTTTCTGCAGTATTTCCTAAAACGCGAGTTATAGGCCCTGACGCATATGATAGATTATCGATTGGCGTTTCTTTCCTATACACGCTCAGGGAGCGAAATTAACTTTTTGACTCACCGGCCAGTGGCGGGTAGATGGGAAGAGTCTACCCGCCAAGCATATTTCTTACCTGCCAAAAAAAATTTGATTAAAAAAATATATATATATATTTTATATAAAAAAAATTTTTTTTAAATAAAATATATATTATATAATCATACTTGTAGTTGTATTATCTGCGAGACATCGCCACCACGCAATAAGTCAAAATGCTTGCTATCTGCAAACAGCTCCACTGTCTGTGTGTATACTTGAGTAGCCTCCAGCTCCAGCAAGGATTCTCCGGCCCTGCAGCTAGACCCTATATTCAGCTAGACCCTACATTCAGCATGCAAGGATTCTCCGGCGATGCAGCTGGACCTATTTATAACGTTACCGTTCTTTTGTCAAATCACATACAACATGCCCTCAGCTAGAATACGCATTCAATCAATGTTATAAGACATTGATATCAGGAGCTATCTGTAGCTACTGCTAGCCCGGTAGATAACGTTAAGACAATTTAGTTTACTGGGACATATGGATCAACGTGAGCTAGCTAAGCTAGCTAACGAGGGACCGGAGGTATTATGCACTCGAGTAGACTATTGCTGGAGCATTTGTTGATATCAGCAGCTATCAGTAGCTAGCCAGCTAGATACCGTTAGACAATGCCTCGTCATGTATTAAACTAAAAGTGAATAGTTGACTGGGTCATTGTTTAAACAGTAACGTTAGACTCTTGGAGGTCCGATATAGACTAGAGCAGATGGAAGTAAACAAGCCAAATAGCTTCCGATTGGTCATTTGCTTTTTTTCTCGTGAAACCAGTCACGTCACTCTACTGTGATTGGACCTAGTGCGATGTGGGACTTGTAGTTTTTTAACGATCTCGCGGCGGAGAAAAAAAAGACGAGCGGCTATAATCTGTACTCGCACAAGAGTATCGTTATGAAGTTATGAACTACACGTCTACACGCCACACGGCGGGCAGCCCTCTAAGTGTCATGCGCCAAAGGTAAAAACAGCCCGCCCCTGGCGGGCGGCGGGCTTTAGTTTCGGTCCCTGTACACGCTATATTAAAAATTCAAATGTATATGATCGGTATACATTATGCTTCATTGTGAGGGAAAGGAAAGGGGGGGGGGGTCGTTTATAATTCCTTGATCGTCAGTAGCGTCTTTTCTTACTATGGGTTGATACATTGATCAGATGGATTGCCTTGAAATGAATAAACAATCGGGCTGAAAATAACGTTACATTCCTCTTACCGTTCGCCAATGAGACTGGAGGAAAAATATTCCAATTATTTGACGTCAATCTGCTAGATCCATTTCCCGTTTGTATGACGCAATAAACGCCGAAATCATATTGATTATTGCGTTTCTAAAGCGATCCCATGCACTCGAGTGTGTATCTAGACCCACGCTACAAGATATTACTGCTGGAGGAATGTAACTCGCGAGTGTAACTCGCCCGACATCCACCAGGCGGCGGTATTGAGGCGTTGCAATTAGAGATGTTCCGATACCATTTTTTCCTTTCCGATCCAATTCCGATACCTAAGCTTTGGGTATCGGCTAGGGGTGGACGGTATGGTCTAAAATGTATATCACGGTATAATTTGAAGCATAGACGGTAACGGTATATATCACGGTATCAGTGTTTCTGTTCGAATTATTTTTTTTGCCTGATAGGCAGGCTATATAAATAATGACATCCTCAAGGCATGTAGATTTATAATATTTTAACTTAAAACTAGGCTACTTTTGCGTATATTATATTCCAAATAAAATAAGTCCAGAGACTCCGTGCTGCTGCCGACTTTAAATCAAATGGGTGTCTGTGGGCAGTCGCCCCAACATTAATAAACAGCAGTCTGTTATAATCACATTTTTATGAGCTAACGAATTCCGTTATATTGGACATTTGTATTAATTATATCAAGCGAAGAACTGAGAAATTTGGGAGAGACGGCAACATTATCGTGGGTTTGCGTGATGACTCTCTCCACCTCGCAACGACTTATTTGCAAAGAGTATGTCACTGCAGAGCAGCAGATTCAGCTGTTTTAAGGCTCTATCTGGGGACCGCTCAACAGCGCCCCCCACCCAACAGTTGAATTGCCAATGGCTGAATTGGAGTACTGCACGGTGCCGGTACAGATGGGTGGGTTATGGTGGATTCTGCGGCTCTGCAGCTGCATATGCTTCGCGCAAAATCCAACATCCAGCTCGCGCTGCCCAGCCGTCAGAACACTACACATCATAATGTTCACAGCAAACTGTAGTTGATCACCAGGTATGTTTTATTAACGTAGAATAATTCATATAAGAAAAACGATAGGGAAATATCTTACCTTTCTCCACTGGTTAAAAATGCCAGGAACTGAAATTGAAACTTGCTGTGCGCCGCGGTGATATGTGTTTATTATGAAATGACAATTGCGTGTTGACACACCCACTGCGCGAAGCCTCCTAAATAACTTTTTCCAGTTTGCACATATCTATTATCTATGACTAATTCTATCTATTTTTAGGGGCAAATGCGAGTGAAATAGTCGCGCTGTGGTTACATGACGTCATTGCTATTTTAGAGCTGCTCTACCGGTTACAAGGTATAGTCAAAATCCATACCGTAGAGCAAATTCATACCGTTTATACCGTATACCGTCCACCCCTAGTATCGGCCGATACCAATACTTATCCGATACCAGTGCATACAAAAAAAAAGAAAATTATATAAATTATACTTTTTTTAATTGTTATTTTTTTTTTACAGATACTGTTTTATATATACTGTTTAGTAATAACTAGAAAGTAATGGTATTTATTCAACAACAGGTGATTGTATAGATTAGTATTAGTATCATTAATCAATTGTATGGGGCTGCAGCACTGCAGATATACCCTACTCCAATGATCCACACGGACATTAGACGGTGTTGCACTCGCTACCCAGTCTATAAGCTAGTAGCAGATAGAACGTTGATGTTGTGATTTTCGATGCAAAATAAATATTCAACATTCTCTTTTGAGACTCCGCCTCAGACTCTTATCCTTTGGCACTTGGAACTTGCTGTACTTTGCTTGCAGGTCTGCAGCCATTATTGCTGGATTATGAATAGCACCAACTTTAGACACGGTATCGTTATCAAGCTAAGCTAGCTGACCTAGCTCGTCTTCCCGCATTGACATTTGATAACGTTAGTCAGCTAACGCTAGTCAGTAGCTACTTAACTTAAATACGATTCACCGTGGGTGCATTATTGTTAATAGACGGTCACGGACAGTGTCAGGTCCTGGAGAAAGGACAGGCGATCAACTGATTTGATGTAACGGGCGGATGTTGTTCCAACTAGCTAGCTTTTCAGCTAATGCTATCATAACACCAGCAAAACACATCCCGTCCGAGCTCCCCGTCACACGCTCTGTCGGGGACAATGGAATTTAAGAAAGTGTATCTGCTGTTAAAATGACAAACAGCATCACACTTTAAAACACGTTCATTTTATAATCCTCACTCTCCGCAGGACTCGGCAGGAGATAAATTACGTCATGGGATCGGAGGCTACAATTTACGTGTATCGGCCGATACCGATACCAGCATTTTAGGCAGTATCGGCGGCATTTCCGATACTGGTAGATACAGGGTCCAGCTGCAGTGCCGGAGCGAGGCTGGATGAATTATGAATGCCATGGCAAAAAAATGAAATATTGATCCCAAAAACTAGTTAACTCGTTTCTGGCGCACAACGCATGGCGGGCAATAACGAGTATACTCGTTTTTGGCGTCCAATGTGTTAAACCTCATGCCACATCTATTAGAGCTCTTCAACCTGCAGTTAGAGAGGTGTAGTCTGGACTGGATACTAGTAAACAACATGATATGTCTATTAGAGCTCTACAAACTGCGGTTAGAGGGTGATAGTCTGGCTCTGGACTGGATAGTAAACAACATGATATGTCTATTAGAGCAGTGGTTCTCAACTGGTGAGATTTTGAGTGGGTCGCGGTACTTTTTGCACTTTGCGAGGATCTAGCGGCTCGGGCTGCATTTGTCGCCGAACATATAAATTACTGAATTAAAGATAGTCATCTTTGTAGCTAAACAATTAACTAAGCAATTATATTTGATTTATTAGCCTATTCGTAATAATTTGTTATTAGCCTAGCTAATTCGTTATTAGCCTAGCTAACTCCGTATCTTATCGGGATAACACTCGAACATATGCATGGAAAAATTCTCTTTTTTGCATCTTGGCCGGAAGAAAGTCACTGACAAATGACCATAGTATTGTCCCCATCGCTATAATATAGAATATAGATATAGCTCTACAAACAAGGTGACGCACTCCTATCTTTAAAACGTGGCATAGCTACAGCGGGACCCGGCTAATGGCTGGCGCCCAATGTGTTAACAGTGCGTGAAGGATTGTGTATTACTGCACAATATTCTTGTGAAATAAATCAGAGTGGTTAAGAAATTTGGGTCGCGACTTAATGACTAAGGAAAAATGTGGGACGGGTCCTGAGGCGAGACCAGTTGAGAACCACTATTAGAGCTCTGCAACCTGCGGTTAGCGTCTGGACTGGATAGTAAACAACAACCTGCAGTTAGAGCTCTTCAACCTGCGGAAAGGGACACTCACTGAACTGAAAGGTGATTCACAACAGTAGGGCTATATCTGAAATACAAAACAAAAACAACCATAAATTAGAGGAAGACACAGCGACTAAAGCTTTAAGGAGGCCAACAAGAGGCAAACTACACAGTAGTGTTGTCAAAAATATCGAAGTATCGATACATATCGATACTTAATATTTAAAACGGCTTCGATACTAATTTCCCGAAATACCGATACTTTCTGCAGTATCGGTACCAGCTGGCGAGTGTTCTACCTCAAGTTGTTGACGCGCTGTTCAGAGCACGCTTGCCCCTCCGCCTGCTCCGAGTCCAGCCCTCCCCCTCAGAGCAGTCTTCAGTTTGTAAATAAAATTTTTAGCTGAAGATCATGGCAAATGCAGAGCCTCCGCAACTTGTGCTTGTGGATAAAGAAAACAGCAGAAGTGCTGTTTGGAGGTACTTCGGGTTTGAGTAAACAATGAAGGGCAAGCTAAAGCTGCCCCAATGCTATTTGCAAGCGGTGTTAGAGCAGTGCCAACGAGGATCTCCATAAAGAAATGAGAGGTTCGTGACAGCTGCTCTTTCAACGTCACTGTGACTGAAGCATTAAACCATTAACTCTAGTTTAATACATGATACGTTGTCTACTGATGGCGCATAATATCAACAGCTGATTCGTTGTAACGTTAGAGCTAGCTACTGCTAGCCGTTAGCTCCGTTAGCTTAGCTGGCCACTTTTACAATTACTGCATGGAAACGGAGTAACGTTAACGTTTAAACGTTATGTCGAGGTCATACAATACTACAGTCGACATAAGGTTAACGTTACCCCGTTTCCATGAAGTGTTTAAATAGCAGCAATCTTGTTGAAAATGTAACGTTACTAAAATGCTCCGAGCATAGCCTCTCTCTCTCTCTCTCGTTATCTTTAAATAAAAATCGAAACTGTTACTAACTGTAATACAAACAGTTCAGTTTGTCAGGTACATGCAACACAGATTACAGTGTTTACATCCGTCTGCTTGAGAAAATACCATGTTCTGCATCTGCAATTAAAATGATTGAAGTGAGATGAACAGTTATTTTTAAATATGTGATCTAAAGATAAACAAAGGGTTTTAAAAGTGTTATATTTATCTTCTCTTATAGTACCAGAGAGAAGCTGAGGAGAATCAACCTGCAACAAAAGCTAAATTTGTTTATAAAAAAATATATATATATATATATATATTTTTTTTTTATATCGAAATGGTATCGAAGTATCGATACTTTTCAAGGTATCGTATCGAAGTCGAAATTCCAGTATCGTGACAACACTACTACACAGCAGTCTTGTTCACCTTCTCTCGAGGCTTCATCCTAGGCCAACTGATTAGGTTTAACTAGTGATCCACAGCAGCATCAGCTTCCCTGCTAAAGCCCCAGAACCGCCTGGACAGCAGGGTAAACAACCATCCCTACTGAACCAGAACTGCCTGGACAGCAGGGTAAACAACCATCCCTACTGAACCAGAACCGCCTGGACAGCAGGCCAGGGTAAACAACCATCCCTACTGAACCAGAACCGCCTGGACAGCAGGGTAAACAACCATCCCTAGTGAACCAGAACCACCTGGACAGCAGGATAAACATGTGTCTGGCAACACATGACATCAAATCAGCACAGCACAGAAGATCAGCAATTAGCAGTAGCATCATCATTATGGTCTGATCAGGCAGAGTACAACAGCGGCACAGCAGCAGAACACCAGTACGTAAAGCCATGTGGATGGTTCCTGTCGACAGTTCAAACAAGCAGCACATTAATATACTGCTACACCGACAACAAGCAGCTGACTAATGAATGAATGGATAGAGAACAAACAGCAGTCTCTTCTGTAGGTGAGCTACGGGTTCAGCTTCCTTACAAAGGCTTAGCGTCAGGACCAATATAAACTTAGATCTCCTGAAACAGGGATGGAGGAGGTAATAGAGGAGAATAAATTAATCAAAAGACAAAAACCCAACAGTTCACCTATGCAAACAATGGTGATTTCTCCATAGGTGTGGACTCATAAAAGCAACTTGCCCTAGTTAAGTCAAGATGCTCACAAACTCAACAAGCCTGGAGTATCCACGATGCAATAAACAGAGAGCAACCAGAACACCAACATTATATGTCCGTTTAATAAAACAGGGGAGGGTAATCTGTGATGTGAGACGGCTTACATTTTGAAAGCAACATTCCAACCACGCTGCCAGTGCTGATACCTTTCATTTGTGCTTAAAAACCCAAAGACAAAGCTTGTCCATATGAGAGGCTTGTTCTGAACAGCAGCAGTAACAAACAGCAGAGAACAGAGAAGCGGGGAGAGAATCCCCAGTAGTCATAGAAAAAAAACCATGACTGCAATCTGCAGCTCAAACCACTAAATCCATCCATACACATTAAACACAGAAGTTTACAGAAATCATCCAACACCAAAGTCCACCCAAAAACAGGAAGCCATCATGATCCATTCCGAGATCAATCTGGAGTAGAGGACTCACACAAAGCTATACAGCAGTGTCTGTCTATAGTACAGACGTGACAGGATGACAAGACCAAGCAAAACACCAACAGCACCAGTCAGCCAACTGAGCTGCTGATAGAAAACTAGTTCGCATCCTGCAAAAGCCAAAACTAGTTCACATCCTGAAAAAGCCAAAATTATAGAGATTAGGAACACAAGGTACCACATAAACACAAAGGAACCAAGACCAAAAACCCAGCAGAGGCCTCAGCTCTCAACAGCTCATCACATCTGTACTAATGAAAAACGAATCATTTCAGATGGGGAGACAGCACAGACCCATATATTCCATTCAATGGGGACACGCAGAGACATGTAATCAATCCCTGGTTTAACATTATAGATTTGAAGCAGAATAAACAGCAAAATCAGTAGAAGTCGCACAGCCACCACCTAGGCCGACTACACAGCTGTTAAAAAAAGCACCGACAGCTAGACCAACACTGCTGTCTGCAGATACTTGGTAGAAAATTAGAAATAATGTTCGAGGAAAAGGTCAGGTCAAAAGAACAGTACAAAATAGAAATCGAGGGGAACTGGGGACCACCATTAGAAATGATTGGTGTAGTAGTGTGTCCTCCAAACATCATCATGATAATACCCTTTGTTTGTAAACAATAATATATTAATTTGGGCCACCACAACAGTGTTTGTGAGTTTAATTTAAATAATTTAATTAAATTCTATAAACATGACAGCTCTCTCCCAAAGCTAGAAACCAGAGAAGAAAATCGTATTATTCTCAGACACGTAATATTTGTATTAGTACAGTACCAGTAGGAGGGAAAATATTAATAACATGTAGGCTAGGCTAACCTTAACTGTAGATCTTCCCCATTCATTCTCTATTTATGCAGCTGCACCACCACCTACTAACAGGGGGCGAGAGACCAACCCTGCAACGCATGGCCACACTAATGCAGACTCAACTGTCCAGAAACATTGGGTAAAACATTCCAAAGCTGAAATGTTTCCAACCTTCAAGTCCAAACTAAATCAAGGGGACTGTTAAAATGGCCCCGAACTCCCCTCCTGCAGCAGAGCTCTGCTGACACAGTGGCCCAGTTTACTCTGCAGCCATCTTCGGCTGTGGAGCTAACGGTAGCTAGGCTAACTACCATTAACAACACATTGTTTTAAACCATCGCTTTGCGAACACATTAGCTAGCTAGGTACACACACACACCTAACAACACCTATGAGCATTTTAACAACTAGCTTGAGTATCAACAGCACTCAGAGATATAACTCGTTGTTGTTATTATTAGCGCAAAATTTAAATGAGACCAGTGCGTTGGTTAGCTGGACTAGCTAGCTATAGGTTAGCAAGGCTTTGTGTTGCTAAAGATGCTAACCAACTGGCCAAATGCATGGAAAGAGTGTCAGTGTTTCTGTTCAGTTCGGCATTTTATGTGCATTACTTTGTGCCTCTTGTGGTTCCTTACCGAGATATCTGTCAATAAACAGATCTTTTATTCATTAATAGGTTCTGTGACTTCTGGCTTCGCCCCGGTGTGCTCTCTCTCTCTGGTGACTGTGGTCTGTCTCACGAAATGTCGGAGCAGAGCCGCCTGGCGCCGCGAGAGCCGAGACGATGACGCAGGCTACATTCGATTGATTGATTGATTGAAAATTGTATTAACAGGTTGCAGAATGGGTAAAAATTAACAATACACAGTACGGCTCAATACACACAATTGTTAAGAGGATGCAGACCAGAGAAAGACGTTGGTCTTGTTTACATCAGGGTCCAACCCACTTTCAAAAACACTCTCAAAAAACACCTACGTGAGACTGCAATTCGAAACTGGCCCCTACAAATGTCCTAACCTAGTTGTACAGTAAATTACCAAGTAAGGCTTTGTCAATATTCCAATGTACAGTGTAAAATGTGTGTGTGTCCCCTACCCAACCCCCCCCCCCCCTCCCCCCACCTCCAATGTACAGCCCTCACCCAACCCACCCAACCCCACCCCACACATCCAACCTCCTCCAATGTACAGTTTCTACGCCAAATGTATACACTCCTTTTCTGGACACTTTTGTATCACAAACAGTACTGTATTTGCAAATCTGATATGTCATAAATGTATAGATGTAGCAGTACTGTCTATCTGTATGTCATGTATGTCATATATGTTATGATGAATTGAAAATGGGGGACCCTGATGTAAACAAGACGAAAGTCTTTCTCTGGTCTGCATCCCCTTAACAATTGTATGTATTGAGCTGTACTGTACTGTACCCATTCTGCAATCTGTTAATAAACTTTTCAATCAATCAATCAATCCCCATTTTCAATTCATAGTGACATTTATGACATACACAACATACATGACATTTATGGCATAGGGACATACATGACATGACATACAGGTATTTACTGTTACATTTGTGACATATGCAAATATACAGTACTGTACTGTTACCCATAGGGGTGGGTGGGTGGGTGGGAGAGAAATATACATACGGTGGGGAGGAGACTGCATTAGGAGGGGGTGGGTGGGTGGGAGAGAAATATACATACGGTGGGGAGAGAATATATACATACGGTGGGGAGGAGACTGTACATTAGGAGGGGGTGGGTGGGTGGTAGAAAAATATACGGTGGGGAGAGAATATATACATACGGTGGGGAGGAGACTGTCTATTAGGAGGGGGTGGGGGTGGGGGGGTTTGGACATTACGGTGGCCAGTTTCGAATTGCAGCCTCCCGTAGGTGCTCTTTAAGAGCGGTTTTGAATGTGGGTAGGGATTCACATTCCTTTACAGCTTTGGGTAGGGCGTTGATGTGGCTTAATTGCGAAACGTGTTTAGTCCCTTGTTTGAGGTGAATCTGGGTTTAACATGATTTGTGGAGCTCCCTCTGGTGATGTGGTCGTGGTATTCACTGACCTTTGGGAAGTATTTTGACATGTACATGGGTACCTTAGTCGTATAGTGTATCTTGTAGACCAGGCCCATTGCAAGTTGCTGTACTCTGTTGTCTACTCTAAGCCATCCTAGGTTGTCAAAGTGGGCAGGGGTGAGGTCGGTTCTAGGGGTAAGGTCAAGTAGAAGTCTGACCAGTTTGTTTTGTGATGTTTGTAATTTTGTTTTTAGCGCCTTTGAGGTGCTTTGGTACCATGAGGTGCAAGCATAGTCGTAGTACCCTTGAATGAGTGCTCCTGCCAGAGTCTTCAGGGTATTCTTGTTTACCAGAGAGGAGATCCGGTACAAGAATCTAGTTCGTTGGTTGACTTTTTTTATTACCTTGGCTTGGATGCCATTTTGTCACAGGAAAGATTTGCCTCTAGGATGGAACCTAGGTATGTAATTTCATCTTTCCTTGTGACAATATTGTCACCCACTGTAACTGAGAAGCCGTCGGTCTTGCTGAGTTTGTTATTTGATCCGAAGAGAATGGACTCTGTTTTACCCAATACAGTACAGCTCAATACACACAATTGTTAAGGGAATGCAGACCAGAGAAATACTTTCGTCTTGTTTACATCAGGGTCCCCCATTTTCAATTCATCATAATCCTAATCATCATTGATCATAACTTGGAGGTCAGAAATTCAGACCTTCTAGTTTATTACGTATATACTACAAGCCCTGGAAAAATGTAAATGAAATGGAGATTTTTAGCATAATATATATATATATATTTAATTTGATCTTTTCTATGTTTTCTTCTATGCATCCGATCCATGGAGATAAGATAAGATATTAGATATTCATTTATTGATCCCCTTGGGGAAATTCAGGCGTCATAGCAGCATGGGGGAGGGGGGTGAATGAATGAAAACTTTATTTAACAGATTGCAGAATGGGTACAATACAGTACGGCTCAATACACACAATTGTTAAGGGGATGCAGACCAGAGAAAGACGTTTGTCTTGTTTACATCAGGGTCCCCCATTTTCAAATCAGTGACATTTATGACATACACAACATACATGACATCATGACATTTATGGCATAGGGACATACAGGTATATAGAGTACTGTTACATTACATTTGTGATATATATGATATGCAAATATAAAGTACTGTTACCCATAGATCCTAACAGAGAATATATACATATGATGGGGAGGAGACTGTACATTAGGAGGGGGTGGGGGGTAGAATAGTAGTAATAGTAAAATACATAAATATAGGCAATTATAGTACAGTAATAATAAGCAGTGTAAACAATATAATTAACTCTGAATATAAGCATAAGAGCAAGTAGGCAGTGTAATCAAAGGTGCAGATGAGGTCTGTATGCCCTATCAGTTATATTATGTTACAATAAATATGGTCAATAACACATACAATCTGAATATACTATGTAAGTCAAGTATACACAGGTACAGTATACTCCTCTACTCCCTGTACACACATGACTGCGTAGCACAGCGGAACAACAACACCATCATCAAATTTGCTGATGACACAGTAGTGGTGGGCCTGATCTCTGCCAACGACGAAAGGGCCTACCTGGAAGAGGTAGAGAACCTGTCACAGTGGTGTCAGGAGAACTGCCTCTCCCTGAACGTCAGCAAAACAAAAGAGATGATTGTGGACTTCAGGAGGTCGGGGGTCAAGGACTACAGCCCCCTCAGCATCGACGGGGCACCAGTTGAGAGAGTGAACAGTTTCAAGTACCTCGGAGCCCACATATCCGAGGACTTGACATGGACCACACACATTGACAGTGTTGTGAAGAAGGCACGACAACGCCTCTACTTCCTCAGGCGCCTAAGGAAGTTCCAAGTCAGTCAGAAGATCCTTAGGAACTTCTACTCATGTACAATAGAGAGCATCCTGACCGGCAACATCACCTCCTGGTTTGGGAATAGCACTGCACAAGACCGTAGCAGACTACAAAGAGTGACACGCTCAGCCGAACGCACAATTAGAGGGGGGCTTCCCACCCTCCAGAACATTTACAACAAGCGGTGCAAGGGGAAGGCTAAGAGAATTATTAAGGACTCGAGCCACCCGAACAACTGCCTCTTTGAACTGCTGCCGTCAGGCAGGCGATACCGGAGTCTTATGGCGAGCACAGAAAGACTCAGAAGGAGCTTCTATCCCCAGGCCATCAGGCTGCTAAACGAACAATAATCGCTAAACGAACAATAATCACTATGCAACAACCATCAAATGCACACAGCACACACACCCACACGCACACACTCACTCAAACAACAACACACTGCAGCACCCACTCTCCACACTTTAGATCACACAAACACACTTACACTTTATATTTATTGATAAAGGATTTGCACTACAACTCGTACACCTACTGTGAATTGTACCTAAACTGCACCTCGTCCATTTATGCCTTGCACTATATAGTATTGTATATTAGTACACTGCACAGTATTGTATATTGTATGGTAACTACGTCTACGAACATTGTACATATGTCTAAACTGAACACTGTGACCTCTTTTTTTACTTCTAATTTTTACTATGTTTTTATTTCATACTTACCTTGTCATGCACAGTCTCTGGAGCGCAACAGTAAGAAGCATTTTGTACAAAAGTATTCTGTACTTCTGTATGACAACTATTAAAGAAACTTGAAACTTGAGAAACTTGAACATAAGGACAAGGTACCCTAACTGGTATGATATACGTTATAGTCCGTGCAGTTTCAAGGTGAGAGTCGGACACACTTGTTAATAATTTAAAAAATCTGACTTTCTACTAGGAAAAATCAAATAAAGCGGGACACCAACTACGACGTCTCAACCATTGATGTAATTTCAACATGGCCACTCACTGACTTTAGCATGAGCATCCAGGTTTTTCCAACTTAGTAGCTCGAATACATACTTGTTCGTAATTTTTGCACATTACTGCTCAATTGCACAGCCCTGCTAAATATTCCATCAACACTGTATTGTTATTTGTATTCTAATTAGTGTATATACTTGACACCGTGCACAGCCCTGGCCTATTCCTATTTGATGATTCTATTGTGCATCTATGTTAATTTAGTTATATATCCCATTTTATTTTATTCCACCTTTTTATTTTTTATTCTAACATTTTATGTCTGCACTTTATGTGCTCATTTCATGTCTATTCTTTCTATTCTACTACTTATTGCACTGCACTATTTACTCTGTCTATTCTATCTTACTCTTTTTATTATCGTCTATTTTTAAAACTGAATCAAACCTTAAACAATGTGGCCTATCCTAATGTGAAAAACTTTGTGCTTTTTTTTTTTCTTTTTTCTGTTGCTTTCCCTCAATTGAGTTTCTGAAAATCCAAGGCTTCCTTTCTTAAAGTTTTCAATCAAACCAGCTCCAACAATGACTGCAGCAGAAAGACCAGTGACCTCTACTGGCCGAAGTCTGTCTCTTTGTATCCTATCGTCTGGATGGACCAACAGAACACCAACATCAGGACAAGTGGAATGCAATGAATTCCATGGCACTGGAAACGACTTGATATCTAAAAAGGACGTCAGGTCAAGACAAATCACTAGCATTTTATAAAACGGCTATCACTTTTGCCTTACACCAGGATTAGGAATGTTACTTTCAAAATCTTCAAATGGCCATTGTGCCATGATAGTAGAAAGAGTTTAATTGTGGATGGTGTTGCCTCAAAATCCTATACAATGAGCTCAAACAAGTCAGTGTTGCTGTGAAGCTGCTGTTTATTGCATTGTTGTAGCGAGTAATAGAGTGCTTGACAATAAAACAGGGTATACGTAACGTGACCATATAACTGCTTTAGACAAAATGACAGTGAAAACATTCACTTTACCCTCTGCTGTCCGGGAAACCTTACTCCAATGTCATGATTTATTTATTTTCACAATTTGTTTGCAGAGTGTGCAAAAGTTATTTACTGTAATTCTTAGTCATAAATTTAAACAAAATAATTTTGAGACACTGTGAACGAAACGTAAGCCTAGAATATGTTTGTTAACATGATAACTTTATAAACGATAGTGAAATAGTAACTTTTCAGGAAGCTTTCTAGCTTCAAACGGTGTTCCAGGAATCCAAGGAGAGTTTACCTGTTTACCCAATTATGAAAATATACTTTATTCACTTCTCTCTGACACAACTACATAATGCACCTGTAACTTTGAACTGGAGTAAAGGACAGAGATATATTTATACTGGCTGCTTGCTTTCCCTCAAATTGCGTTTCTGAAGAGCCAAGGCTTCCTGTGACAACAGACAGCACTGTGGTAGAAACTAGTGGTCGCTATCAGACTAAGTCACTGTAGATAAATATGACTGTTGTGCTTTAGTGAACAATCATTGTAGAATAGGAACACATACCCAAGGGGGATGAGGGAGAGAGAAGGAGCGAGAAAGAGTGACAGAAAGAGAGGGAGCGCTAGAGAATAACAAACTATACTATGATGGATCTCCAAAACTATGGCAGAACAATGAGCTAACTGCATGGGTTCATCTTCATAGGAGTAATCTCTGTATTGCACCTGTAGCCCAAACTCAATCTCTTTAATGGCATCGTTATGTAGTTCATATCATCCCAAGTTCTCTCATCTCATCAGTCCATCCATTACGATTCCTTTAACTTTAATTCTCTGTAGCCTTGACCATCATTAGACATCTGGAACCACTGTGTTTGATGATCATACGATAGATTTAGGAACCATCATAATATGGTTCTATTGTCATATTATGGTAGACTTAGGAACCATCATATGATATGGTAGACTTAGGAACCATCATATGGTAGACTTAGGAACCATCATGATAGATTTAGGAACCATCATATGATAGACTTGGGAACCATCATATGGTAGACTTGGGAATCATCATATGATGGACTTAAGAACCATCATAGATAGACTTAGGAACCATTATAGTCTTAGAAACCATCATATGATAGACGTAGGAACCACTGCGTTGTATGATCAAATGGTAGAGAACAGTAACAGAGTCATGAGAGTAACATAGTCCCAGTCAGGTAGGAGTTGGAGGAGAGGTTCTCTGAAGCAGTCTAAAATCACTGGTAGACCTCGAGAGAAGATCTCCGATCAAAGAGCGCGTTGTTCCGTTATCTCAGCCAGGAACTCCCCGCGCAGAACAGTCACGTCTCCCGGCAACAGTAGCTCCTTCTTACCGAGCAGCTATAATCAGAGCACATCATTAATATAACACAGTCATACAAAACAAAGTTCTGCCCGTAGAAAACATAAACCCAACTCTCAGGCTTACGGCATCACGACCCAGCTGAACCTCATCGGCGCAGAAATAGAATGGGTAGAATGGGCATTCCAATGAAAAAAATATAAATATTCTCGAGTGGTCTCTTGGCGGTGATGAAATTACACTCCAGCGGCGTCTCCACCTGAACACTAAGATGTCTTTTTTTCTCCAGTTACTGGCTACATGTAACAAATCATATCCATGACAGCAGGATCAGGATTCTAAGGCAGCCATCTTAGATGTACTGCTGTAAGACTTCCACAGAGAGAGGGACTGCTGTTTCCATCTGTTCTAATTCTATGCTTAGTGGTCTCCTGGGTGTTCAAACAAAAAAAAAACAATTCTGATTTATTTTGAACATATTCATTTGAGAGTTATTGAGTGTAAATGAGTTTGAATATGGCCACCAGCAATGTTATTGGGGAACGTAATCCTTGTGTTGTGTTAATCACAGCTCCATTAAATAATGTAGATGAAAAGACAACAATATCCTGTCTTATAAAGGACTGCTATACCTTATCATTTCACTGAGCTGTAATTAACACAAGGATTCAATGTCACCCGAAGACGTCACTGTCAAATTAATGTGTGCAAACGTGTTTATAGAGTTTTTGGATGTGTGTGATATTATGTGCAAAATAAATCAGTATTGTCAATCTTTAAACCTGTAAAGCTGAGTTTCTTGGGTGTTTTACTGCAGTCTGACAGGAGGAATGTCCTGCACTGGGACAGGGAGCTTGTGCGTGTTTGTTGACAGGAAGGAAGGGGGGCTGGTTGGTCCCCAGAATTCCTGGGAACCAACTGGGTCAACTTCATAGTTTTCCCTCATCACGGCCGTCACTGGTCTCTTGATTGGCCGAGAAGCAGGAAGTGAGGTGGTTCTAGTGCTGCGTCCACTTGATGCTCTTCAGGTCGATGCCCTCCTGAACCATCTCCCAGAGAGGACTGAGAGAGAGAGAGAATTATATATATATATAGAGAGAGACAGATATATATAGAAAGAGACCGATATATAAACATAATGTTTGGAAATCTGTGTTTGGTAGATTATTTCTCTGTTGTAACAATGCTTCTTGGCAATACATTTTATACCGTTGGAAAGCCTGTTTATTTACCTTTTAAATGGTGCCCCAAGAATGTATTGCCAAGAAGCATTGTTACAACAGAGAAATAATCTACCAAACACAAATTTCCAAACATTATGTTTTATGTTTATATATAGAGAGAATAAACAATTAAATAGGCAGATACATTACAACAACCTGATGAATTGCAGACCTTTTTAAAGCAGAAGTTAAAGAAAAGTAAGTCTGATCATCACATTTAAAACTAATCAATCTAATGAGTTGTTCATCAGCACATTTAAAACGAATCAATCTAATGAGTTGTTCATCAGCACATTTAAAACCAATCAATCTAATGAGTTGTTCATCAGCACATTTAAAACTAATCAATCTAATGAGTTGTTCATCACATTTAAAACCAATCAATCTAATGAGTTGTTCAGCAGATTTAAAACCAATCAATCTAATGAGTTGTTCAGCACATTTAAAACCAATCAATCTAATGAGTTGTTCAGCACATTTAAAAACGAATCAATCTAAGTCTCGGTGTCTTTCCATGATTCCTGAACGGAGATGAGAACAACAGACATGGACAGTTGGTTCAGTTCTCACCTCATCTCCCTCAGCCTCCTAACCTGATGGATACATTTATCTGCCGTGTAGTCCACCTCCTCCTCCGTACTGAACCGGCCAATACCAAACCTACACACACACACAATCAGATACAAAACAGCCTTTCACTAAAGGAATGCATATAGATTTGTAATTTTCTGATGTTAAATGAAGTAGTGGATGTATAGTCCAAGTGGGGGTCCTGAGGGGGGGGTGGGGGGAAGAGCGAGCAAGAGCCCATGTATTGTATTTATTATTTTTATGTCTTTTAATCATCTACATTCATTCTGATTTAATTACTGGACTGTCATTATTGTTATTATTATTTCTGTTATTGTCCTGTGATTTATCATTGATTATTACTGTTACTGTATTGTTTGTCTTGTTTCATGTTAAAAAAAGGGAAAATAAAAAACATTTGTTAAAAAAAAAACTGCCTTTCACTGTGGTAATTTTAACTTACTTTGAGTTGAGTTAGAAGTAGTAGTAGTAGTAATAGTAGTAGTAGTAGTAGTAGTAGTAGTAGTAGTAGTAGTAGTAGTAGTAGTAATAGTAGTAGTAGTAGTAATAGTAGTAGTAATAGCAGTAGTAGTATTCAGTCATCACACACAATACAATATGCACAATCATTCCAAACTGTAAATAATGTCAACAGTCTTTGATTTAGGCAGTGACTGAAAAGGTACAGGCTGGAGCATAATCCTTATACATGCCTGTATTATTATCAAATTAAGCCTCCAAAACAAAAACAGAAATAATAACAAAATAGAACATATTCACATTTGTAACCATAAAAAATTTATTTCCTTTGAACCCCTTTCTTAGCCATGTAGCCTGCTGGTGTTATGATAATATATTTGATTTGTAGGGGCGCTTTATAATTGTGGAACAAATCTCAAAGCGCTACAGTGTAAAAGAACATAAAAAACTAGGACGAGAGTAAAAAAGAAAAAAAAAACATAAAATGAGCAAGACTAAAACTAGTAAGGGGGTAAAAAGAACTCTGTGTTGTACCTGATGGAGGAGTGAGCCAGGTCCTCGTCCGTCCCGATGGCTCTCAGCACGTAGGACGGCTCCAGAGAGGCAGAGGTGCAGGCGCTGCGGACAGACACACAGACAACATGGCTGCTTTCATTGTGTCCCCGAAGGTCGGTGTCAGGGACGTTATGGACTCACTTCTGATGGCGTCCACTGTGGCAGATGCTCCGTGTGAACGGGAGAGACTAGACGCACTACTGTGGGGAACATACCCAGAATGCCCTGCCTTGCGCATGCGTGCTACGGTCATAGACCTTCTTTGTGATTGTAACATTACTAGAGCAACTAGCAACACTAGACCCATTTGACTGTAGTTGGCAAAGCCACGTTACATAGTATGCTAGTCGCTAACGTTACCACTCGGTTCCAATGCTGTGTTGTACTGTAGTCATTGTCTCTCCCCCCCCCCCCCTCCCGCTATGACACCCGAATTTCCCCAAGGGATCAATAAAGGAATATCTCATCTTATCTAGACTCTCCCACATGTGAACGAGATAATGCAAATATCTTCATTCACCATATTATGACCAAAGTGTATGGATATACAGTGTGTGTGTGTGTGTGTGTGTGTGTGTGTGTGTGTGTGTGTGTCTGACCTGCCAGACGACAGTGCTACATCCTTCAGGGCCATCAGTAGACTCTCTCCCTCCACATAGGCGAAGGACAAGTTGATGCAGCCTACACACAACCACACAAACATTAAATACTTTATTTAAATCCAAAGATCTATGTATATGATATGTGTGTGTGTGTGTGTGTGTGTGTGTGTGTGTGTGTGTGTGTGTGTGTGTATCAGACAGAGTGACAGAATCATTGGCGTAGCTGTGGCGAAACCTGTACGGAACGAGAGAGGAATTGAGTAAGAAAGAAGAGAAAAAGAGGAAGATTGTCGTCTGTGTGACCCCATGCTGTGTTTATCTACTTTTGGAACGAGGACCCTGCGGTGTGCTATAACCCCTGATCATATGGAACCCGCATGTGTATCGACCCCTGCTCGTCCGATGTCTGTTCTCACGCGCCCGTATGAGAACCGCTCTCTGTACCGAACCCTGCTAACGGACCAAGACGCTTCTCTGGAATTACGGACTGGCTGACGATCACACTAACCCCTCTGTTTCCCCTAAACAGCATTAAAACAGCTGTTAAACTTGCTTCTACTTTGTGCCGTGTGTGTTTTGTTAAATCCAATCTGGTGACAGCTCATAACACCCCAGAGTCATTCACAATATATATATATGTGTGTGTGTGTGTGTGTGTGTGTGTGTGTGTGTACCAGGGTATCTCTGCTCAGCGTCTCCGTTCATGATGACATCAGGGAGCTCTGACATGATCTTCTTCACCAGACGGTTAGCGAGTAGAGACACGCGGTGGTGGTCATACTGCAACACACACATATATATATGTATATATATATATATATATATATATATATACACACACACATACACATTAATCCATAATAATAAAAAACTAAAAGATGATAGTAGCCTGTATACAGTCCAAAGGGCCGTAGTAAATATGCATTATGGAAAGTATAGTAATTAGTAAATAGTATTATTAGGCCTAATCGTGTCACTGATCCCTGCAAAACCAGGAGGTCTGGTCAACATAGTTATGAATGTAATCTTTATGGCTCGCTGCTGCAAGAAAAAGCTTTAACACGGATAGTAAGCTATATAACCTAAGCTATAGATATATATATATACTGTTTAGTATTAAATATACTATAGAATATAATGTTGCAGCACACAGGTAGCAGGACATGTTTGGTTCCTCTTTACTGTTGAACAACTGCTTCAAGTCCCTTCAAGTTGTAGCTCAATGGATGTCCTCCATCACTGTCTCTATCCTCCATCACTGTCTCTATCCTCCATCACTGTCTCCATCCTCCATCACTGTCTCCATCCTCCATCACTGTCTACATCCTCCATCACTGTCTCTATCCTCCATCACTGTCTCTATCCTCCATCACTGTCTCTATCCTCCATCACTGTCTCTATCCTCCATCACTGTCTCCATCACTGTCTCTACCCTCCATCACTGTCGCTACCTGGCTTCCATCACTGTCGCTACCTTCCATCACTGTCGCTACCTTCCATCACTGTCTCTATCCTCCATCACTGTCTCTACCTTCCATCACTGTCTCTACCCTCCATCACCGTCTCTACCCTCCATCACTGTCTCTATCCTCCATCACTGTCTCCATCCTCCATCACTGTCTCTACCTTCCATCACTGTCACTACCCTCCATCACTGTCTCTACCCTCCATCACTGTCTCTATCCTCCATCACTGTCTCTATCCTCCATCACTGTCTCTATCACTGTCTCTACCCTCCATCACTGTCTCTACCTTCCATCACTGTCTCTACCTTCCATCACTGTCTCTACCCTCCATCACTGTCTCTACCTTCCATCACTGTCTCTACCTTCCATCACTGTCTCTACCCTCCATCACTGTCTCTACCCTCCATCCTCCATCACTGTCTCCATCCTCCATCACTGTCTCTAGATCCCACCACAGCGAGTGGGCAGGGCATAACGACACATCTTCTAGTCTCTCTATATATATATATGGTAGGGGTTGGTTTTCACCTCCAACTCCTGCTGGGCGATCTCACAGGCCGCTCCCAGGCCGACAGCCAGAGGCGTGGGGACGGTCCCAGAGCGCAGGCCCCTCTCCTGGCCCCCACCATTCTGTAAAGGCTCCAGGCGCACCCTGGGACGCCTCCGTATGTACAGAGCACCCACACCTGAGACACACACACACACACACAGAGGGACAAACACATGTAAACATAGGACATATAACACACGTCTAAAGAATGCTTTTAAAGACGCTGGGCGATAATTTTATATGATAATGATAACTAATCTTTCAATTATCAAAGGATCATACTGTAATTAAATCGTAACGTTGTGAATTGTGATACACAATTCCATTGTCTAAATTAACACATTCAGAGCCACGCCCCTATGCCCAAAACAGGCCGTTCCGTGCCAGCGCTTTAGTCAATGGGAGGACGGGGAAATTTGCGAACGCTTAAACTATATCTTAAATTATGGAGTATGGGTCTAATACACCAGTCGCTTATCAATGACTTGCTTGCAGTCAACATGTACGAAACGGATTGTTTTTTCATCTGAACATTTCCGTTTTGAATATGAGTATAGTTTGAGATTTCTAGTAATTCCAGAGAAATCCGCGATAATCACCCTTTAGTGGAATACACAAAATACGTTGTCATTTTCCGGCTGATTTATGAATCGTTTTCAAATAAACGCTAGATTATCGAGAGTATAGGTGTCCTTATGCACGATACAAAAGCGGGCTGAAAAATCGCTTATTCAGTGACTTGCTCAGCGCTAACGTCACACACACGCGCGCACGATGGCGGTGATAGGAACATCTGATTAAGCCAAGATTCGTAACATAAATTCCTTACCTCACATCAGATGTTCTGCAAAAAGATGAATCCAATTCCTGATCGCCATTCCAAATATCGATCGCGTTTATTGATCCAACGTTATAGTACGAAACACATAATTGACGCTGCTCTGAGGGTCCTCAGTCAATCTGGTAACACGATACTGCATGCCCGAGAAGCAAGACCCGGACCGGAGTTATTTTTTCGATGCACATTCCCAGTCAATCCAATCCAATGATGTGCAATACCATCCGGGAGACGATACGCGGCGGTATTTGCCCTTTTGCGAGCTCAGACCCATTCCCAATGATAACATCAGGTTGGATGGATGAAAATGAATGGATATCGCTAATAAAAGAAATAACGATTAAAACCCGACTATACTCGTGATTGGCACGGAACGGTTGGCTAGTTAACCCGACTATACTCGTGGTTGGCAATGAATGTGTTAATAATGACAAGTACAATTTCTCACAAAATTGGATCTGAAATATTTGGGGGAATTTGATTTGAAAATTGCAGTTTGGATTTTATGTCACGCTTTACATTACCACGCAGAGTTAGTTTGTTTGTTACATAGTACGTTAGTTAGTTAACTAGTTAGTTATGTGTGTAGATACAATATTTAGTTACTTAGTTATATTTATCTTTGGGTCCATATATATTTAGTTAGTGGCCTGAATAGTTAGTTATGTTCACCTTTGAGTCCATAGATATTTAGTTAGTGGCCTGAATAGTTAGTTATGTTCACCTTTGAGTCCATAGATATTTAGTTAGTGGCCTGAATAGTTAGTTATGTTCACCTTTGAGTCCATAGATATTTAGTTAGTGGCCTGAATAGTTAGTTATGTTCACCCTTGAGTCCATAGATATTTAGTTAGTGGCCTGAATAGTTAGTTATGTTCACCTTTGAGTCCATAGATATTTAGTTAGTGGCCTGAATAGTTAGTTATGTTCACCTTTGAGTCCATAGATATTTAATTAGTGGCCTGAATAGTTAGTTAGTTATGTTCACTTTTGAGTCCATAGATATTTAGTTAGTTAGTTAGTTAGGTAACTTTACCTTTGGCTCCATAGATATTTAACTAGTTAGTCTGTTTGTGTATTACATAGTTAGTTAGTTAGTTAGTTAGTTAGTTAGTTAGTTAGTTATGTTTACCTTTGGGTCTATAGATATTTAGCTAGTTAGTCTGTTTGTGTATTACATAGTTAGTTATGTTTACCTTTGGGTCCACATATATTTAGTTAGTTAGTTTCTTTGTTACATAGTTAGTTAGTTGTGTTTACCTTTGGGTCCATAGAGCTTGTGTCCACTGATGGACATGAGGTCAATCTTGCAGTCGGTAACATTCATGGGAATCTTACCCACCGCCTGAGCTGCATCCGTATGGAAAAACACTCCCTTAGAACGACAGATCTGACCTGAGGAGAAGAGAAGAGAAGAGAAGAGGTGCAAAAAGAATTAAAAGGTTGACAATTTGAATCATTTTCAATCAATTTAATTAGTGGTTAGGATTCATTAGTGAATTGCCATGGTTACCAATCTCGCTGATTGGCTGCTTGACTCCGATCTCGTTGTTGATGGTCATCACGGACACCAGAGACGTGTCTGGACGAATGGATGCCTTCAGGAGCTAAGACATACAAACACAATATATATCTTTTTTTTTTTTGATCCACTTTTTCTCCCATTTTTCCATATTTTCTCCCATCCCAATTTCGTATCATCCAATTCAACCCTCCCCTGTCACGAACGCTGTTTCTTGCCTCCCACAAGCCGGCTGCAATGTGGACTAAGTCATACATAGCACAAGTCCCCTCCGGTACTTGAGGTAACAGCAGTCGCATCTTTTCACCTGCGCAGCTCGATCTATCAGTGTCGAGGAGTAACGCGTGGGAGGCTCACGCTGCCCCCGACACTTCCTGATTCTACTGCGCAGGCGCACCAACCGACTTGTAGGAGTCGCTTGTTCACAACGTTCGATCCCCACCCTTCAGTTTTCCCTCCCCGTAATACGGCCAATGTGTATTACTGCGGACGACCAGCCAAACTGAAAAACAATGTGGAGAGCTGGATTCGAACACGCGAATCCTAGCGTCTCCACACTGGAGGCGAGTGCCTTGCCCACTACGCCACCTAGCCGCCCAAACACAATATATATCTTAAGAGTTTTTGTGCATGAGTGAGTGTGTGCATGTGAGTGAGTGAGTGAGTGTGAGTGAGTGAGTGAGTGAGTGAGTGAGTGAGAGCAAGAGAGAGATAAATCCCCCCAATAAATTCAGTCGTCGTCGTATGATGTCCTCAAATCAATTCTTCTCTGAAGAAACAATAACAACAGGAGAACAGCTGATGATCAGTATCTCCCAAGAGCGACAAAACACCCGGAATACTCTCTGATAGAGAAAACGGACATGTCAAAGAACAGCAAGAAAGCATGGGCCCTCATTCGCAAACTGGGAGGAGACCCGAAGAACACTGCAGCACCACTGCTGAACAAGTCGCCCACCAACTGCTGCCGAATGGAAAAGGCCCTAAGAAACGACAACAAAAAACCAAACTAGACCGTAAAACGTACCATGCAAACCCAGGCTTCACAAGACCTTTCACTATGACTGAACTGGAAACAACATCGCAACAGCGCAAATCAAGTACTTTGGAGAACAAACAAAGGTATGGCTCCTCAACCTATTCAATAACTGTATGGCTACACAGAAGCTTCCAAACATCTGGCTCAAGGCACATGCACTAGCACAGTGGTTCCCAAAGTCGGGGTCGCGACCCAAAGGTGGGCCGCGAGCAGCCACGGGAGGGCCGCGAGATGATAAAAAAAAATGTGTCAGGCCACTGAACTTAGAAGCAGGCCAGGACAGTGTTTCTAGTTGTATTCTAAAATTCTATTCTATTGTATTCTAAAATGTGACTATATGGTTTTATATTAACTTAATAAATAAACAAAAACGAAAAATCTACTTATTTCAACGAACATTTCAAACTAAATAACAGATTATGCACATAAAACGCTGAAAACAACCGAAGCAACAATAGTATTTTAATGAGGCTATTATTATTATTATTATCATTATTATTTTGCAACAAGTTAGCCCTCTCATAAATAGCACATATAAATTAATAACTAACTTGAACTAACTTAATAGGATTGAAGTGATATTTGGCTTAAAAAATCGGTCGCCTGGCAAAAAATAAATAAAAAAAACCTGACGATGTGCATTTGGCCGCGGCTCTCTGACGCCTTATTTTCTGGGTCCCGGCCTGAAAAGTTTGGGAACCCCTGCACTAGCACTCCTGAAACCTGGGAAGGACCCGTCTGATCCTAAAAGTTTCCGGCCAACCTCACTTCTATGTCACACATACAAGATGTTTGAGCGCCTGATACTGAACAGGATTTGCACCATCCATAGACGAGAAGATCATCCCAGAGAAAACAGGGTTCCGTCCAGGCAACTCAACAACCCGCCAACTCGTCAACCTCACTCAACACATTGAGGATGGCTTTGAGACATCTGATTTGTGAAATGAACACTGAATGTGAAATAAACATGCAATATAAAAAAGAAACCCATCATCATCATCGTTATTATCTTGTTGTTTTTGTTGTCTCGTCAGTAGAAGTGATAAAGAGTCGTGAGTTGGAGATAGATGAGCCGAGACCTCTCTACGTGGACTTCCAGGCCACTACCCCCCATGGTACAGAACTGACCAATAATAATAATATGTTATTATTAGTCATACCGTAATATCATGATAAACAAATACATCACATGATGTAAGTTCTGTGTACTTACTTACACTGTAAGGTATGTGTAATTACACTGTACAATGCTGGCTGTATTATAAAGTGTTACCAAATATCTTTATTTAGGCGCACTGCTAGAGCTTTCAAATATACAGAATATACTAGGACAGTAGCAAATATACAGAATATCAACATAGACTACACACAGTGATCATCCATGAGTTAATGCTGCTGCTCATCACACAACAAGGCTTGCTGATGCATAATGATAACTGACTACAAATACAGCGCACCTGCATGATAACTGTCATTTACTCATCATTAGTAGTAATGTTGAACTTCATGTCCACAGTACAGTACAGGACAGATAGATTACCAGTGCTGTTTTCGTGGACTTGTCTGCTGCCTACGACACAGTCAACCACAGACGACTCCTATGTAAGATCCTGGAGATCACAAAAGACCCGGACCTAACGGAGCTAATGGAAGCCATGCTCCAGAACCGCAGATTCTATGTCGAATTGGGGGGGGAAACGTAGCAGATGGCTCAACAAGAAGAATGGCCTCCCACAAGGCAGCGTGCTTGACCCACTTCAGTACAACATCTATACAAACGACCAACCCAGAGATGATGTCACTCATCGGTTTGCCCTCCCACCAGGAGATAACAACTGGGCAAAATGGAAGTGCCTGAACAGACTCCGCTCAAGTGTTGGCCGTTCCAGGGAAGCCCTAAGCAGACAGGGTTATCTTAGTGGCCCCAACCACAGGCGACTGTGGCAGAGAACCCCAGACCATGGAGCACCTCCTTCGATGTCCTCTGTTAGGTGGACCCTGCACAGCAAAGGACCTAGCACTCTACAACATCAAGGGACAGCAATGTACCAAGCACTGGCTGGACGTTATATATAGCTTCGTATATGGACACGAAAAGAAAAATATCAAAGAGTAATTGATTATTGTATTTGTGTCTGTGTGTGTAAGTGTGTCTACCTCCAGATCTATGAGTCCGTTGGTCTGAACAGGGAGGTATGTGACTTGGAAGCCCTCTGACTCCAGGACGCGACAGGAGTCTAACACACACTTGTGTTCCGTCTGGGTGGTGATCACATGCTTCTTCTTCGACTTGTAAAACCGAGCCACGCCCTGCACGCAAAGAATCATGGGAGAAGACCATCACAAGCAGAAGTTTACAACCAATCAGACGTCTAGGAGTGTAATAACATTGTCTCATTGGTTAGGAGGGGGAGAGGAGAGAGGAATAGAATAGAAATACTTTAATCATCCCGAGGGAAATTTGGCACCACGAATCGCTCATAGTAAACATTTAGGTAGACAAAACAAATCATGAATAAGAATAAGAAAAAATTGCCTAAGAATAAAGAATAAAATAAGCCTAAGAATAAAATAATAATAAAAAAAATTAAATTAAATTAAAATAGAAGGAGGTCCCAAGACAGTAAGTAGAGAAAGACAGAACAAAAAGAAAGAGGAGAAGAGGACATGTGGAGACCAGATAGGACAAGACAGTAGTAGAGAAGTGAAGAGAGGAGTGTTTTAGTATCAGTCCTACTTTAATAGACATGTTGTTGGATTCTGTGGCGCCGCTGGTGAAGATGATCTCTCTGGGGTCTGCAGCGATCAGATCAGCCACTTGCTGAGAAGAAACACAGACAGCAAGCCATTTGGTTTAGGGTTTTTCTCTTCCATATCTAACTACCTTTCACCCCGACAGAGGGAAACGGTGACGTTCAAGGGTTCAAGCTTAGCATGTGCACCAAGGAATGGTATTAAAAAAGGAGCTAACATTTATAATACACGTTTAAAACTGTATCAATGATTTGGAAACAGGTGCATCCTTCCACCCTCTAAACGTGTGCATCCTTCCACCCTCTAAACGTGTGCATCCTTCCACCCTCTAAACGTGTGCAGCCTTCCACCCTCTAAACATGTCGTTCCACCCTCTAAACATGTCGTTCCACCCTCTAAACATGTCCTTCCACCCTCTAAACATGTCGTTCCACCCTCTAAACATGTCGTTCCACCCTCTAAACATGTCCTTCCACCCTCTAAACATGTCCTTCCACCCTCTAAACGTGTCCTTCCACCCTCTAAGGGCCCGCGTCCACCTAGCGCATATTTCTCCGTGAAACATGCTGGGAGTGCGCCGGCAGCGCTGGCATGCAGCGCATCTTGTAGATGACAGAGAGAAATCTACAGCCATGCCGCGGTTTTGCACATATTATAGCATATTTGAATAACTTTATTGTATATTAATTATATATATAGTTATTGCCTGACACCACAGTTCGCCCTTTGCTTTTTATTAGCTTTTTAGTAGTGTATTCGTGTAGTTATTATTATTAGTTTTGTCGCGAATCTCAATGGTCTGTGAGAGACAGCCAGACAGGCAGGCAGCTCCGGTGTCAGGTTACAAACAGAGTGGTAGATGAATGGCTGTGATTGGTTGTCTGAAAATGAGCCCAGCGCATCGCTCTGAAAGTTGAGAAAGTTTCAACTTTCGGCCGCACGAAAAAGCTGAGAAAAGAAGCCGACGGCAGCGCACTTCCTAGAGGCGGCCGCATGCGCTCCCTCCCCATTGGAATACATTGAAAACAGATGCGTGCGGTCAGAAATATGCGCCAAGTGGACGCGGGCCCTGAATGTGTGCATCCTTCCACCCTCTAAACGTGTACAGCGTTCCACCCTCTAAACGTGTCCTTCCACCCTCTAAACGTGTCCTTCCACCCTCTAAACGTGTCCTTCCACCCTCTAAACGTGTCCTTCCACCCTCTAAACGTGTCCTTCCACCCTCTAAACGTGTCCTTCCACCCTCTAAACGTGTCCTTCCACCCTCTAAACGTGTCGTTCCACCCTCTAAACATGTCCTTCCACCCTCTAAACGTGTCGTTCCACCCTCTAAACATGTCCTTCCACCCTCTAAACGTGTCCTTCCACCCTCTAAACGTGTCCTTCCACCCTCTAAACGTGTCCTTCCACCCTCTAAACGTGTCCTTCCACCCTCTAAACGTGTCCTTCCACCCTCTAAACGTGTCCTTCCACCCTCTAAACGTGTCGTTCCACCCTCTAAACATGTCCTTCCACCCTCTAAACGTGTCCTTCCACCCTCTAAACGTGTCGTTCCACCCTCTAAACGTGTCCTTCCACCCTCTAAACGTGTCCTTCCACCCTCTAAACGTGTCCTTCCACCCTCTAAACGTGTCCTTCCACCCTCTAAACGTGTCCTTCCACCCTCTAAACGTGTCCTTCCACCCTCTAAACGTGTCCATCCACCCTCTAAACGTTTCGTTCCACCCTCTAAACGTGTCCTTCCACCCTCTAAACGTGTCCTTCCACCCTCTAAACGTGTCCTTCCACCCTCTAAACGTTTCGTTCCACCCTCTAAACGTGTCATTCCACCCTCTAAACGTGTCATTCCACCCTCTAAACGTGTCATTCCACCCTCTAAACATGTCCTTCCACCCTCTAAACGTGTCATTCCACCCTCTAAACGTGTCATTCCACCCTCTAAACATGTCCTTCCACCCTCTAAACGTGTCATTCCACCCTCTAAACCAGTGGTGCCCAACCAGTCGATCGCGGGCTGATTTCAAGTAGATCTTGATTAATAAAATTTGATTATTAGAAAAAAAAAAAAAAAAAAAAATTGCTAAATCAACTCTGCCTCTCCTTGTTAACTACAACAAGCAATGCTGTTTGTTATTTAAGATGAGGTCGGACTCGGCACTGACAGATTTGTGTTCATTATGCTGCTTTTATAAAGCCTCAAATGACGGCTTAATTTTGGCTGGTAGCTCTCGGCTAGGTGGTAAATTAAAAAGTAGATCTTGGTTCAAAAAAGGTTAGGCACCCCTGCTCTAAACGTATCGTTCCACCCTCTAAACATGTGCATCCTTCCACCCTCTAAACGTGTGCATCCTTCCACCCTCTAAACGTGTGCATCCTTCCACCCTCTAAACGTGTGCATCGTTCCACCCTCTAAACATGTGCATCGTTCCACCCTCTAAACATGTGCATCGTTCCACCCTCTAAACATGTGCATCGTTCCACCCTCTAAACATGTGCATCGTTCCACCCTCTAAACATGTGCATCGTTCCACCCTCTAAACATGTGCATCGTTCCACCCTCTAAACATGTGCATCGTTCCACCCTCTAAACATGTGCATCGTTCCACCCTCTAAACGTGCATCCTTCCACCCTCTAAACGTGTCCTTCCACCCTCTAAACGTGTCCTTCCACCCTCTAAACGTGCATCCTTCCACCCTCTAAACGTGTGCATCGTTCCACCCTCTAAACGCATCCTTCCACCCTCTAAACGTATCGTTCCACCCTCTAAACGTGCATCCTTCCACCCTCTAAACGTATCGTTCCACCCTCTAAACGCATCCTTCCACCCTCTAAACGTGTGCATCCACCCTCTAAACGTGTCCTTCCACCCTCTAAACGTGTCCTTCCACCCTCTAAACGTGCATCCTTCCACCCTCTAAACGTGCATCCTTCCACCCTCTAAACGTGCATCCTTCCACCCTCTAAACGTGCATCCTTCCACCCTCTAAACGTGCATCCTTCCACCCTCTAAACGTGTGCATCGTTCCACCCTCTAAACGCATCCTTCCACCCTCTAAACGTATCGTTCCACCCTCTAAACGTGCATCCTTCCACCCTCTAAACGTATCGTTCCACCCTCTAAACGCATCCTTCCACCCTCTAAACGTGTCCTTCCACCCTCTAAACGTGTCCTTCCACCCTCTAAACGCATCCTTCCACCCTCTAAACGTATCGTTCCACCCTCTAAACGCATCCTTCCACCCTCTAAACGTGTCCTTCCACCCTCTAAACGTGTCCTTCCACCCTCTAAACGTGTCCTTCCACCCTCTAAACGTGTCCTTCCACCCTCTAAACGTGTGCATCCTTCCACCCTCTAAACGTGTGCATCCTTCCACCCTCTAAACGTGTCCTTCCACCCTCTAAACGTGTCCTTCCACCCTCTAAACGTGCATCCTTCCACCCTCTAAACGTGTCCTTCCACCCTCTAAACGTGTCCTTCCACCCTCTAAACGTGTCCTTCCACCCTCTAAGCGTGTCCTTCCACCCTCTAAACGTGTCCTTCCACCCTCTAAACGTGTCCTTCCACCCTCTAAACGTGTCCTTCCACCCTCTAAACGTGTCCTTCCACCCTCTAAACGTGTCCTTCCACCCTCTAAACGTGTGCATCCTTCCACCCTCTAAACGTGTGCATCCTTCCACCCTCTAAACGTGTGCATCCTTCCACCCTCTGATCGGTACCTTCCTGGCTTTCTCCATGGCCGCCTCGCTCTCCCAGCCGTAGGCGTGGGTCCTGGAGTGAGGGTTACCATAGTAGTTCACCTGGTAGGGCAGCATGGCATCCAGCACCCTGGGGTCCTACACACACACACACACACACACACACACACACACAATCTTTGTCTCTGCATGTCCACACTACTACGCAACCTTGGATTTTGCTAAAGAAAACAAGGTCTGTACTGTACTATGGACATAAAGTTCAGTCAGTTTTACGTTATCATGCAGTGGCGCTGTATTTGTAGTTAGTTTGGTGGTGAGCGCCTTGCCCACTGCACCACCTAGCCGCCCTCATATTCTGTATATTTGAAAGCTCAGGCAGTGCGCCTAAATAAAGATATTTGGTAACACTTTATAATACAGCCAGCATTGTACAGTGTAATTACACATAACTTACAGTGTAATTATTACACAGAACTTACATCATGTGATGCGTTTGTTTATCATGATATTACGGTATGACTAGTAATAATAACATATAGGATGGTGGTCAGTTCTGTACCATGGGGGTAGTGGCCTGAAAGTCCATGTAGAGAGGTCTCAGCTCATCTATCTCCAACTCACGACTCTTTATCACTTCTGTTGACAAGACAACAAAAACAACAACAACATAATGAGATAATAACAATGATAACAATTATATTTACCTTTTACATTTTGTCATTTAGCTGACGCTTTTATCCAAAGCGACTCACAGGATCTGTACGACAAGTCAGCAGGAAGGGTACGACTCTTACAACTGAGTAACAATGTTCATCAAACAGTGCTGAAACTTGGGTGCTGCAGTGATGAGTGCATAGTAGTAAAGACATATTAGTATAGTAGGAAGAGTGCATGACAGCAAGAATGTTTATTTCACATTCAGTGTTCATTTCACATTGGTCATTAAGTGTTTATATCTTCCAATCATCAGGGGAGGTAGACTATATATACAGTGGTGGCCAAAATTATTAGAACACCTGATAGATCTGAAAACATTGACCGTTTCTTGCCTCCAAAACATGATTTAATTTCATATCATAATGTTCATGAAACATGCAGATGGTTGCTCTGAGCCCAACAAATATCAGATGAAGTGAGTCCTACTGTTTTTATCCACTTAACTAATATTTGGTACGTCCACCTTTTGCAGCATAGTCTCTCTGGCATAGTGTCAATATATTTCCTGAGAACTTCAACACTAATGTTACCCCATGCCTTCTGAAACTCAAGCCAACGGCTTTCCTTTGAATGTACAATAGATCTATCCAGTTTATTGTCCAACTCGCCAAATTGCTCGATGGGGTTGAGGTCCGGACTTTGAGGGGGCCAGTCCATCATTTTCAATGTTCCAACAGATTCCTTCTGTCGCTGGTAGTTCCGGCAATAGTTAGAAGAATGTTTAGGGTCATTGGGTCATTCCAGCGTCTTTGGGTTACTGAAAAGCGCTTTATAAATTAAATGTATTATTATTATTATTATTATTATTATTATTATTATTATTATCATTATTATTATTATTATTATTGTCCTCTTGGAAAATAAATCGAGGCCCAATAAGACGACTCCCAGATGGTACTCCGTGCCTCACCAGAATGTTGTTGTTGTGGTATACTTTCTTATCCATGATGCCATACATTTTCACCTGTTCCTGAGGCTCAAATTGCACCCCACACCATAATACTACCCCCTCCGTGTTTAACTGTTGGCAAGAGACACTCGTTTTTATATCTCTCCCCCTTCCTCCGTCGAACATACACTCTTCGCTTGTTGCCAAACTGTTCAAACGTGGACTCATCAGTTGACAACACTTTATAACAATCTTCCTTTGTTCATTTCTTGTGTTCTTTTGCAAATTTCAGGAGTTTCACTCTATTTTTCTCTCTCTGTAATTCTTTCTTTGCTGCTATTCTGCCAACAAGTCCTTGTTCTCCCAGTTTCCAACGCACAGTTCTTGAAGACACTGTTGCACCATTAGTCATTGTGGTGTTGATCTCGTCACGCAGTTTCTTCGTTCCTACTGATCCATTTTGAGATGCTTCACTTGTCTGTCTAAAAGTTTATTTTTTCTACCTCTCCCCTTTTCGGTTCTGGCGTGAATTGGTGGCATCATGGTGGTCTAAAGTGTACTTACAGTGCTTGGATTGCATCTCAAGTCCTTGGCTATGCGGCGGTAACTCCAGCCAACATAAAAAAGAGCCTTTATTCGAACCCGTTGCTCACTAGTTAGCTCCTTCTTCACCTTAGCCATGTTCAAAGAGCAACATGTGCTTCAAGACTACTTCTAGAGGCTTTGAATGTATACCAATTGGTGGTGTGGCCTCAGTGACAAAATATGCCAAGTGTTCTAACAATTTTGCCCACCTCTGTATAGGTAAATATACAGCATTAGTGTACATGCTATCATACAGAGATGATGGATTTTTTTTTTTTTATATTGCATGCATTTCACATCCAGTGTTCATTTCACGTTGGTAATTAAGTGTATAGCTTCCAAACATCTGAGTGTGTCAGTTAGAGACTACTGGCTACCGTTAGAAGAAGGAAACCATGTGAAGACAGAAAGCAAGTCAACTGACAACAACCAGATAGAAATGAAACTGCGCCATTGGAGAGATTAGCCACATGATTGATTGATTGATTGATTGAAAACTTTATTAACAGATTGCAGAATGGGTACAATACAGTACAGCTCAATACAATACAATTGTTAAGGGGATGCAGACCAGAGAAAGACTTTCGTCTTGTTTATTACATCAGGGTCCCCTATTTTCAATTCATCATATAATGCTAGCTAGCTAACGTAAAAATACTGTCCATATATATTATATTCCTTACCCTTCTCGACTGCAGTGGCATAGCTGAGCCTGTGGCCCGGGAGAGTCCTCCTGATGGAGCCCAGCAGCCTGGAGGTCACCGTCCTGCCCGGAGAAAGCATCTCTGACCCGGTGGGCTGGTTGTGACCCGAGTACCTCGCTAACCTGTCAACACACACAACAACAACAACACATTAACAACAACAGACACGACGCGTTTAGGACGACAACTCTGGTTGAAAGGAGCAACGATTTAGTGTGAATGAAAATATACTTTTTATAAAAGGCTTATTACCTTCTCAGGGGCTGAAATAGCCCAAGAAGCATGGGATGGAAGACGCCACTGCCAGGCAAACAGACCGCGGATCAATTATGTAAACAACGTCATCGTTTAGACTTCCGGTCGGAATCTTTGAAAATAAAAGCTCTCATTCCAATTCTATAAAAATGGACGAAATTGTATTGGATTACATTCTAAATGTATTGTCATTATACAGCATAAGTACATTACAACGGAAATAAGTTTGACATTCAACCAGAGTGCAAATGTAACAGGAAAGTGCAATAGTAATATACAATGTACAGGTGATTATAGAAGGGTTTATTGCATTTAAGATACATTATCCTTTTTATATGATAGTGCTTGTAAGAATTGTACTCTCAAACTATAAGCTTGCTCTCCCACTCAGACCGATAAAACGAGCCAATTTCAAAGCTCAGTAAAAGTTAAATTAAGTCATTGCAACTCAAACTGAGTAGATACATGCAGATTCATACTTCTTATTTCATGGGAAACTGCTGTTTAAGACATATCTGTGGAAAATGTACTGCTGATGGCGTTTAAAGAAAAGACAACTCTGCAGGCCTTGGATACTACGTCCATTTCGTGACTGTATTTATTTACTGTATATTTTATTCAATTTGTATTCTATTTTATTTTATTCTTAGGCCGTTTTTTTTGTTATTCTTACCCGTGACTTGTTCTGTCTCTAAATGTTTAATGTGAGCGATTTGCAGTGTCAAATTTCCCTTGGGATAATAAAAGTATTTCTATTCTATTCTATTCTATTCTATTCTATTCTATTCTATTCTAGCCTAGTACACCTAAATATGTACTCCCCTTTCGCTGACCAGTGGATGTTTAGCTTGCAGTGTGGGTACACACATCCAGTGGTACAGAGACGTAGATGGGTTTCAGAAGAGGGCAGCCATACCTGAAGCATAATAATGGAACAGCATTATAATAATGGAACAGCATCTGGAACAGCATCCCCATGTCCATTAAATCTGCCCCCTCCATCGAGTCTTTTAAATCAAATCTCAAAACCCACCTACTGTATATCGCCTGGCCTTCCCTGACTCACTTTGACTCTTGCATGTTGTTGTGTTGTTCTGTTTTCCTTTGTCTATCCGTTGATTGTTTTTTCTGTTTATTTTATACTTTTCTTTGTTCTTAGCTTAGCTATGTGAAGCACTTTGGTTGACAAGCGTCATGTCTAAATGTGCTATATAAATAAATTTGATTGATTGATTGATTGATAATAGTAGTATTGATGTTTGCACACAACTGAATGAATGAATGAATGAATGAATGAATGAATGAATGAATGAATGAAAACTTTATTTAACAGATTGCAGAATGGGTACAATACAGTACGGCTTAAGGGGATGCAGACCAGAGAAAGACGTTTGTCTTGTTTACATCAGGGTCCCCCATTTTCAATTCATATCGACATTTATGACATACAGATACACAACATACATGACATTTATGGCATAGGGACATAAGAGGTAAAAATAAATCTCGATTATTTCCTAGCTAGACACACTTATGTTTTGAATGTTAAAAACGCGACTGTGCCAAAATCGGAAGTGATATTCTAAACAACAGTATTTAGCTTGACAGATCTACAATGCCGCGGCGCTTACACAAGAGGTTCGGAAGGAAGGACAAGGCTCTGTTACCCCGGATGTATCCGCGTTCTCATTGGTTAATCTAAAACGTGGTGGTGAATTGTGAGGCGGGACCATGGTCATTCCTTTTATTTTCATTGGTTCTGGGACGAGACCAGGTCTACTTTCCGGAAGTTTACAATATTATCAATCACCCAATCAGAATGTGAGGTCATGAATGAATGAATGAAAACGTTATAGATTGCAGAATGGGTACAATACAGTACGGCTCAATAATACACACAATTGTTAAGGGAATGCAGACCAGAGAAAGACGTTTGTCTTGTTTACATCAGGGTCCCCCAATGCGCTTGGCCTAATGCATCTCACAGAGATAAAACTGGGAACGATGGCACGCGCACACACACCAAACATTCACCATTCCCTTCTGTTATTGTACTGAGAACGGCAACCCCATCATTAATTTCCTTTACTCAGTCGTACACAACCAAGGGTTCACACTGGGAGTGCTACATTCATACATACTATACATTCATACATATATTTATTATATCATGGTTGTGGTTTTTATTGGTGTTGTTATTTGCTGGGGATATAGGTTCATGAATTAATTTGTATATAGTGTGTAGGAAATTGTTAATGTATTGATGTCATGTGTAGCACCTGTGTAGGAAGTGTTAATTAATTATGTGTGGCACTTGTGTGAAGCCTGATGTGAGGCTACCAGGTGCATGAGGGCCGTTCTGGCCAGGCAGGGGGGGTCTTCACCTGCTCAGTTACAAAGTAGGTAACATAGTGAAGCTCCGTAAGTGTTTCGTTAGTCTGCTTATTATTGTGAGTTATTGGGGAACTAATTTTATATTGTAGGTATAGTGTATACTATTTTTGTTTTGTTATTTCGCTTGTGTCACTTTTTGTAACTGAATGTCACCTCTGCACCTTGGGAGGCCGGCGAACAAAAACACACCAACCATACTTTTTCCGACTACGCCATTGTTTGTGGGAGTTACAAAGAGATCTAGAGAGAACCCCACCACAGCATATCACAGTAATTGATTATACTAGATTTGTATTCATTATAATTAAAGTAATATTGCCAGTATCCCCCCCCTAAAATGTGTGGCCAAATACTAATATTAAATATCAATAGCAATCTTCACTGACAGAAAATTCAAGGCAGCACCTGAGTACATTAACCATGGCACGAGGAAAGTTTCCAGAACGTTTATGGTTTACTAATTTCCAGAGCAAGATAAGAATGGCTCTCAAAGGTCACATTGTCCCGGGCTAGTAGGTGAACAGACACACAGGCTTTGATTGATTGATTGAAAAGTTTATTAACAGATTGCAGAATGGGTACAGTACAGTACAGCTCAATACATACAATTGTTAAGGGAATGCAGACCAGAGAAAGACTTTCGTCTTGTTTACATCAGGGTCCCCCATTTTCAATTCATCATGACACACACGACATACAGATAGACAGTACTACATCTATACATTTATGACATACCAGATTTGCAAATACAGTACTGTTTGTGATACAAAAGGTGTCCAGGAAAAGAGTATACATTTGACATAGAAACTGTACATTGGAGGAGGTTGGGTAGGTGGGGTGGGGTTGGGTGGGTGGGTGGGGCTGTACATTGGAGGTGGGGGGGGGGGGTTGGGTAGGGGGGGGGACACTGTACACTGTACATTGGAATACTGACAAAGCCATACTTGGTCTTTACTGTACAACTGGGTTAGGACATTTGTAGGGGCCAGTTTCGAATTGCAGTCTCCCGTAGGTGTTCTTTGAAAGTAGGTTTTTGAAAGTGGGTTTAACATGATTTGTGGAGCTCCCTCTGGTGTTGTGATCGTGGTATTCACTGACCTTTGGGAAGTATTTTGACATGTACATGGGTACCTTGGTCGTGTAGTGTATCTTGTAGACCAGGCCCATTGCAAGTTGCTGTACTCTGTCGTCTACTCTAAGCCATCCTAGGTTGGCAAAGTGGGCAGGGGTGAGGTGGGTTCTAGGAGTCAGGTCAAGCAGTAGTCTGACTAGTTTGTTTTGAGATGTTTGTAATTTGGTTTTTAGTGCCTTTGAGGTGCTTTGGTACCATGAGGTGCAAGCATAGTCGTAGTACCCTTGAATGAGTGCTCCTGCCAGAGTCTTCAGGGTATTCTTGTTTACCAGAGAGGAGATCCGGTACAAGAATCGAGTTTGTTGGTTGACTTTTTTTATTACATTGGATGCCATTTTGTCACAGGAAAGATTAGCCTCTAGGATGGAACCCAGGTAGGTAATTTCATCTTTCCTTGTGACAATATTGTCACCCACTGTAACTGAGTGCCATTCAGTTCGGCATTACAGTAATAAAACACAACCACAACACTATGGTAACACAAATAAAGTGACGTTGTCCTCTGCCATGCATGACATGTAGAGGCAGATGACAGTCAGACATGTGAGTGGGGGCGTAGGAATGAACCTCAGAGGGGAACGAAACCTCCACACGTAGGATGAACCTTGTTCTGACAGACAGCCGAGAGCAGCAGGTGAGTGACAGACCAGGAGGCTAGATGACCAGAGTGCTGTTGCAAGATTCAAGATTGTTTATTGTCATATGCACAGGTAAACAGACAGTTTACCATACAATGACAATCTTACTTCACACAAAATCACAATACTTAACAAAGATTGTTTACAATTTAAATACAATTGAGTGCTAAAAAATAAGGTAAAAATAGATATTTAAAAAAAAAAAAGGTATGAGATATATACAAGGCACAGTGAGTAACATTGACGTTAGACAGACAGACAGACAGTATGGCAAAAGGGATCTAATTACACCATAGAACTCTCCACTCACAACACAAGTACACATGAGCGCACACACAGACACACCACTCAACGGCAACGGCTAAAACAATTCACTTTAAACAAAATGTCACTTTAAATAATGGAGAGTCACTTTAAAGGAAGGAGGTACTGTATAGTATAGTTTAGACACATTAAGAGTTAAAATTGTATATTGTATAGTAGTGTACATAGGAGGAACCAGTTTCTCAGGAACTTAGCATGTCTTTTTTTTTTATCATGCATATCTCTTGTGTCATACCTATTTTATTCTATGCCTATTTTATTATTGTATTTTGCACAAGCAATGTGGGCATGACCACCCGCATTTCACTTTATGCCCCCTATGTATGTGACAAATAAACCTCTTGATTCTTGATTCTTAAAAGTGTGGCAGTGAAAGGGTTAACCTCGTTCCCAGCTGGATACTATTGGGCTGTATCCCCTCTGTGCAGATAAACAACAGTTAACACCTTCCCCCCACGCATCTAGTTGGTTCATCTGCTCACTCCTCGGTGAGATAAACAACAGCCTGCTCCCCTCTGGTTGGTTCATCTGCTCACTACAATCTGCATACTTAATTGATGGAGCCTCCTCTCGTCTCTTCACCTGGAGGACACTCTCTCTAAACCCACTACACAGTTCAGCGGTATCGTCATGTGTTTTCAAGTCGCACACTGGTTTCCTTTTGCTGTAATAATTGGAATTATGGAATATCATAACTTTTACGACGAACAACAACCCGAAGAAGAAACGTTATGGTTAGCTAGTTAACACGAAGACACCGTTTTGGTAAGTTAAATTCCATTAAAATGCCCTCATACTTGTACAACGAGCGTTTCGCGGAGGACCAGTTCTTCAGAGTTAATTATGGGATTTTATTTTTTACCTTGTTGCTTCTATCTGTTATTTGGCTATAGCACTTAAAACGCTCGTTGTCACAACTCTTTTGACAAACACTTGGATTTCATAACTAATCTAATGTAGTTTTCTTTAGTGTACTAGGGGCGAGTTGTGATCATGTAGAAACATCACCGTTACGTCCTGGTGAACCACGGAATGTTTTTAAAGGAAGAGGCCTAGTCGACCATTCACACCTTCTTCATGAGCTCTGCTGCACTCCTGTTTACTGAACAGTTCCATGGGCATGGCCTTTACTTAATGTGTTCAACAGTTACTTAGTTAAATACAACCCATTGTCGTGTTAGTGTTTATTTTATGTACATGAAATGGCAAATAAATCACACGCAAATAAGCGTCTTAAACCGATTCCTAGTATGAACATGGGTGGGGGGCAGTAAACGGACACAGAGGAGGCAGTCAGTTTGAAGTGCAGTTGGCTTGTTTGTCCACCAGATGGAACCAGAGCTCGACGAAAACATAGCAATACATGAAAATGGAGTGAAAATAGATTAAAAAAAAAGACAAATTAATGACAGTCGCAAGGCCATTCCGTTATAGTTATTAATTTCCTTTTTGTCTGTATGATTCTGATCAAAATAACGTGTTCAATGTTTCTTCTATAGATTAATTAGTTTAGAGCGTTTACTCGTATCCTATTGGAGGGTGGCTTGCCACGTGACGAGGGCGAGTTGAGAAGTAGAATCTAATAATACAAATGTTCGTACAATCCACGTGGTTACATTCTATGCAAGTGAATATGCCGTTATTATATTATCGGACGCAACACTCATGTTGAGTGAGAGCACCATACTTTATACACGGACATTATTAAACAGAGTCTCTGCATAAACCACGACCCAGAGTGAGCTCTCCGCGAACGACCCCGCTCTGCCGGTCAGTTTAACGGTATCGCTTCTCGGCCTTTTGGCTAAGATCAAGTGTAGTATCTGTTCTTATCAGTTTAATATCTGATACGTCCCCTACCCGGGGACCATATATTAAATTGATTTTTGGAGCAGGGAGATGGAAAAGGGGCTTGCTCCGTCCACTCCACGCATCGACCTGGTATTGCAGTACCTCCAGGAACGGTGCACCCCCCCAACTCTGTCAAAATAAATGTCACCATAATAACGGTATCTGTGTGATTCCTTTAAGCCCGACGGGCCGGTACATGATGGCCGAGATTCATACCACGCCATAAATGTATCAATAGTACAGATGAATGAATGATCTTCTTTATTGTCATTGTCACAAGAGAATGGTACAACGAAATTTAAAATTCAGCCCTAGGTGCCAACACTTGGTAAGATGTGTGTATGAAGGAAGACTACAAAAAACAGCAGTGACTGTTTAACACGTAAAGACCTAGACACCATCACCAGTTGTAGGTTGTCTGAAGTGCAGTGTGTTAATATGAAAATTCACTAGAAGGCAGGATTTGGATGGAAAAAAAATGTCTGCATTCTAGTGAATTTTCATAGTAACACACTGCACTTCAGACAACCTACAACTGGTGATGGTGTCTAGGTCTTTATCTGTTAAACAGCTGAGAGCAGTCACTGCTGTTTTTTGTAGTCTTTTTCATACACGCATATTAACATCCCCACAAACTAACAAAGAACATGATCTATATCAAATTTGTAATTTATGGGTGGCTCCCCCCAAAGTATAATTAATTTTTTTTTTTTTTTTTTTTTTACTCACTGCGCACTCATTTCCGCAAATGAGTGCTCACCGAGTAAAAAAACACAGAAATTATACTTTGGGGGGAGCCATTATACTTTGGGGGTCCCCCAAAGTATTAACATGCAGTGGGAATCACTTCTGTACCGTTACACCCATATTACACAGGAACAGTCAGGTTAAAACACCCCTCTTGTTTTCACCTCTATCTCCCTTCACCCTCCTCCTCTTCTCCTTTCTCCCTTTTCCTCATCCCTCTTAACTCCTGTGTCCTGATTCAATGAAACAAGAACAACTAAAGAACGGCGTTCTGATGAAAATGTTAGATGAAATGTTGCCGTGTCCCTCCGTTACCTTTTGACCCAAACGCACATTCATCTGTAATCTGCTGTTCCTTTGAGGAGGAGACTCCTGAAGAACCAGAACTACAACCGGAAGAACCCAGACTCCTTCCAGAACCCTACGTCTACAACTGGAGCCACAATCTGCTTCAGAATCATCATTGGAACCAGTTGGAGAGCCGCCGCTGGTACCGATATCACCACCGATATCTATATCACCACCGATATCTATATCACCACCGGTATCTATATCACCACCGATATCTATATCACCACCGGTATCTATATCACCACCGGTATCTATATCACCACAGATATCTATATCACCACTGATATCTATATCTCCACTGATATCACCACCGGTATCTATATCTCCACCGGTACTAACGCATGTTTGCTTATTAAAAAAATTGTTGCATTCTATAATATAATAATTAGTGCCGTCAATAAATTAAAAGAAAATAACAAATTAATCTCAATTTTCTGTAATTAATCTAGATTAAAAATAGCATTTTTCTACATAAGACCGAAGCTTGTAACGGATATTTACTTGAGTAAAATCATGGAATTAATGTAAAATCAACAAAGTATATTTGGATTCAAATACTATTTTAATAGCTTTCTTTGAATAGTTTCTCTCCTGTGAAATACAAATGTTCAACAAAACCATCAACATTGACTCAGCTAGACCTCTCTCTTATATCCGCGGCGGTAAGATTGAAGATTTTTCACTCCATAGATTAATCTAGATACATTTATTTTAATGCTTTAATACATTTTAATTAATCTGCAGAGTTAAAGCATTCATTTTGACAGCCCTAATAATAATAATAATACAAAAGTTTCATTACCTCTCTGTCTGAAGCCTGTCCACACGCATTTCCTTTTGTAAAACGTCACCACATTGACAATACTAACGATAAAAACGAATGCTGAACAGATTAACAATACAAACATATAATTTTTAAACGTAATAAAAAAAGAAAGTGACGATAAAGTTGTTTAATTGACGGGAGGCAAGTTGCTAAAGTCTATGTATTGTGATGGGACCGGAAGAAGTCTACACATGGTAGAAGTAACTGGATATGCCGCCCGCTCGTTTCGTTTGTGCAAGTGGAGAATAGTTTTAAATGGAAACACAAGTCAGTCTACCTAAAGATTACATTTCTAATTCACTGGTCCTATAGTTTTAAACAGAAACAAGTCTGTCTACCTAAAGATTACATTTATAATTCACTGGTCCTACAGTTTCAAGCAGAAACACAAGTCGGTCTACCTAAATATTACATTTATAATTCACTGGTCCTACAGTTTTAAACAGAAACAAGTCACGTCTACATAAAGATTACATTTATAATTCACTCATTCAAAAAAAGCAGTGTCGAATATGTCCAACACTGAAGCCAGAGCAGAGAGTGCAGTTACCACAGCTCGCCACTAGAGGGTAGTGTCGGATAGATATTCAACACTGAAGCCAGAGCAGAGACGCTGCAGTTACCACAGCTCGCCACTAGAGGGTAGTAAGTCGCATATGGCCAAATAACATGGGAGAGTCAGTAAATATTATTTCATAAAATACAGTAACAATAAGGAACGCTTCACGAATTTGCGTGTCATCCTTAGGTAAGAGACGTCAACATGTCAAAATACTTCCCAAAGGTCAGTGAATACCACGACCACAACACCAGAGGAAGCTCAACAAATCATGTTAAACCCAGATTCGGCTCAAACAAGGGACTAAACACGTTTTGCAATTATGCCACATCAATGTGGAACGCCCTACCCAAAGCTGTAAAGGAATGTGAATCCCTACCCACCTTCAAAACCAGCTCTAAAAGAGCACCTACGGGAGGCTGCAATTGGAAACTGGCCACCGTAAATCCTAAGTAAAAAATTGTGTCCCCGAAGGTCAGTGTCAGGGACGTTATGGACTCACTTCTGATGGCGTCCACTGTGGCAGATGCTCCGTGTGAACGGGAGAGACTAGACGCACTACTGTGGGGAACATACCCAGAATGCCCTGCCTTGCGCATGCGTGCTACGGTCATAGACCTTCTTTGTGATTGTAACATTACTAGAGCAACTAGCAACACTAGACCCATTTGACTGTAGTTAGCAAAGCCACGTTATATAGCATGCTAGTCGCTAACGTTACCACTCGGTTCCAATGCTGTGTTGTACTGTAGTCATTGTCTCCACCCCCCCCCCCCCTCCCGCTATGACACCCGAATTTCCCCAAGGGATCAATAAAGGAATATCTCATCTTATCTAGACTCTCCCACATGTGAACGAGATAATGCAAATATCTTCATACACCATATTATGACCAAAGTGTATGGATATACAGTATGTGTGTGTGTGTGTGTGTGTGTCTGACCTGCCAGACGACAGTGCTACATCCTTCAGGGCCATCAGTAGAGTCTCTCCCTCCACATAGGCGAAGGACAAGTTGATGCAGCCTACACACAACCACACAAACATTAAATACTTTATTTAAATCCAAAGATCTGTGTGTGTGTGTGTGTGTGTGTGTGTGTATCAGACAGTGACAGAATCATTGGCGTAGCTGTGGTGAAACCTGTACGGAACGAGAGAGGAAGTAAGTAAGAGAGAAGAGAAAAAGAGGAGGAAGATTGTCGTCCCCATGCTGTGTTTATCTACTTTTGGAATGAGGACCCTGCTGTGTGCTATAACCCCTGATCATATGGAACCCGCATGTTTATCGACCCCTGCTCGTCCGATGTCTCTACTCACGCGCCCGTTAGAGCTGCCGCGGTATTGATGTTTTCCTTACCGCACACATTTGCAAAATATTTCCTACCGCCGCGGTTATTACCGCACGCACGCACAAAAAAAAAAAAAAAAAAAAGTTTGAATGCATTTTTTTTTAGTAGTAGTCTACTCTTTATAGCATATAGCCTGCCTCTAGTCTAAATGTCTATCTTTAGAGGATGACTTTGCAGCATGAATATTGTTTGGGATTCGGCAAGCACGCATTAGTTATTGAAAGTGAAACACGGATTCGAAGTTTCCCCTCTGGTCGTGCGCAGTTCACTCGGTGTCGCGGGCAGGGGTGGTTACCCCTAACCCCCCCGACCCTTTCTTATTATTATTACTATAAAGTTACTACTTTATAATAAAGGCATTCGTTTGGTGGCATTAACATTATAAAGTTATACGTTCAATAACATCAGCGTATTTACCGGACCATATCAAGGCAAGCAATACTCTATTCATATCTCAGTTCCTTTCTTTGCTCAGAGCGTGCTGAGTTGTCCCATTCTGCCGTCTGTTAATAAAGTTTTCAATCAGACAAGTGTATAGAACGAAGGGCTTTTATTATAACATTCGTTGCAGACAGTAAAATCATTATGTCTCGTTTAGTACTCCTGAAGAGCGATGGTAGTCCACTCCGGCGGAGAGTTAAAGCTAACGTTATTAGCCGTGTTGTGATGAGCTGACATTCAGGACGTAAAAAACGCGTGACGCGTCTCTCTTCTGACCAATCAGTGGTCTGCAATGTTTCACGTGACTTTTCTGGTACCCAATAGGGTCGCTTGGAACCTCGATGGAGGAGTAGGGTATATCTGCAGAGCCGCAAGCCCAACGAGAGGAGGGTAATTTATTATTATTATTATAAAAAACAGCGGTGACGCGGTATTCAGCCTACTCTGCGGTGGCCGTGATGTAACAGCGATACCGCGGTAATGCGGTAATCGCGGCAGCTCTAGCGCCCGTATGAGAACCGCTCTCTGTACCGAACCCTGCTAACGGACCAAGACGCTTCTCTGGAATTACGGACTGGCTGACGATCACACTAACCCCTCCGTTTCCCCTAAACAGCATTAAAATGGCTGTTAAACTTGCTTCTACTTTGTGCCGTGTGTTTTGTTAAAATCCAATCTGGTGACGGCTCATAAATGGCTGCTTTTTTATATATATATATAGCGCTTTTATCCAAAGCGCTTTACAATTTGTTACTCACATTTGACCCATCACTCACACATTCACACACCAACGGCGGAGGCAACCATGCAAGGTGCCAACCTGCTCATCGGGAGCAATTAGGGGGTTAAGTGTCTTGCTCAAGGACACATCGACACACTGCCCGGGAGGAGCGGGAATCGAACCAGGAACCTCCGGATTGCCAGACAACTGCTCTACCTCCCGAGCCACTGGCGCTCATAACACCCCAGAGTCATTCACAATATATATATTTTTACTGTATATTTTATTCAATTTGTATTCCATTTTATTTTATTCTATTCTTATTCTTAGGCAGTTTTTTTTTGTTATTCTTACCCGTGACTTGGTCTGTCTAAATGTTTAATGTGAGCGATTTGCAGTGTCACATTTCCCTTGGGATAATAAAAGTATTTCTATTCTATTCTATTCTAGCCTAGTACACCTAAATATGTACTCCCCTTTCGCTGACCAGTGGATATTTAGCTTTCAGTGTGGTACAGAGACGTAGATGGGTTTCAGAAGAGGGCAGCCATACCTGAAGCATAATAATGGAACAGCATCCCCATGTCTATTAAATCTGCCCCCTCCATCGAGTCTTTTAAATCAAATCTCAAAACCCACCTCCTGTATATCGCCTGGCCTTCCCTGACTCACTTTGACTCTTGCCTGTTGTCGTGTTGTTCTGTTTTCCTTTGTCTATTCGTTGATTGTTTTTTCTGTTTATTTTATACTTTTCTTTGTTCTTAGCTTAGCTATGTGAAGCAATTTGGTTGACAAGCGTCATGTCTAAATGTGCTATATAAATAAATTTGATTGATTGATAATAGTAGTATTGATGTTTGCACACATAAGGCAGCTAACTCAGGCAGGTCCAAAGAGGTAAAAATAAATCTCGATTATTTCCTAGCTAGACACACTTATATTTTGAATGTTAAAAACGTGACTGTGCCAAAATCGGAAGTGATATTCTAAACAACAGTATTTAGCTTGACAGATCTACAATGCCGCGGCGCTTACACAAGGTTCGGAAGGAAGGACAAGGCTCTGTTACCCCGGATGTATCCGCGTTCTCATTGGTTAATCTAAAACGTGGTGGTGAATTGTGAGGCGGGACCATGGTCATTCCTTTTATTTTGATTGGTTCTGGGACGGGACCAGGTCTACTTTCCGGAAGTTTACAATATTATCACCCAATCAGAATGTGAGGTCATACACAAGAGCTTGTGCATAATGCATCTCACGGAGATAAAACTGGGAACGATGGCATACACACACCAAACATTCACCATTCCCTTCTGCTAGTGTACTGAGAACGGCAACCCCATCATTCATTTCCTTTACTCAGTAGTACACAACCAAGGGTTCACACTGGGAGTGCTACATTCATACATACTATACATTCATACATATATTTATTATATCATGGTTGTGGTTTTTATTGGTGTTGCTATTTGCTGGGGATAGGTTCATGGATTAATTTGTATGTAGTGTAGGAAATTGTTAATGTATTGATGTGTAGCACCTGTGTATGAAGTAATTAATTATGTGTGGCACTTGTGTGAAGCCTGATGTGAGCCTAGACTCAGGCGACCGCCCCCCCCCCCCCCCCCCCCTGGTGACCCCACGGTTGAAAAACGCACGCCAAAGTGCCCTTCTGAGTGGCGAAAAATTAGAGGGTGTGCCCTATTGGTGCCCCTCTAATGGTTAAACGTGACCATGTGCCCCCACAGTTGAATAAATTGCGCTAAAGTGCCCTTTTGAGCGGCAAAAATTAGAGGACGTGCCCCTCCAATGGTTAAACTTGACCATGTGCCCCCACAGTTGAAAACATTGCGCTAAACCTAAAGTGCCCTTTTGAGTGGCAAAATTGACCATGTGCCCCCACAGTTGAAAACATCACGCTAAAATGCCATTTTGAGTGGCGGAAATGAGAGGACGTGCCCATTGGTGCCCTTCCAATGGTCTAAACTTGACCATGTGCCCCCACAGTTGAAAAACATCACGCAAAAGTGCCCTTTTGAGTGAAAAAACTAGAGGATGTATCATGTGCCCCTCCAATGGTCTAAATTTTACCATGTGTCCCCACCGTTGAAAACATTGCGCTAAACCTAAAGTGCCCTTTTGAGTGGAGAAAACTAGAGGACGTGCCCATTGGTGCCTTTCCAATGGTTAAACTTGACCATGTGCCCCCACGGTTGAAAACATCGTGCTAAAATGCCATTTTGAGTGGCAAAATTAGAGGACGTGCCCATTGGTGCCCTTCCAATGGTCCAAACTTAAATAATGTCACGCAAAAGTGTTAGCTACAACTCTGAGCAGCCCCGTCACTACAATATTCCATCCATTTAAGTTTTAAGTTTTAGACACATCCCCTCTTGAATGTTCAGATGCCAGAGGGCTTAATGCAGTCTGAGCTGTAACCCTGCACCCTACTGCTGTGTGTGAGGTAGGTAATACAGCACGCTTTCTTTGAAGTTGCAAAGATTGAGTTTGTTTTACCAATTCTGCATTACTATATAAATACTAATGTATGTACACTGCAAGTGCTTTTATTGATGGCAGTATGTTTTAGCCTAGACTACTGTAGGCTAGCTGTATTACTGTAGCTAGCTAACTAAACAGGTACCTTGCTTAGCTGATTCTATGCTAACCTGTGTTCTCAATTTAGAAATAAAGTGTACAAATTATTTTAGGATTATTTGCACAAAATATACCCATAGCACTTTAAAGTTCAGTGTGAATTGCTTTTTAAAGCTAACTTAAGAGTGGTAGTAAACTTAAAAGTGGGGTTAGCATTGGCCTATATTCTATGATTACAGAATGCCAAGGAGAGAAAGAAATCGGAAGAATATTAAAAAGCAGCTGAAAAATGCTGTGAGAGGCAGTTTCTCTTTGAAAAATTGGGTCCAAAGCAACAATAGTAATAGTAAAAGTAAAGTTTGTATTATAACTGAGAATCTGGTGCTAACATGGTCAATAATGCTTATTTTGGACAGAACATTTTGTCTTAAACATGTAAATTGACCAACCATACTCTTTTTATTCCAATCAAGGCAAGAGGGCTAGTGGTGGTAGTGCTATATGACATATTATTTTATAATACAATTATAACATTGTAGGCTACAGTACGAATATTATATACAGTACAATTATATTACTATTATAAAACAAATATTATTTGCTCCACCTTAGATAAAGACAGTAGACAATGAAGATGGGGATATTCAAGAGGGAAATGATGATATCAGGAAGAGAGATGGTGAAGAAGTGGAGGAAAGAGAAAATGCAGATGATTCTAAATGATGAAGAAGTTGAGGAAAGAGAGAATGCAGATGATGCTATGGAGAGAAATGATGATGAAGACGGTGATGGAGATGCTAAAGAAAGCGAGGATGAAAATGATGATAGGGAGAGAAATGATTCAAACACAACAACAAATAATTTGAATGCTCTCCTGTTGCCATTAAAATATCCCACTGATCCAGCGAGTATCCAGGTACAATATATTAAGTTTAATGGGGAAGATAGAGGGGGGGAGGGAGAGATAGAGGAGAGAAGGAGAGGAGAGGGCATGAGGAGAGAAGGAGAGGACAGGAGGAGAGAAGGGGAGTACAGGAGGAGAGAAGGGGGGTACAGGAGGAGAAGGAGAGTACAGGAGGAGAGAAGGGGAGTACAGGAGGAGAGAAGGAGAGGGCATGCAGAGAAGGAGAGGACACGAGGAGAGAAGGAAGAAGTTCAATGGCACTCAAATTAACTTTAACTGTTAAACTGTTTTATATCCTGTAAAATATATGTTGTAAATAGCTTTTAAAGAATAGGTCAACTATTTTTCAACCCAGAACATATTAAAATGCTGTTTCCCAAATATTTATATTTCTCACTGATATCTTTAGCATTGAGAAATGTACCACTGCAGCAATGGTTTAGGGCAGGCCTTCAAACACCATGATAATCTACTTTTCAAACATCATGATACGTTTCAAACACTATGATAAATCCACTTTTCAAACACCATGATAATTTACTTTTCAAACACCATGATAAATCCACTTTTCAAACACCGTGACAATGAGGTGAAATAAACATTTGAAAGGTGTATTGTTCCCTGTGTGTTTTTATCATAGAGGTGTGGTTATACTATTAATCTGGATTGTCTATGTTATTCTAATGTTAATCTTAATCAAAGATGAAGACTATTTCACCATACATGACGCATCATAGCTTTTTGCTCACTGATGGGGTCCCATGTTGTGCAGTAGGTGGCCTTTTTTTCTTTTCGCCCCCCCCCCTGCCCTTCAAACAGCCTGAGTCCGCCACTGTATGAGGGCCGTTCTGGCCAGGCAGGGGGGGTCTTCACCTGCTCAGTTACAAAGAAAGTAACATAGTGAAGCTCCGTAAGTGTTTCGTTAGTCTGCTTATTATTGTGAGTTATTGTGGAACTAATTTCATATTGTAGGTATAGTGTATTTTTGTTTTGTTATTTCGCTTGTGTCACTTTTTGTAACTGAATGTCACCTCTGCACCTTGGGAGGCCGGCGAATAAAAACACACCAACCATACTTTTTCCGACTAAGCCATTGTTTGTGGGAGTTACGAAAAGTTCTAGAGAGAACCCCACCACAGAATATCACATCATTGATTATACTAGATTTGTATTCATTATAATTTTTCTTTTTTTAGTTTTTTTTTAGCATTTTTACAGCTTTTCTTGGTCACGCAGGACCGACAGAGGAGAGGGCGAACGGGAGGAGAGGTGGGGAGGACATGCGACAAATAACGTCGGGTGCTGGGATCGAACCCGGGTCGGCCGCGTAGGTGCGCGTGGCACTATGGTACGCGCCACAAGGGCGCCCCTGTAGTGTAGCCCTCTGGCTAGTGACGTCACTGGCGCACCGGCTGTTGTGGAGGGGGGGGGGGGCGCTCTCTCGTTGTCGGAACACAGTGTGAGAAGAGCATTTATGCAGGTGAACACCAGGAAGGCTGCGGGCCCAGATGGTATAACAGGACGCATACTTAAGTCCTGTGCAAACCAGCTTGCCCCGGTGTTCACCGCCATATTTAATCAATCCCTGGCGGAGTCAGTAGTCCCTGCCTGCTTCAAGATGTCTACCATCATCCCTGTACCGAAGAAACCCTCCCCAACATGCCCAAATGACTACAGACCGGTGGCACTCACCTCTGTGGTCATGAAATGTTTCGAGAGGCTGGTCAAGGACCACATTTGTGCCTCTCTCCCCAGTGATATGGACCCTATGCAATTTGCATACAGGACAAACAGGTCCACTGACGACGCGGCCTCCCAGGTACTGCACAGCACTCTCCCACCTTGACCGTCAGAAGGGGGGCTATGTGAGACTGTTGTTCATTGACTACAGCTCAGCGTTCAACACCATAGTCCCCACCAGACTGGTGGACAAGCTGATCGAGCTAGGTCTGAGCTCCGCCCTGAGCGCCTGGGTACTGGACTTTCTGAGTGAAAGACCCCAGGCGGTCAGGGTGGGGGGTCAGACCTCCAACACCATCACCCTGAGCATCGGGTCCCCCCAGGGCTGTGTTCTAAGCCCCCTGCTGTACTCACTCTACACACACGATTGTGTGGCCAAGTTCAGCTCCAACTCCATAGTGAAGTTCGCCGACGACACGGTGGTGGTGGGGCTGATCTCGGACAACGACGAGAAGGCCTACCGAGAGGAGGTTGAGGTACTGGAACGTTGGTGCCAGGACAACAGCCTGTTCCTGAACATTGGTAAAACCAAGGAGCTGATCGTGGATTATAGGAGAGGACAGCAGGAGACACACACACCACTGATGATTAACGGGGCTACCGTGGACAGGGTGAGCAGCTTCAAGTACCTGGGGGTCCACATCTCAGAGGATCTGACATGGTCAACACACATAGACACAGTAGTAAAGAAAGCGAAGCAGCGCCTCTACCACCTGAGACAGTTAAGGAAGTTCAGAGTATCGGGGAAGATACTCCAGTCCTTCTACTCAGGAGCTGTAGAGAGCATCTTGACCGGAAACATCACTGCCTGGTATGGGAACAGCACGGCACAGGACAAGAAGGCCCTACAGAGAGTGGTGCGCTCAGCCGAGCGTACCACGGGTATTGCGCTACCTCCCCTGCAGGCTCTATACAACAAGAGGTGCAAATCCAGAGCCTACAGGATAATGAAAGACCCCCACCTCCCCAATAACAGCCTGTTCCAGCTGCTGAGGTCAGGCAGACGCCTGCGAACCCCAGCTACTAGGACGGAGAGGCTTAGGCTAAGCTTCTTCCCCCAGGCCATCAGAGCCTTGAACAATGAACATTGAGAGACACAGAAACTGAACTATCCACACACAAGCACACACAAGCACATACACGACACGCATGCTGAGCACGCTCACACACTAGCAGCCACTTTAACACTCATGCCGCACACACGCACACGTATGGCCAGAGGAAAGGCCACTTTAAATTAGTATAACATCAGGAACAGTGTATTGCACTACTAAAGCTACCTAGCATGTCCTATATGCTCTGTAAATACTATGTACAGATACCGAGATGGCACACCTTGTACCTGTTTATTGCACTGTTGTTGTTATTGGATTCTTTAATATGTTGTACCACTGTATTTTTATTGGATTCTATTATATGTTGTACCACTGTATTGCACATCGTCGCGGGCAAGACCAGCCGCATTTCATTGTATACCTGTATGCCGTGACAATTAAAACTCTTGACTTGACTTGATTATAATTAAAGTAATATTGCCAATATCCCGCCCCCCTAAAATGTGTGGCCAAATACTAATATTAAATATCAATAGCAATCTTCACTGACAGAAAATTCAAGGCAGCACCTAAGTACATTAACCATGGCACGAGGAAGGTTTCCAGAACGTTTATGGTTTACTAATTTCCAGAGCGAGATAAGAATGGCTCTCAAAGGTCACATTGTCCCGGGCTAGTAGGTGAACAGACACACAGGCTGCCATTCAGTTTGGCATTAATAAAACACAACCACAACACTATAGGTAACACAAATAAAGTGACTTTGTCCTCTGTGCCATGCATGACATGTAGAGGCAGATGACAGTCAGACATGTGAGTGGGGGCATAGGAATGAATCTCAGAGGGGAACGAAACCTCCACACGTAGGATGAACCTTGTTCTGACAGACAGCCGAGAGCAGCAGGTGAGTGACAGATCAGGAGGCTAGACGACCAGAGTGCTGTTGCAAAAGTCTGGCACCCTGAGAAGAAAACATTTATCTGGGCTGTATTGATTGATTGATTGATCGATTGATTGATTGATTGATTGAACATTTTATTAACAGATTGCAGAATGGGTACAATACAGTACGGCTCAATACACACAATTGTTAAGGGGATGCAGACCAGAGAAAGACTTTTGTCTTGGTTACATCAGAGTCCCCCATTTTCAATTCATCATAACATATATGACATACAGGTAGACAGTACGGTTACATCTAGACATTTATGACATACCAGATCTACAAATGTACAGTACTGTTTATGAGTACAAATGTACATGTTTATTTGTTCAGAAGAACAGGACACAACACAATGTAACAAGGTGTTGATCAGTTGAACCCGCTGCGCTGGTGGTGGAATTTAACACATCCGTACATTTACATTACATTTACATTTAGTCATTTAGCTGACCAGAGCGACAAGTCAGCAGGAAGGGCTCACCTCTGGCAGCTAAAGGTAAATGGTATTGTTAGACTAGCAGTGTTGAACTTGAGTGCTACACTGAGTTATTATTATTATTATTATTATTATTATTATTATTATTATTATTATTATTATTATTATTATTATTATTATTATTATTATTATTATTATTATTATTATTAATATTATTATTATTATTATTATTATTATTATTATTATTACACTCTGAGTCCAGAACATGGAATGAAACTGTAGGCTATGTGGAATGAAACTGTAGGCTATGTGGAATGAAACTACACAGTACATTTCGCAGAGTACATTTTAATCAGTTTGAGTAAAATTGTACTCAGTTTGAGTAAAATGTACTCAGTTTGAGTAAAATTTACTCAGTTTGAGTAAAATCTACTCTGCAAAATGTAATGTGTAGGCTACGTGGAATGACCAGACTACCTGTGTTCTTCTAGCCTCTCACAAAACATATTGATTGATTGATTGATTGATTGATTGAAAACTTTATTAACAGATTGCAGAATGGGTACAATACAGTACAGCTCAATACACACAATTGTTAAGGGGATGCAGACCAGAGAAAGACTTTCGTCTTGTTTACATCAGGGTCCCCCATTTTCAATTCATCAGGACATATATGACATACATGACATACAGATAGTCAGTACTGCTACATCTATACATTTATGACATACCAGATTTGCAAATACAGTACTGTTTGTGATACAGAAGGAGTCAAGAAAAGGGAGTATATACATTTGACGTAGAAACTGTACATTGGAGGAGGTTGGGTGGGGGCCCGGGGGGTTGGGTACATTGGGATATTGACAACCATACTGGGTAATTTACATTGGAGGTGGTTGGGGGGGGGGGGCACACTGTATAAACAAGTAAAACTGTACATTGAGGGGGGGGGGGGGAGGAGACACTGTACAAACAAACAAAATTGTACATTGGACTATTGACAAAACCATACTAGGTAAATTACTGTACATTGGAGGGGGTTGGGTTAGGATATTTACAGGGGCCAGTGTTGAATTGCAGTCTCCCGTAGGTGTCCCTTGAGAGAGGTTTTGAAAGTGGGTAGTGATCCACATTCCTTTACAGCTTTGGGTAGGGCGTTCCACATTGATGTGGCATAATTGCGAAACGTGTTTAGTCCCTTATTTGAGCCGAATCTGGGTTTAACATGATTTGTGGAGCTCCCTCTGGTGTTGTGATCGTGGTATTCACTGACCTTTGGGAAGTATTTTGACATGTACATGGGTACCTTGGTCGTATAGTGTATCTTGTAGACCAGGCCCATTGCAAGTTGCTGTACTCTGTCATCTACTCTAAGCCATCCTAGGTTGTCAAAGTGGGCAGGGGTGAGGTGGGTTCTAGGAGTAAGGTCAAGCAGTAGTCTGACCAGTTTGTTTTGAGATGTTTGTAATTTTGTTTTTAGCGCCTTTGAGGTGCTTTGGTACCATGAGGTGCAAGCATAGTCGTAGTACCCCTGAATGAGTGCTCCTGCCAGAGTCTTCAGGGTATTCTTGTTTACCAGAGAGGAGATCCGGTACAAGAATCGAGTTCGTTGGTTGACTTTTTTTATTACATTGGATGCCATTTTGTCACAGGAGAGATTAGCCTCTAGGATGGAACCCAGGTAGGTAATTTCATCTTTCCTTGTGACAATATTGTCACCCACTGTAACTGAGAAGCCGTCGGTCTTGCTGAGTTTGTTATTTGAACCGAAGAGAATGGACTACAATATTGTTATTGTATTATTATACAGGATGTTTCATTTTATTGTATTAATGTTGTATGTATTTGTATTTATTCTTCGAATGTTATCTGAACAAATACACATTTACTGCCCAGGTAAATACTGCAGCTTTAAACCAAATCTTTTCAGGCACCCTAATACCTTTGTACAGTACTGTATGGCTGGTTTCACAGATAAACAGCCTATAAACCCTGGATTAAAATGTTGGGTAGCCCTTGGGCTACAGATTCAAGATTCAAGATTGTTTATTGTCATATGCACAGGTAAACAGACAGTTTACCATACAATGACAATCTTACTTCACACAAAATCACACAATACTTAACAAAAATAGTTTACAATTTAAATACAAGTGAGTGCTAAAAAATAAGGTAAAAATAGATCTTTTTAAAAAAAGGTATGAGATATATACAAGGCACAGTGAGTAACATTGACGTTATTGCATGTTCCGTTTCACAGTGTTTTCAATATAAATATGGAGGTGACAATGGGTCACAGCAGCAGTTAAAAGTGTCTTTAGTGATTCACAGTTCGGGGGAAGGGTGACAGTGAGGTCACAGCAGCAGTCAGGTCAGACTGTCTGCCTGGAGGGGGGGGGTGTGAGCTGATAAGGACACTCTCAACCATACTTCTATACACACACACACACACACACACACACTAGCTTGTAGCTCCGCTACCCAGGTGGGCATCTCTGGTCTGTCGCCCTGCGTCATGCTAGCTTGAATTACCTCCTGCGCCACCTCCTCGTGTCGATAACTTTCCTCCGGTGTTTGTACTTCATCCTTCCTTTTCTCTTATATCCTTGAATTGTCACTTTTTATTTTGTTTTAGATAGTTTTACTTCCTTTTTTCGATATTCTTTGACCGGGAGCTCTTTTCTATGGTCGCTTACCCGAACATCTCAAACCGGAAGTCCAGCAGCCTCTTTTCACCTGGCAGCGAGGACTCTCATTGGTGAAGTGTAACGCGTGGGAGGTCACACTACCTTCACCATTTTCCCTCCCTCGCTGTGCAGGCGCCCTGACCGACCTGTAGGAGTCGCTGTTTACAACAACCAGATTACCACCCACTGGCTTCCCTCCTGCTAATTGTGCCAGTATGACGACCGGCCAAACCGGAGGCACCGCTGACAGCTGGATTCGATACCAGTGTCTCTGCGGTGGTAGACAGACACTTAGTCCGCTGTGCTACCCGGCCGCCCTCGATCTCGAAAATTATTGTGGAGGGTTGTAGCCAATGAGTGTGGCTTTCCAATGATACCCCATCTGGGGATGTATGATCTAGGATCTAGGTGAAAAACTAACGAGCAAAGACAGGAAGAGAATTAATTGAAGTCTATGAGAAAACTGAGTTTTTCATTGTACACAGTTTACCAAAATCACTCCTAATCACTCATTTCTGAATGGATCTTTATGAAATTTGGAGATGTACTACGTAAGGCTTCAGGCTATGGGTCCGTCTGTCTACAACTCAAGTTCAGACCTATGTTACTCTATTAGCACATGAATTGAATGCATGTGCTATAAGTATAAAGTATAGTATTTTGGTTTGCAAAAAAAGTATGCCGTCCTCAAAAACTAAAACTAAAATGGCCAATTTTGGGGGAGCCTGTTAAGAGGTTTTAAGTACTTTCACTACCACACTACAGAAGGTTAACCATTTCACTACCGCACTACAAAGGGTTAACACTTTCACTACCTCCCTTTCACTACCACACTACAGGCGGTTAACTGTCTGTAGTGTGGTAGTGAAATGGTTAACCTTCTATAGTGTGGTCGTGGAAGGGTTAAAGAGGGATGAAATGAAAGACGGACTTCAGTAACTTGTCTTTCTTAATGTAAAACGCAGATGACTCTATGAACGCCGTGAGGATGTCACTGCTGAGTCTTCCCCGTCGAGCCGTGCTGACGCTGAGGCCAGGGCTCAGCAACATAGCACACAGCTCCACCTCCGCCCCTGGGCCCCCCATGGAGCTGTCAAAACTACATTACCCACCAGGCAGTGGGAGCAGGAAGTACAGGACAGAGAAGCAGGCGGGACAGATGAGTGTCTCTCAGATCAACCACATCTTAAAGGTTAAAGGTCACAACATATCCCCTGTCTGTTGTCTCTCTCTCTCTCTCTCTCTCTCTCTCTCTCTCTCTCTCTATCTCTCTGTCTCTCTCAGTCTCTCGCTCTCCCTCAAACATGCACCATATTATTAAATGGAGGTCAGTGTGGGCAATAAATACTCAAAGGTGTGACTTTTAAATATAGTTCTAGGAAATGTGACTAATTATTATTATTATAATAATAATAATAATAATAATAATAATAATAATAATAATAATAATAATAATAATAATAATAATAGTAATAATAATGATAATTTATTATTAGGTTAGATATGACATCTTTCATGGGTCCAAAGTTTATCAAGTAAATTATAATGATGATAATAATAATAATAATAATAATAATAATAATAATAATAATAATAATAATAATAATAATAATAATAATAATAATAATAATAATAATAATAATAATAATAATAATAATAATAATTATTATTATTATTATTATTATTATCATCATTATAATTTACTTGATAAACTTTGGACCCATGAAAGATGACATATCTAACCTAATAATAAATTATTAACTAATAACTACTAATGACCCCGCCCTCCTCTCCCACTGCCTCAGACTAACGAGTACAGCTACACGGTGTCGAGGAGCGGCCCCTCCCCCTACGGCGTGCTTAGTTTCCATAGCAACCAGTTGCCGGCCAACCAGCCCAGCGAGGACCGGCGCAGCAGCGCCACCTGTCTGACGGGCCGGAGCGGCATGCTGTTCGGAGTGTTCGACGGACACGCGGGTCCCGCCTGCGCCCAGGCGGTCAGCGAGCGGCTGTTCTACTACATCTCCGTGGCGATGCTGCCCGTCCGGACGCTGGCGGAGATGGAGGCGGCGGTAGAGGAGGAGCGACCCGTGGCGCCGGTGTTGGAGTGGCACAAACACCCAAACGACCACAGCTGCCGCGACGCCGGACAACTGTCCTTCACCTCCCTGAGGACCTACTGGCAGGAGAGACTGGACCTGGGCCTGGAGGAGGCGCAGGACGAGGAGGAGGTAACATGTGGCCCACGGCCCCTTCTATGGTTTCTCTCCTCCACATTGCCTGTTTATTTAACCAGGAAGTCCCATTGAGATACAAGATCTCTTTTGCAAGGCAGACCTAACAATAACATTTGCAATATATCAGACAGCAATAAAATGTGCGGTACATCACACGAGAACATAATGAAAGTGCATGTATACAATATACAATACATCACATGTAAACACAAAAACACAAAACAGAATAGTCTACATAATAGTAAAAGTGTATGACAGTATAATACAGCGTAATACAGTAATTTTGCAGTTTTGCAGTTGGGACCCGACTACAGAAAGCAGCGACATTCTTCTTGTAGGAAGTTATGTAATACAAATTTAAATTCGCCGCCGAGAGAGACCAGGGTATCTAAGTGGATATGGTCCTGTAGCTCATTCCATGCCCAAGGTGCGAAGCTTGAAAAAGCTGTTCTTCCTAGTTCAGTGTGTATTCTCTGGTTTTTTTAAAAGTAGCCATCTTGTGGACCTGGTATGGTAGCTGCTAGAGGCAAAGCTAATAGTGAGGAGAGGGTGAGTTCTGAATAGTTCTGTTATTGGTTCTAGGAGGAGGAGAGGGCAAGTTCAGCACTGATTAACGCCTTCAGACGTCTGGACAGCGACCTCTCCCTGGAGGCCCAGGTCGACTTCTCAGAGTCTTCCCCCAGAAGGCTGCCACTCCCTGGGGAGAGTCTCTCCCTGTCCTCCCCTCTCAGGGTGGCTCTGTCCGGATGCACCGCCTGCGTCGCTCACGTCTCCGACGGCTTCCTCAACGTGGCCAACCTCGGCGACAGCCGAGCCGTCCTGGGGGTCCAGGAGCCGGACGGCCGCTGGTCCGGCTCCTGGACTACAACAATTACTGATACTACTACAACAAGTACTAGTAATACTACAACAAGTACTAATAATACTACAACAATTACTGATAATACTACAACAAGTACTGATAATACTACAACAAGTACTGGTAATACTACAACAAGTACTAGTAATACTACAACAATTACTGATAATACTACAACAATTACTGGTAATACTACAACAAGTACTGATAATACTACAACAAGTACTGGTAATACTACAACAAGTACTGATAATACTACAACAAGTACTAGTAATACTACAACAATTACTGATAATACTACAACAAGTACTAGTAATACTACAACAATTACTGATAATACTACAACAATTACTAGTAACACTACAACAAGTACTGATAATACTACAACAAGTACTGATAATACTACAACAAGTACTAGTAATACTACAACAAACTACTAGTAATACTACAACAATTACTGATAATACTACAACAAGTACTAGTAATACTACAACAAGTACTAGTAATACTACAACAAGTACTAGTAATACTACAACAAACTACTAGTAATACTACAACAATTACTGATAATACTACAACAAGTACTAGTAATACTACAACAAGTACTAGTAATACTACAATAATTACTGATAATACTACAACAAGTACTAGTAATACTACAACAAACTACTAGTAATACTACAACAATTACTGATAATACTACAACAAGTACTAGTAACACTACAACAAACTACTAGTAATACTACAACAATTACTGATAATACTACAACAAGTACTAGTAATACTACAACAAGTACTGATAATACTACAACAAGTACTGATAATACTACAACAAGTACTGGTAATACTACAACAAGTACTGGTAATACTACAACAATTACTGATAATACTACAACAAGTACTAGTAATACTACAACAAGTACTGATAATACTACAACAAGTACTGATAATACTACAACAAGTACTGGTAATACTACAACAAGTACTGGTAATACTACAACAATTACTGGTAATACTACAACAAGTACTGGTAATACTACAACAAGTGCTGGTAATACTACAACAGTTACTGGTAACACTACAACAGTTACTGGTAACACTACAACAGTTACTGGTAACACTACAACAGTTACTGGTAACACTACAACAGTTACTAGTAACACTACAACAGTTACTGGTAATACTACAACAGTTACTGGTAACACTACAACAGTTACTAGTAACACTACAACAGTTACTGGTAACACTACAACAGTTACTGGTAACACTACAACAGTTACTGGTAACACTACAACAGTTACTGGTAACACTACAACAGTTACTGGTAACACTACAACAGTTACTAGTAACACTACAACAGTTACTGGTAACACTACAACAGTTACTGGTAACACTACAACAGTTACTGGTAACACTACAACAGTTACTGGTAACACTACAACAGTTACTGCAGTATAATTGATCTCTACCAAAACAACGTTGCTCTTGCCTCAGGTCTTCGCTGGCAGACGCCTCTAGTCCCCAGCCGCACCTTGACCCTGGGCAGCATGCAGCGCCTTCTAGTGGAGAGGAGGGACAGAGCTCTGTCGGCGCTGGAGGACCAGAACGCTGCCACACACCTCCTCCGACACGCCCTGGGGAACGATGGGTATGTTAGGAACAGTTTGGTGGAGCACTAAGTCCACTTTCCAATACCTTCTATTGCAGTCATCGCTGGTCCTCTCCTTTGGCTCCATGCCCCAACAGGTCTTGGAACCCTAATCAAATTCATAATTTCATTATGCGACCCAGAGCTTTATAATGGGACCCTCCAGGAAAACCATAATACTGTAGCAGGTCTGTTTTGTTTTGAGCAGCCATAAAGTCTGTGTTGCTCTAGTCTCCTCCCCCTCCTCCCCTTTGCGAACGAGCTAAATACATTTTACTGCAGGTTTGAGAAAAAGAGGTTCCCCCCCGCCCTCTTCCTCCACCCCTCCCGGCCACAACCACTATCCCCGCACCCCAGTGGGCCCCTCCCCCGCCCCACACCCCTGCTTCTCCCTAGTCTCCCCCCCCCCCCCAACACCATGGCCCTCCTAAAAAAGGCCCTGAAGAAGAAGTTCAGACTGCCGAGGACCATGATGGCCCAATCTCGCCATGCTGCAGCGGGTGATTCACTCTGCGGAGAGGGTGTCCCCTCCCCGCCCTCAAGTCCCTGCACGACTCCAGGGCGCTGAAGAGAGCAAGGAAGATCATGACCGACCCCTCCCACCCCGGCCATGGCCTCTTCACCCTGCTCCCCTCTGGGAGAAGGTTGCGGATACCGAAGGCTATGAAAGCCCGACAGGCTTTTTCCCCCTCAGCCGCCAGGCTGATCAATGACTCAGACTCAGTCTGTTCTGCTCTAGTCTACTAAGGTGGAGAGCAGTAAGACTGTGTTGCTCTAGTCTACTAAGGTGAGGAGCAGTAAGTCTGTGTTGCTCTAGTCTACTAAGGTGGAGAGCAGTAAGTCTGTGTTGCTCTAGTCTACTAAGGTGACAGCAGTAAGTCTGTGTTGCTCTAGTCTACTAAGGTGACAGCAGTAAGTCTGTGTTGCTCTAGTCTACTAAGGTGGAGAGCAGTAAGTCTGTGTTGCTCTAATCTACTAAGGTGACGGCAGTAAGTCTGTGTTGCTCTAGTCTACTAAGGTGGAGAGCAGTAAGACTGTGTTGCTCTAGTCTACTAAGGTGGAGAGCAGTAAGACTGTGTTGCTCTAGTCTACTAAGGTGGAGAGCAGTAAGTCTGTGTTGCTCTAGTCTACTAAGGTGAGGAGCAGTAAGTCTGTGTTGCTCTAGTCTACTAAGGTGAGGAGCAGTAAGTCTGTGTTGCTCTAGTCTACTAAGGTGGAGAGCAGTAAGTCTGTGTTGCTCTAGTCTACTAAGGTGGAGAGCAGTAAGTCTGTGTTGCTCTAGTCTACTAAGGTGGAGAGCAGTAAGTCTGTTCTGCTCTAGTCTACTAAGGTGGAGAGCAGTAAGTCTGTGTTGCTCTAGTCTACTAAGGTGGAGAGCAGTAAGTCTGTGTTGCTCTAGTCTACTAAGGTGGAGAGCAGTAAGTCTGTGTTGCTCTAGTCTACTAAGGTGGAGAGCAGTAAGTCTGTGTTGCTCTAGTCTACTAAGGTGACAGCAGTAAGTCTGTGTTGCTCTAGTCTACTAAGGTGAGGAGCAGTAAGTCTGTGTTGCTCTAGTCTACTAAGGTGGAGAGCAGTAAGTCTGTGTTGCTCTAGTCTACTAAGGTGGAGAGCAGTAAGTCTGTGTTGCTCTAGTCTACTAAGGTGGAGAGCAGTAAGTCTGTGTTGCTCTAGTCTACTAAGGTGGAGAGCAGTAAGTCTGTGTTGCTCTAGTCTACTAAGGTGGAGAGCAGTAAGTCTGTTCTGCTCTAGTCTACTAAGGTGACGGCAGTCAGTCTGTGTTGCTCTAGTCTACTAAGGTGAGGAGCAGTAAGTCTGTGTTGCTCTAGTCTACTAAGGTGAGGAGCAGTAAGTCTGTGTTGCTCTAGTCTACTAAGGTGGAGAGCAGTAAGTCTGTGTTGCTCTAATCTACTAAGGTGACGGCAGTAAGTCTGTGTTGCTCTAGTCTACTAAGGTGGAGAGCAGTAAGTCTGTGTTGCTCTAGTCTACTAAGGTGGAGAGCAGTAAGTCTGTGTTGCTCTAGTCTACTAAGGTGGAGAGCAGTCAGTCTGTGTTGCTCTAGTCTACTAAGGTGGAGAGCAGTAAGTCTGTGTTGCTCTAGTCTACTAAGGTGAGGAGCAGTAAGTCTGTGTTGCTCTAGTCTACTAAGGTGATGGCAGTAAGTCTGTGTTGCTCTAGTCTACTAAGGTGAGGATCAGTAAGTCTGTGTTGCTCTAGTCTACTAAGGTGACAGCAGTAAGTCTGTGTTGCTCTAGTCTACTAAGGTGGAGAGCAGTAAGTCTGTGTTGCTCTAGTCTACTAAGGTGGAGAGCAGTAAGTCTGTGTTGCTCTAGTCTACTAAGGTGGAGAGCAGTAAGTCTGTGTTGCTCTAGTCTACTAAGGTGGAGAGCAGTAAGTCTGTGTTGCTCTAGTCTACTAAGGTGAGGAGCAGTAAGTCTGTGTTGCTCTAGTCTACTAAGGTGGAGATCAGTAAGTATGTGTTGCTCTAGTCCAGGGGTTCCCAAACTTTTCAGGCCGGGACCCAGAAAATAAGGCGTCAGAGAGCCGCGGCCCAATGCACATCGTGAGGCTTTTTTTTCTTTTTTTTTGCCAGGCGACCGATTTTTTTTGCCAAATATCACTTCAATCCTATTAATTTTGTTCAAGTTAGTTATTCATTTACATGTGCTATTTATGAGAGGGCTAACTTGTTGCAAAATAATAATGATAATAATAATAGCCTCATTAAAATACTATTGTTGCTTCGGTTGTTTTTAGTTAGTTTGAAATGTTCGTTGAAATAAGTAGATTCTTCGTTTTTGTTTATTTATTAAGTTAATATAAAACCATATAGTCACATTTTAGAATACAATAGAATAGAATTTTTTTCTTTTTTTTTTAACTTTTTTTTTTAAATCATCTCGTGGCCCTCCCGTGGCTTCTCGCGGCCCACCTTTGGGTCGCGACCCCGACTTTGGGAACCACTGCTAGTCTACTAAGGTAAGGGTCAGTCAGTCTGCTGCTCTAGTCTACTAAGGTAAGGGCCGCCCACTCAGGACACAGGAACTGTTCCATTTTCATCCCATTGGCGCAGCTTTGAATATGTTATCTTCCTGTATTAGAGTGTCTTTGGTGTAACTATCTTTTATAAACCTGGCTGCCTTCCATTTCTCACCAGGTATGGGGGGGTGGAGCCTAGACGCCTAGCCAAGATGTTGAGCCTACCCAAAGACCTAGCCAGAATGTACCGCGATGACATCACCATCACCATCATCTACCTCAACGACCCTGACATGTGACGTTGGTCCATGTCGTGGTTCTAAAGAGCAGCTGTCACTCAATCTAAAGTAGGTTTCTTCTTCTGAAGGGGAGACTTTAAAAGACACTTTCGACATCATATTATTTCACCAACAAGTCACACTCTGTTAGGGCCCAGACCCGGAACCCTGAGGAAGACCATGTCCACCCAGGGTCCCCTTCTCCCATTGGCTGAACCCCTGAGGAAGACCATGTCCAGCCAGGGGCCCCTTCTCCCATTGGCTGAACCCCTGAGGAAGACCCGGTCCGAGCAGGGGCCCCTTCTCCCATTGGCTGAACCCCTGAGGAAGACCATGTGTCCACCCAGGGGCCCCTTCTCCCATTGGCTGAACCCCTGAGGAAGACCCGGTCCAAGCAGGGTTCCCTTCTCCCATTGGCTGAACCCCTGAGGAAGAAGTGCCCACTGTCAACTAAAAGTCGTTATGGATGATGAAGTGTCTCATAGAGTATGTTTTTAATATGGACGCAGTGAATAATTAAGAATAGAGTCTTAGTCCTTCACCTAATGTTTGTGTAGTTCTTTCTTCCAACATGGCTGCTTGTAACCATCGTTAGCCACTTTTGAAAGAAAATGCCTATTAGTCATTTCTGTGCAGTGGTAGAGTAGGTGAAACACTGGAAAAGCAATAATACCGCTCCACTGCGACTTGTTTGCGTATCATTTATTTATATATTTCTCATATACATAGCAACCGATGTGTTTGCACATAGCTACCACTGTCTCTTCCAACATGGTACATGGTAAACATTCTGTGGAACCTCAGCAGCAGTGATGACATCGACCAAGTACTGGTTCACACGGGCTTGTGTGTAAGAACGACAAGTAACTAGACCCGACGTTGTCGAGAGACGTGGTTGCGTCCCCTAGCGATGCTAGAGTGTATACCTCATTGGGGTGCAAAAGCTCACACTTTTTATGGCCTCAATGAAGTCAAAGAAAGACACACTCTTGTGCTGACGACGTGCTGCACCCTGCCATGGCTTTACAGAAATAAGTTATAGCGTCAGCGCTGCCACTTTTCTAAATCTTTCAAAACCGGTACAGTGTTAAAGGTTCACACTGTGATTATGTGTTATTGTAATAATATCCTATTCTGAGGATTGGGCATTTAAAAGAAAATGTATAAACATCTCAATAAATTTGATTATTGAGGAAATATATTGGTTGCCTCCATGCAAAAGGAGCCCCGACTAAGTATTGAGTGCATATACTTTTCAGTAGGCCGACATTTCTGTGATATAAATATATTTGAATTGGTCTTATGTATTCAAATTTTCTCAGATACTGAATTTTGGGTTTTCATTCGCTGTAAGCCATAATCATAAAAATATTAAGAAATATATAATATATGATTTTCCCATTTTTAATAGAATTACTGAAATAAAATTTCCTCTGTATTCTAATTTATCGAGAGGGCAAGCTCCATAGCTTCTTCAAAACAGATGTTGCAGATCTCAATCAGATTTAAAGCAGCTATTTATTGTGATATCCCTTGAAGCCATTGAAGAACGCTGCTGTAACACAATCTCATGTATATTTGTATAAACAAACGCTACATAATTCATGTAATTTATTCATATTACTGATTTTTTTTGTACGTCCTACTTGGAAGGAATTAAAAGTATGATTTGATTTGATTTTTATTTGGAAATTACAAACGCATCATAAAAACGAATTATCATGACCAATCTGTATTCCTGAGGATATCACCTAAAAGCATTAATTAAAACACTTATTTCCAAGGTGGTCCTCGATGGAAGACATAAAAACATAAAAACACAGCACATATAGCCTACTAGGAAAAAATTGAGTTCCAGTGCCCTGTCTACTCTAGCCTTGGAATCAGATTTTATGCCCTATGGCTGCTGAGCCATTAGCTCTTCCCATAATTTAGCCTTTACCTTTGTTTTTAAAATGCTTTTAGTTTGACTTTGCTTTGTAGGCAGAGGTAGTTCATTCCAAAGTACAACACCTGTGTAAAAAAAGGAGCTCCTTGCTATCTTACTCCTAACTTTAGGAACACTGCAAGACATAATTCTAGCTCTGGTGTTATGATTGTGTAGCTCTCTTACCATAACCACATGACCTTTCAAATATTGAGGGGCCCTGTCGTTAACAATGTTATACATGTGGTTTAGCTTAAGTTGTTTTACTCTTTAATCTACTGGTAATAGTCCTACTTCTTGTCTTTCTATCGGTCCTATGTGTCCTGAGAGGGGCGTTTAACATGTATCTGTTCTGTGCAACCTGCAGTTTATTTTTGAGCTTTTGGGAAAGACCACTATACCATGCAGAACAAGCATAATCTAAATGACACTGGATTAGAGATGCAACTAATAATTTCTTTACTTTTAGGTTTAGATCACGTGTGTATCTATATAGAAATTTTACTTTCTTTGCGACTTTGGTCATAGGTCACTGCGATTACAGATTTCAGGAGTGATTCCTAGATATTTCACACTTGTTTTGGACTCTATGATGTTCCCTTCACACTGTACTGTGATCGTTTCATTTTAGTTCCAAATAAAATAGACTCTGTCTTTCCTAAATGCAATGACTTTGTTATCTATCAGCCAGTCCTTAACTAGGGTCAATTCTCTACTGAGAGTTACCTCGATGTTGTTTGGGTCTTTTCCTGATACAAGTAAGGTGGAGTCGTCTGCATAAATCATTGTCCTACACAGGATACTACTGCTGGCATGTCATTCATATACACTAAGAATAATAAAGGACCCAAAATGGACCCCTGTGGTACTCCACATGTAACTTCCCTGGCTGTTGATAGAGCTACAGAGTAGTTTATTCTATCAAAGATTGTGTTTTCCTAAATGCCATTTATTTAACTTATATCTTAATGAAAGGCCCTTGTGACTTGGGAGGCTGATTAAAGGTAGTTTATCATTTATATTGGTATATATATAAGTGTCTCATTGTACTACATTCAAACCTTACCGCCAAGTAATCTGACACTTAACTCATTCACGGCCAACCACGACTATAGTCGGGTTATCTCGCCAACCGCTGAGTGCCAGAACCGGAGTATAGTCGAGTTTTCGATCCTTTTCATCGTTTTTTAGATTTTCTTTTATTCTATAGTCTCACGGACCTCGTGTATCATTGGTGGCAGTATCGCCTACCCTTTGAAAACGTATTTCAAACTGTGTGTTACATTATATATAGTCCGGGCGGATAATTTGAACTCAGGCAAGTGAATCGCTTCATCCGAGCACTTTGGAACGCATTCAGCACACTTCATGCATATTTGGTGCTGTATCATGTCAGGGACCCGATGGACATCAATACTGGAAATCGCGATCAGACAATTGGAATATTCTTTTTGGGATACCTCCTAGTAAAGGTAAGGACTATATGACATCAATCCTACTTTGATCCAACAATGATTTCACATCGATTGCAACGATCAACGTATCAACGTATTCAAAATGTATGCCGTTGCTGACGATCAGAGCATCAAAAAACTACCCCCCCCCTTTGATGCATTCATGATGAAACATAATACCTATTATATACCTTTGATTTGGAAATAGTAACATGTCCAGGCGAGCAACGCGAACGCCTTTAGCAAAATTCACATAGCGCTCCATAACGCAGTTTCCAGGAATTAGCCCGGATCACTCTGAAACTATACAATATTCACCATGGGAATATTCAACACGTGAGCGTATACATGATTTTTTATTTTATTTTTTTTACATGTTGGACAAGAGGTAGTGACTGTCAAATGAGCCATAGTATTGTCTCCATAGCTATAATATAGAATATAGATATAGCTCTGCAAACATCGTGACGCAGTGGAAATACCTATCTTTTAAAGCCTGGCCCATTGACTACAAGGATGGAGATAATGGCTGGCGCTGAAAGTGTTAATATCTGTGTCCCTATTTTTTTATAAACAAATATACTCCCATTGTTGCTTCATTAATCCACAACTCACTTAGTGCAGTTATTGCAGCATGGGGCGACAGTGGCTTGGGAGGTAGAGCACTCGTCTGGTAATCCGGAGGTTCCCGATTCAATTCCCTCTACTAACGGGCAGCGTGTCGAAGTGTCCTTGAGCAAGACACTTAACCGCTAACTGCTCCCAATGAGCAGGTCGGCACCTTGCATGGTTGCCTCCTGTGTGAATGTGTGAGTGAATGGGTAAAAATGTGAGGAACAAATTGTAAAGCGCTTTGGATAACAGCTGCTAGATAAATGCACCATTTACCACTGACCACTTATTGAATACAGTGCATGAAATGAGGAACATTTGGGGGGAACACAGTAGTGCAGTGTAGACAACAAAGTATTGAACATGATTAAGAATGAAAAGTCTGTAACCACAGGTTATGGTTATCAAACCTATCTAGGGGGAAAAAGCAAATTGAAGAACGGTCGGAGATTAACTCATATTAAGGCAAGTATGACAAGGAACCCACATGTGAAAAACAGTGGCGTTGTCTTATATTTTTGTCATAATGGATGCTGATGGTGAAATATATGCTCCTCAAAAATCCAAACTATCCCTTTAACACAAAGGCGTTAAACAAGCGCAGAATCTATCAGTAAGTAAAAGTAACAAAGGTATTCTTTCAACACCTTCAATATTGCCAGTTTGACAACAGGGACGCTGGCAAAACCCTGAAAGTCTAATCACACGGCTTGGTTTTCACTGTACACCTTGACTCTGGCGAAGAGTTTTCAAGGAGCAACGTGGTGCTGAACTGGACAGCGGAGCGGCATCTGAACTGAAAAGGCTAATTTCTCTCTTGAACGTTCACTTATACAAAAACAAAGACTGAAACTGAGTCTTGATAGTTAACTATAATCCATCTTAATTAGATGCTGGAGGACTTTCTCTTGGTTTTGTTCACCCTTCTACACCACATGCTTTAAGATAAAGAGAATATTATTCCTTTACTGATCCCCATGCGGAAAGGGGATCACAACAGTCTGTTCAGTTTCATTATATAGAATTTTCATTACACAACTGATCCTGCAAATTCACACATACCACAATGTAATTTGGTTTTTGTTGAATTATTTACTTTAAATCAGGGGTGGGCAATTATTTTTCCCAGGGGGCCAAATGAGCAACTGAAAATATTTGAGGGCCGGGCCAAAATTCCGAACTCAATTATGCATAATATACATTTTATTTCTATATAAAAAGCAGTAAATGGCATTGTTTTGACCGCTGGTAAGAGTGTATGTTATTATTTGGCAATTAAAAGGTGAGGTTAGCTTTAAAAAATATCATTTATTCAAATAGAATTTCCAAAATGATAAACAAAATGTGAAACATTTAACTCATTTTCAGTCACATTAATAACAAAGGGCATTTTGAGTTTCATATACTATTGAAACAAGGATCTTCTTAGCTTTCTAAAGACATCACATCATCTTTGTAGCCAAAATAAACAAGAAATGTCACTGAACTGTGTAAAGAAAAGTGTCCCAGTTTTGTAGCCTTTTTGACTTTACATGCCTATATTAAACATTTAATGTTTTCAGAACTGTGCAAAAAAAAGAATGTGTCCCATTTCACTTGTTATATTTCCACATTTTAGTGTTCTTCAGTTCTTTTTTTTCATTCAGTGTGAGAAATCCAGTCTCTTTTGAGCTTTAACAAGTCCATCAAAGTCAGGTTGAATGTCTGAGGTGGAGATGCGAAGCACAGCTGACAAATGTTCATCAGTGAGAGAGGATCTGTACCTGGATTTGGTAAACTTCATGACTGAGAATGTCTGTTCACATATGTATGTGGATCCAAAGAGAACCAACATCTTCTGAGCATGTCTCCTCATGTTTGGAAAGTTCTCCTCCTTGAGAGCAGAGTAGAACTCTAGCAGTGATGCTGACTTAAAGTGCTCTTTCAGTAGTGAATCAGACTGCAGGTCAATGAGTTCAAGCTGAACATCAGTGGGTGCACTATCAACACTGCAGGTAAAGGGAGAGGAAACCAGCTGCTTTTCATCCTCAATCTTTTTGAAATCTTGAAAACGCCTTGAAAATTCATCATGCAGTGCTCCTAACATGGATGAGTACCTGTGACGGTGATCAGCTGATGGTTTGACTTCTTTCAGGGTTTTCATGTGTTCGAGATTGTTGCTGCCTAGTCCAGTAATCTTTTGCGGGTCGGTCAGAATCATCCCACGGGCCGTACAATGCCCAGGTCTGCTTTAAATAAACAATTTAATTGATGATTTTGGTGTCTACCTCCTGTTCCAATCCAGAGGCAGGTTGTAACACAACGACCCAAACCGTTTTTGTACCCCAATTTAATAAAGAGTATGTAATGAAACAGACCATAGATGGTCTCTATATATAATAATAATAATAATAATAATAATAGATTTCATTTGTAATGCGCTTTACAGTTGCGGGGCAACTCTCAGAGCGCTACAGTTAAAGGGACTTAAAAGCTAGCGAGAATAAAGGAAAGAAAGAATATAAAAATAGGCAAGACTAAAACATAAAATAGCAGAGAAACATAGAATAATAAAACTGTTCAAATAAATTGGTAAAAGAACAAAATGTGTGGAGCAAAAAATTTGATAAAAGGTCAACAGAAGGCTCTACTAAAAAGGTGGGTTTTGAGGCCTTTCTTAAAAACATCCACAGTCTGTGGTGCTCTCAGGTAGTCAGGGAGAGCATTCCACAGACTGGGAGCGGAGGAGCAAAAAGCCCGATCTCCCATAGTGCATAGATTTGTCCTTGGGCGCTGGAGGAGGTTTGCCTGGCCAGAGCGGAGATGTCGAGAGGAGGAGTGAGGGGTGATGAGTTCTTTGAGGTATAGGGGGGCGTTTCCGTAGAGGCATTTGTGGGTGAGCAGGGAGACTTTGAACTCAATCCTGAGTGAGACAGGGAGCCAGTGAAGGGACTTGAGGATGGGGGTGATGTGGTGGTATTTCCGCACTCTCATCAGGATCCTAGCAGCGCTGTTTTGGATACATTGTAGCCTTTGGATGTTCTTGCTAGGAATCCCGATGAGGAGTGCGTTGCAGTAATCCAGCCTGGAGGAAACAAAGGCGTGGATGAGCTTTTCGGCATCTGACAGAGTGAGTGAGGGGCGTAGTTTGGCGATGTTTCTAAGGTGGTAGAAAGAATTTTTGTATAGTTGATTTATGTGTGCCTCAAAGGTCAGGTGAGGGTCCATTTTTACCCCTAGGTTGGTTATTGTTGGTGACAGGGTGATGTTTTGGCCGGAAAAGGTGATGGTGGTGATGGTGGATGAACAAACCTGGTGTGGGGTGCCAATGATAACGGCTTCAGTTTTGGAACTGTTTAGCTGTAAAAAGTTGTGCTTCATCCATGCCTTGGTCTCCTCCAGGCATGTGGTCAGCGTGGAAGATGGCAGAACTGTGGATGGGGTGGGGTTTATTTTTAGGTATAGTTGGGTGTCATCAGCGTAGCAGTGGAATGATATTCCATGCCGGCTGATGACAGAGCCAAGGGGGAGCATGTAGAGGGTGAATAGGGTGGGGCCGAGGACTGATCCTTGTGGGACACCACAGGTGACATGATGGGTGTCAGACCCTGCCTCTCCCAAGGAGACATACTCCATTCTTCCGGTAAGGTAGGATCTGAACCACTCAAGGACAGAGTCTGAAAGTCTGATGGTGGACTGGAGCCGGTGAAGGAGGATGTCATGATCGACGGTGTCGAAAGCTGCTGTGAGGTCAAGGAGGATGAGGAGGGAAGGAGAGCCAGCATCAGCCGTCATCAGTAGGTCGTTGGTGACCCTGACCAGGGCAGTTTCTGTGCTGTGGCCAGAGCGGAAACCTGACTGGAACTTCTCGAGAAGTTGGTTCGAGTTTAGGTGGTCCTGAAGCTGAGCGGCAACTACCTTCTCCAGCACCTTAGATAGGAATGGGAGGTTGGATATAGGTCTGTAGTTAGATTTCCCAAGATTTCCGGGTCTAGGGAGGGTTTTTTAATTAGTGGCTTTATGACTGCAGTTTTAAGGGCAGAGGGGACATGGCCAGCCTGGGGAGAGAGGTTTATGACCTTGGTGATGAGAGGGCTCATAGTGACAATATTGGATTTCACCAGGGCTGAGGGAAAGGGGTCCAGGATACAAGTGGAAGGCTTCATTTTCCTGACGATTTCCTCAACCTCTCGCTGTGTGATGATTGAAAAGCAGCAGAGAGGTTGAGTAGTCGCCGGCTGTGGTTCAACTGTTTGGACTGGAGGGGCAGAGGGGCTAGAGAGGAGGGAGCGGATGGTGTCAACTTTGGTCCTGAAGAAGGTGGCAAAGTTGCTACACTGTTCCTCAGAAGAATCAGAGTGAGGTGATATTTGGGGTTTGAGGAGGTGGTTGATGGTGGAGAATAGTTGCTTGGAGTTTCCAGGACTGTCATTTATGATGGAAGAGTAGTACTGGGACCGTGCCAGACTGAGGGATTTTGAGTAGGCCTTCTGGTGTTCACGGTTGGCCAGTTTATGTACAGTGAGTCCTGAGACCTTGAGTCGCCGCTCAAGGACACGCCCAGCAGTCTTCATACTCTGCAGCTCGTTGGTGTACCAGGGGGCTGAGCGTGCGAAGGTGACTGTTTTGGATTTAACAGGGGCATGGAGATCCAGAAGACTGTTCAGGGATTTATTGTAGAAGTCCACTGACTCAGTTAATATAATGAAACAGACCAGAGATGGTCTATATAATGAAACAGACCAGAGATGGTCTATATCAGGGGTGGCCAACCTGCATGCGGCTCTTTGCCCGTCAATGTGTGGCTCTTCCATCCATAAAAAAAACAAAAGAAATCTAAGCAAATGAATAAAGGGAACATGATTTAACAGGTTTTGTATACAGTACTGAATTCTGCCATCTTTTTTATAATGTAAATTTCTCCACCATTTTTTATCATATTGCAACACCGTTTTTTGCAAGACGTTCACAGAAAGGTAGAGAAACTAACTGCGTTCTGTTTTATGGCAATAACGTTCAGGTTTGTGGGAGATAATCCCAAAAAATAAGAGGAATAAAAAAGTTAATCCAGAAGTCGGATGATTGACAGGGGCTGGTGTGAGCTGGGTAGGGTAGTTTTGCAAAATTCGAAAGCCCTGAGTCTCTTCAAAAGACTACTCACTTTTGGCTGTGCCACTTCCTCCTGTCAATATGTGCCGGTTTCCGACTCAATGCCCTGAGATTTCTATAATCTTATATTTCACTAATAACAATTAAAATCATTGGTAAACAAACGTAATGCTGAAAATATACTTTTACTGTATATCTCAGGTTTAAGAGATTAACCCTGTGAGGCCCAAATTAAAGACATTAGCAACTTCAGAGGCCAGAGGGTGGGACATATAAATACATTTACTATCAAATAGCATTGTGAGGCTGAACAACAGGACCAATTGACTATACATGTGCTTAAATTTTTTTAAATAAACATTCTTTTTTTAAATGGCTAAGTGATTTTGTAATTTTGCAACCGTGGGTCTCACAGGGTACTTTTAACCCTGTGAGGCACAAATAAAAGACATTAGCAACTTCAGAGGCCAGAGGGTGAGACCTATAAACACATGAAGGGTGCCGTGACTGAGGGTGGCTACGTGGAGCAGTGGGCAAGGCGCTCACAACGAATACTGGAGACGCTGGGTTCGCCTGTTCGAGCCCAGCGCTCCACATTGCTTTCAGTTTAGCTGGTCGTTCGTACTAATACACATTGGCAGTATTAGGGGGTGGGAAACTGATGGGTGGGGATCGGGCATTGTGGACAGCGACTCCTACAGGTCGGTTGGTGCGCCTGCGCAGTAGAATCAGGAAGCGATGGGGGTGGCGCCCCTCCAAAGCGCAGACCCAAGTTTCAAGTTTCTTTAATAGTTGTCATACAGAAGTACAGAATACTTTTATACAAAATGCTTCTTACTGTTTCGCTCCAGAGACTGTGTTAGACAAGATAGTATGAAATAAAATAGTATAGCATGTAAAATAGAAGTAAAAATAGAGGTCACAGTGTTCAGTATAGACATATGTACAATGTTCGATGCAGAATAGAAGTAACTGAGTTACCATACAACTGACGCTGAGATCGCACAGCGCAGGTGAAAAGATGCGCCTGCTGTTACCTCGAGTATCGGAGGGGACTCGTGCTATGTATGACTTAGTCCACATTGCAGCCGGCTTGTGGGAAGCAAGAAACAGCGTTCGAGACAGGGGAGGGTTGAATTGGATGATACGAAATTGGGATGAGAGAAAAATAGAAAATGGGAGAAAAAGTGGATAAAAAAAAAGGGTGCCGTGACTGAAAAAAAAGGTTGAGAAACGCTGGTATATGGTGTGGCTCTTTGTGGTACCACAGGAACTTTTGTGGCTCTTAAGGGGCCTCTCACTCACCAATCGGGGTCGAATCAGCGCCCCCGGGGACGGGGAGTGTTCTCACTCAGACGGACACACCCCTTTTGGGTGCGAAGCGGCGCTGATTTGGAATACCCCCCGCTGAACCTGGGACGCTTGAAATAGGTGGTCTCGGGTGCGGGCCAGTGAGGGGGGCATGACACACGTCGTTACTGTAATGCTTTTCATGCTTGCTTGAATTTTGGGCAGATAAAACCACACAGCAACAACAGGACAATACCCACAAAAACGATATTTATGGGCAATTTGCGAGTTCAGACCTCAACCAAGAACAAGCATGTGGAGCCTCACAGCTCGGTGGATGAAAACATGAAGCCACGTTACACAAAGCACACTTCCCTGGCTCGCATTAGGCCTGGCAATTTTGTTTGCCATTGCTATGTCTATGTCTATGTCCGTGACAAATAAAACTCTTGACTTGATACATTGGTTTCTTGTTCCAATGCATTTATTTCTATTAGACCAGTGGTGCCCAACCAGTCGGACGTGGTCGACCAGTAGATCAATGACATGTAATATAATTGTCACGAGCGATGGGATGTTAGCTGCTGAACAGGCTAAGCTAACTAGAGTTAGCCATTAGCTTAGCATTAGCCATTGCTGTCTACTATATTTTCTTGTTCGAATGCATTTATTTCTATTAGACCAGTGGTGCCCAACCATTCGGCCGTGGTCGACCAGTAGATCAATGACATTCAATATAATCGATGAGAGCAATGTTACTAGTAAAAGGCTAAGCTAACTAGCGTTAGCCGTTAGCTTAGCATTATCGTTAACCCTGCAAAATGCTCAAAACAGAGTTCCATTCGTGAGAAAAGGGGGGTGGGTTATATTGACAAGGCTTGACAACAGAGGTTCAAATATAACTTCATATTTATTGGTTATTTGTTTCTTTTATATCAGCATCCAGTCTCCGTGTTAACACGCTTCCCGTTTACATTTTCGAGCTTGACATCACCTACGGCAAGCGTAAACGCTCAAAACGCAAACCGTAAACAGAACCCGGAGCGAACCAAGACTGAAGTGTGTACACAAACTAGAGGGGGGAAGTTCGCACCCGACCCGGAATGGAACCGAACCGAATGGTTGAGTGAGAAAGGCCCACCCAAGTCTCTGACTGGTTCCCTGGTCTATATAATGAAACTGACAAGATGGGTCCATCTATATAATGAAACAGACCAGATGTCTATAATATAATGAAACAGACCAAAGATGGTCTATATAATGAAACAGACCAGAGATGGTCTATATAACAGACTGGAGACACCAATTCAGACAAAAAAGACAAGATTTTAAAATAAAATTTTAATCAAGGTTTTTTACAAAATCAAATCTTGATTACAAAACATACTTAAATACCAAACGGCTTCTCTATAATAATGAGGACAAATGAATGTGTCATCGCTATGGTAACAATCCCGTCTTCAGCCACTTCCGTAGAGCTCATGGAGCTTAATCATCGCACAATATTCTGGTGGGAGGAGCTAGGTGTTGGCCCCGCCCTCCTCAGGGAATACACATGCCCAGCACACGCTAGCAAGCACAGGAACAACAGGAAGGACAGTTTACAAAAAGAGAAAATGGTTCTGCTCTGCTGGCAACCAATCAAATGATGGGGGAGACTAGAACTCTTCAGGACATGCCTCCTTATTGTGTGTGTGTGTGTGAAACTAGACAGGAGCGGCTTCCATCATCTTTCAATTCGAAACGCGAGTAGAAACTAGCGTTCACTCTTCAAGAAAACACTTCAACTGAAAGACATCTAGAACCAGACCCTGTGGAACCTAAAGCAACTTAATCAAGGAACGTCAATGTGGGGGAATGCTCATGACTCTTCAGGGTTCATTGTGCGTGCGTGAGTGTGTGTGTGTGTGCGAGTGTGTACATGTGTGCCAGAAAATCAAAAATGTCCCGACTTGCAACAGAAAAAAACAACAACAAAAGGTTTCCACTAAACACAACTGTCGTGGAAAAAAAATCTTGAAAAACTTGAGCAACGGAAAACTGACTTCATCTTTTTTAAACTGGAAATGAGAAAGGAAGCCTCTCTCTGCCACAACAACTTCCCCCGTCTGTCCAGGGAAAATCAACCAATAGGAGCAAAAGGGGGGTTGGGGGGTGGGCTAAAAGGTCCAGTGTCAAATTGGTGTGGGCAGGGTTTTGGGTAGTTTGTAGGTGCGATCACCGGCGAGGAGGCGGGATCAACAGGTGAATGGCGGTGACAGAGTCTGGGAAGAGGTTGTGATAGGTTGGCAGAGGGACGTATGCCGCAGTGATCATCTTACCTAAAGAAACAACAGAAACAACATCATTACAACATTATAATACCACATACCCTGTGATGTTCGGTACGACCTCCACAGTTCGGGGGATGTTTGTATTGTTCGGTTCAGAGGATGCAAAAAATTTAAAGTTTCTTCATTAAACAAATCAAAATGGTCACCAAAATGGTAATTCACGTTAGACATTTATATACGTGTGGGAATCCCGAACCTGTGATTTATCATTTGAATTTACAGTGCATTGAAACGGGAGCCCATGTCTTACCAGCAAAGTAGCGTCCGTGTAAGGCGTTGACGGCTGCCATGGCAGAAGGGATGGTGGGACACTTCACGTACACGTTGCCCTGGAGGAGACAACAACACACCAAGTTACTACTGGAAGTTCAAGTGATGTTTTACAAAGTTATTTTTCTATAGTTTCCCTATAACGATACATTAGCATAGTTGGCTAATAGGGGTGTTAACGATTTCATGGGGCGGCGTGGCTCAGGGGTAGAGCGGGTCGTCCAATGATCGAAGGGTTGGTGGTTAGAATCTCGCTCAAGGCCATGTCCATCCCACTGCCGTTGTGTCCTTGGGCAAGACACTTAACCTACTTGCCTCGTATGAATGTGTATGCATGTGAATGAATGTTGGTGGTGGTCGGAGGGGCCGTAGGCGATGATTATTCGCCACGCTTCCGTGAGTCTGCCTCAGAGCAGCTCTGGCTGCAATTGTAGCTTACCACCACCGGTATGACTGTGTATGAACGAATAATGGACTCTGTAAGCGCTCTGGGGTCACTGGGGTGTCATGAAGAGCGCTATATAAATCCAATCCATTATTATTATTTCAATACATAATCAAAAATACCACTGGCCTGTAGACTTACTACCATAGTGTCTTTATAACTGCATCACTGTACATAATACGATAACATACATATACATATATCTGATTAGCACTATTACTCAGTAGTAGTCATTTATATATTTTATATCCAGTTTGATCACATTGTATATTACTATCACACATTACTGTTACATGTGCACTCTAGTTGGATGCCACACTTCTTTTCGTTGTACTGTACCTTGTGCTGTATAATGACAATACATGTGAATCTAATCTGGAAGAAATTATGTTCAATAAACTGGATATAAAGTGCATCTAATATGCACTATGTCTCCATTTTCTGCTGGTACGGTACGTAAAGTGGTATTGTGTGGTACCTCTATGGAGTTCTTATCCAGGTAGATGTGCGTCACTCCTCCGTGTTTATTACACTCCTCTATCACGTCATGCTGGATGTCCATGTCCCAGCCCACTGTCTCCTCACTGCAGAGATGAGACAGACAGAGGTTACAACAAAAGGCCCGCTTTGTTGGTGTTTGAGAGAGAAGCAGAGAGAAAGGAAAAACCAAGAGAAAGGAGGAACAACGAGAAAGAAAGCAGAGAAACAGTAAAGAAAGGAGAAACAGAAAGAAGGAAATGAGAGAAGCAGAGAAGGGAGAAACAACGAGAAAAAAAGGAAACAGTAAAGAAACAAATAAAGGAAAAACAGAAAGGAGAGAAACAGAGAAAGAAAGGAGAAACAAAGAGAAAGAAAGGAGAAACGGAAAGAAAGGAGAAACAAAGAGAAAGAAAGTAGAAACAAAGAAAAGGAGAAAGAGAAAGAAAGAAAGAAAGAAAGAAAGTGAAAAACAGAAAAGAAGAGAAAGAAAGGAGAAACAAAGAAAGGAGAAATGGAAAGAGAAGAAAGAAAGTGAGAAACAAAGATAAAGAAAGGAGAAACAAAGATAAAGAAAGGAGAAACGGAGAAAGAAAGTAAAGAAAGGAGAAACAGATCAAGAAAAAGGAGAGATAACATGCTATATTATGTTATTATGTTATTGATACTATCTTGTCTAGCACAGTCTCTGGAGCGTAACAGTAAGAAGCATTTTGTATGAAAGTATTCTGTACTTCTGTATGACAACTATTAAAGAACTTGAACTTGAACTTGAGAAACGGAAAGGAAATGAGAAAGAAAGAAGAAACAAAAAGAAAGTGAGAAACCGAAAAGAGAAACCAAAAGAAAGAAACAGAGAAAGGAGAAACGGAGAAAGAATGAAAATGAGAAAGAAAGGAGAAACAGATAAAGAAAAGAGAAACAAGAAAGAAAGGAGAGAAACGGAAAGAAAGGAGAAACAAAAGAAAGAAGGAGAAACAGAAAAGAGAGAAAGAAAGGAGAAAGTGAGAGAAAGAAAGAAAGAAACAGAGCAAGAAAGGAGAAACAAAAAAAAGATAAACCAAAAGAAAGGAGAAAGAAATTAGAGAAATAGAAACAAGAAAGAAAGGAGAGAAACAGAGAAATAAAGGAGAAACTGTAAGAGAAACGGATAAAGAAAGGAGAGAAAGAAAGTAGAGAAACAGAAAAGGAGAAAGAGAGAGAAAGAAAGGAGAAACAAAGAGAAAGTGAGAGAAAGAAAGAAAGGGGAAATGGAAGGAGAAACGGAAAGAAAGTGAGAAACAAATAGAAAGAAAGGAGAAACAAATAAGAAAGGAGAAAGAAAGAAGAAACAGAGAAAGAAAGAAGAAACAAGAGAATGAAAGTAAAGAAAGGAGAAACCGATAAAAAAACGAGGAAAAGGAGAAACAGAAAGGAAAGGAGAGAAAGAAAGAAGTGGAGAAACAAAGAGAAAGAAAGGAGAAACAAATAAGAAAGGAGAAAGAAAGAAGAAACAGAGAAAGAAAGAAGAAACAAGAGAATGAAAGTAAAGAAAGGAGAAACCGATAAAAAAACGAGGAAAAGGAGAAACAGAAAGGAAAGGAGAGAGAGAAAGAAAGAAGTGGAGAAACAAAGAGAAAGAAAATGAGAAACAGAAAAGGAGAAGAGAAAGAAAGAACATTTTAGAAAGAAAGGAGAAACAGAAAGAAGGGAAACAAGAAAGAAAGGAGAAACAAAAGAAAGGAGAAACAAGAAAGAAAGGACAAACAAAAGAAAGGAGAAACAAAGAAAGAAAGGAGAAACAGAGAAAAGAGAAACTGAGAGTAAGAAGAGAAAGATAGAAACAGAAATAAATAAATGAGAAACAAAGAAAGAAAGGATATATAGAAAGGAGAGAAAGATAGAAACAGAGAGAAAGTAGAGAAACAGAGAAAGAAAGGAGAAACAGAAAAGAAAGAAAGGAGAGAAACAGAGAAAGAAAGTAGACAATCAGAAGAGGGAGAGAAAGAAAGGAGAGAAACCGAGAGAGAACCTACTTGTTTGGGTTGAACATGTTAGACAGTTGGAAGCAGTGAGTAGCCAATGGCTGAGATGGCAGGTTCATGGAGTTCATGGCCGAGTTCATAGCGTTGTTCATGTTCATGTTCATGTTCATATGATTCATTCCTGGGTTCATCGCAGCTACAAGACAAACACAAGAGAAGATACTTAGCAATAGCAGCTACAAAACAAACAAAAAAAGATACTTAGCAATAGCAGCTACAAGACAAACACAAGAGAAGATACTTAGCAATAGCAGCTACAAAACAAACAAAAAAAGATACTTAGCAATAGCAGCTACAAGACGAACACAAGAGGAGATACTTGGCAATAGACAGCCATATATCACAATACTTTGTGTGCCGATATTATATCGATACAGTATCATATTTTCTTTTGCAATTGACAATCCCATTTTACTGCAATATAAATGACTGGAGTGAGGTGAACAGACTGAAAAGGTTATCCTATTAGATAAGAAAAAGATTATATATATATAATTATATATCTTTATTGCACATGTTGGTTTTCCATTGGGGACATAAGCTGTTAAGCTTATTAGCTGTTAGCTGTTATTGCGATATCGTAGACTCTAGTATCATATCGTGATGCATCTGGTGATTCACACCTCTACTTAGCAAAAGCTCACAGCGGCCATTTTGACACGTCATCGCAGGGTAAAGACAGGCAACATTAAAGCTGCACCAGGTCGTTTTGACAAGTAAAGAACGACTACGATAACTAGTTCCAAATGCTTGAATATTATTTAAGAGCACCACAGCCGTTCTGGCGTGACCGCACGCAGGCCCTGGCACACCTAAATGCAACAGGACCATAATTAACCCTTTCACTACCACTCTACCAAAGGGTTAACCCTTTCACTGCCACACGACAAAGGGTTAACCCTTTCACTAACACACTACAGAAGGTTAACCCTTTCACTAGAGGGTTAACCGTCTGTAATGTGGTAGTGAAAGGGTTAACCTTCTGTAGTGTGGTAGTGAAAGGGTTAAGGACATCTGTCAAAATGGCTGCTATGAAAGGGGCCTCTACAGCAGACCTCTCAGGAGGAAGTCACAACGCTCAATATTTGACAACATGTTGGAAGGTTTCTCGTACCTGAGACGGCGGCCATGGCTCCGATGGCGATCGCTCCGCTCATCTGCAGAGCCTGCTGGGCGGCAGGGGGGATCTGAAGACCTGTCCCTGGAGACACAGACAACACGTTCACATTCAGGACTCCGTGATCTACAGCTTCTCGGTCTCCTTCCAACCCCTATTGATGTGACTAGGGTTGCACGTTACACCGATACTAGAAGTATCGCGATACCATTTTATTAGTATCGATACCTTTAGATTAATAGCCTGATGCGTATTTTCTATTAGTGGATGAGTGACCGGAGCAGTGCGTGTTTGTGAGAGAGATTGCACACTTTGCGTAGTGGCCGTGTCAACAGTCAGCTGAACTTACACTAAACTAAGGCAAAGGGGAAATAGTCACAGACGTCCCCGAATGTCTCGTTTCTGAATCATGGACGTTTTGGAATAAAACAAAGTTGTATGCAGTGATGAACGGTCTGTCCCAGCGGAACACGAGTTACTTAACGTTACACAGGTCGCGTTATGCACGTTAGTTAGCAGGAGTCTGCCAACAAAGATGTTGTTTAAACAAATGTGTTCACAAAGTGGATTACCATCCAAACGTTATTGAAGACTCCTGTGACCAGTAAGTAGGTACTATGTACGTCTAACCTATCCTAACCATTTTGTGCAGTCAAAATGTTGGTATCGTGACACTAGATGTGACCAGAGCGGCCATGTAATTATAGAATCCGTTTCCACGTGTAAGTAAGAGATGGTTTACAATCAATTAGGGCCTGAAGAGACACGTCGTCAATAGTACTGGATTTAGGCCGACAGAGGGGACGACCCAGGGTTCGACCTCCCACGCGCTGCGCTACACTTCACCAATGAGTCCTCGCTGCCAGGTGAAAAAAGAGTCACTGGCTGTCGCCACACGTGTCGGAGGAAGCATGCGGATGACGTCAGGGTTCCCTTGTACTGACCAGTAGGAGAACATGCGCACAACAACCAGGGAGGGGGGGGGGGGGGAATTGGCACAACGACTAAATTGGGACGGGAGAAAACAGAAAAAAAATCAGAGAAAGAGAGGATAAAAAATTAAAAAAAACTAGATAATGTATGAATAATCTATGACTAATGTATGAAAAAGCTAAATTGTATATTATACTGTATTGTATTATGAATTGATTAGGGGCATGTCTTGTAGCAAGTGTATAATGTACGACGTCTGTAACTGTATTTTATGTGTTATGGACCCCAGGAAGAACAGCCACAGTACTGCTTTGGCTAATGGGGATCCAAATAAACTTGAACTTAAACTACTTACACTATGGGAAATACATTCTCCTTTGTATTGTGAATCATCCAAGTATCACCTTGTCCTCCTCTGCGAGGGCAATGCCTCACACACACAGAAGACATGGATGTTTAATACTGTGGCGGTTCACAGAACAAATGTTAAACTTTCATTCAGACACACAGAGCCAAATAACCTTATAGTTTAAGTTAGGGGTGGTGGGCGTGAGTAATCGATTGATCTGTATCGTTATGTGATCTATACCATCATGTTCTATCCTACGGGACATGTATCGTTATGTGATCTATATACCATCATGTTCTATCCTACAGGACACATGTATCGTTATGTGATCTATACCATCATGTTCTATCCTACAGGACATGTATCATTATGTGATCTATATACCATCATGTTCTATCCTACAGGACATGTATCATTATGTGATCTATACCATCATGTTCTATCCTACAGGACATGTATCGTTATGTGATCTATACCATCATGTTCTATCCTACAGGACATGTATCATTATGTGATCTATACCATCATGTTCTATCCTACAGGACATGTATCATTATGTGATCTATACCATCATGTTCTATCCTACAGGACATGCATCATTATGTGATCTATAACATCATGTTCTATCCTACAGGACATGTATCATTATGTGATCTATAACATCATGTTCTATCCTACAGGACATGTATCATTATGTGATCTATACCATCATGTTCTATCCTACGGGACATGTATCGTTGTTATGTGATCTATACCATCATGTTCTATCCTACAGGACATGTATCGTTGTTATGTGATCTATACCATCATGTTCTATCCTACAGGACATGTATCCGCTCATCTGCAGAGCCTGCTGGGCGGCAGGGGGGATCTGAAGACCTGTCCCTGGAGACACAGACAACACGTTCACATTCAGGACTCAGTGATCTACAGCTTCTCGGTCTCCTTCCAACCCCTATTGATGTGACTAGGGTTGCACGTTACACCGATACTAGAAGTATCGCGATACCATTTTATTAGTATCGATACCTTTAGATTAATAGCCTGATGCGTATTTTCTATTAGTGGATGAGTGACCGGAGCAGTGCGTGTTTGTGAGAGAGATTGCACGCTTTGGGTAGTGGCCGTGTCAACAGTCAGCTGAACTTACACTAAACTAAGGCAAAGGGGAAATAGTCACAGACGTCCCCGAATGTCTTGTTTCTGAATCATGGACGTTTTGGAATAAAACAAAGTTGTATGCAGTGATGAACGGTCTGTCCCAGCGGAACACAAGTTACTTAACGTTACACAGGTCGCGTTATGCACGTTAGTTAGCAGGAGTCTGCCAACAAAGATGTTGTTTAAACAAATGGGTTCACAAAGTGGATTACCATCCAAACGTTATTGAAGACTCCTGTGACCAGTAAGTAGGTACTATGTACGTCTAACCTATCCTAACCATTTTGTGCAGTCAAAATGTTGGTATCGTGACACTAGATGTGACCAGAGCGGCCATGTAATTATAGAATCCGTTTCCACGTGTAAGTAAGAGATGGTTTACAATCTATGTAGGACCTGAAGAGACACGTAGTCAATAGTACTGGATTTAGGGCGACAGAGGGGACGACCCAGGGTTCGACCTCCCACGCGCTACACTTCACCAATGAGTCGGAGGAAGCGTGCGGGTGACTTCAGGGTTCCCTTGTACCAACCAGTAGGTAGGAGAACACGCGCACAACAACCAGGTAGGAGAGGGGGGGAATTGGCACAACGACTAAATTTGGACGAGGAGAAAACAGAAAAAAATCTGAGAAAGAGAGGATTAAAAAAAATAACAAATAAAAAAAATAGATAGATAATGTATGAATACTCTATGACTAATGTATGAAAAAGCTAAATTGTATATTATACTGTATTGTATTATGAATTGATTAGGGGCATGTCTTGTTTATGATTTGTTTGTATGCCATGTGAATGAAGCAAGTGTATAATGTACGACGTCTGTAACTGTATTTTATGTGTCATGGACCCATAAAATGGGGATCCAAATAAACTTGAACTACTTACACTATGGGAAATACATTCTCCTTTGTATTGTGAATCATCCAAGTATCACCTTGTCCTCCTCTGCGAGGGCAATGCCTCACACACACAGAAGACATGGATGTTTAATACTGTGGCGGTTCACAGAACAAATGTTAAACTTTCATTCAGACACACAGAGCCAAATAACCTTATAGTTTAAGTTAGGGGTGGGCGTGAGTAATCGATTGATCTGTATCGTTATGTGATCTATACCATCATGTTCCATCCTATGGGACATGTATCGTTATGTGATCTATACCATCATGTTCTATCCTACGGGAGATGTATCGTTATGTGATCTATACCATCATGTTCTATCCTACAGGACATGTATCGTTATGTGATCTATACCATCATGTTCTATCCTACAGGACATGTATCATTATGTGATCTATACCATCATGTTCTATCCTACAGGACATGTATCATTATGTGATCTATACCATCATGTTCTATCCTACAGGACATGTATTGTTATGTGATCTATACCATCATGTTCTATCCTACAGGACATGTATCGTTATGTGATCTATACGACTCCGTTTCAGCTACACATCTTCATGTTAAGGCAACTCCAAAGGCATTTTCCATTTAATGTGGTAAACAGCTGTTGTGGGCGTCTGTGCTAAACTTGTCAAGGGGGTGACTTGACCCCTGGTGATGTCAGCTGTAAAGGACTCGCAGAGGAGGAGCAAGAGCTTCTAACAACCCGTCTGGAAAACCTAAGCTGGGAGAGAACTGGGTTGGAGGACCAGGTAATACGGGTGAATCCAACCTGTTTCAATGACTTGTTCCGTGTTTGTCAACTGATTTTATTTTATACTGTGTTTTTACTTATTATTTTTTTCCTGTACTGTTTCTACTCTGCTCCTGTATTGATTAGTAGTTGTAGACAGTGTTTGCTCTGTACCTGTATTCCAATGTGGATTTGGATCTGACTGATGTGTAGCTGTTCATTTGTTCTCAGATTAATCCTCATCACATGTACTACCTTGTTAACAAGCAGTGATGTGTTGTCATTATTGTTAAATTGTCAGATATGATCAGAAGTAGTGTAATCAACGTATGCTTCACCTAGAAACACAACATGCACAACAGGACCTAGGGGGTAATGATCCAATTCAACAAGGATTTGAATCCAATTGTTTAGACAAAGATAATTTTAATTTCCATTTATCACAAGATCTTACAGTTTGACCATGGAAAGATAGTTCATTTGCCGAAATTTATTATTATTAAAGGTCCCCTATTGTAGAAATGGCCTTTTCTAGTGTTTTGCATTGTTTTCAAGCAATGTGGGGTTGTACCAACACTGACAAAATGTGAAATCTGTACCAAGTTCAGTTTCTGCAGTTCAGCTGAGACAAGAACGCCCCCCACTGAAACAAGCCATTCTGAATTGACTCGCTCTGTGACGTGAAGCGGTGCTGATCTGCATACCTCAGCCACTACTGTTGTTGTAGCCACCGCCCACAATGAACTGTGATTCGAGGAGTTAGCATAACGTTGAAATTATGAGCAAACGGGCAAGCAGCGAATACGTCCTTGCACTCGTTTCCGAATGATATCGTGCTCCAGAAGCAATGGGCCAAGTTAGTTTTTGGATTTTTGCAAAGACGACGTTGAGAATCAAGGACTTTATAAAGCTGCTGCGATTTCCTGGCTGTTGCTAAAGAAGGGAGCTAGCCTGTACCAAGTCTTCAGGACAGATAGAAAGTATCGAATCAGTAAGTACATAAGTCGTGATTAGTTAATTAGCAGTAGGACCTCGTTCATTCATCCGTTTGTGTCAATAGTGTGTTAACGTTAGCGGTTGCGATGCTGCTCCGTGCTCCGTGTGTGTGCTCCTATTAGTGTTGTCACGATACTGGAATTTCGACTTCGATACGATACCTTGAAAAGTATCTATACTTCGATACCATTTCGATAAAAAATAATAATAATAATAATAATTACGAGAAGATAAATACACTTTTAAAACCCTTTGTTTTAAAAAGTGAGAGAGAAGAAATGTGTGACTGTCACCTACTGAGCGCACCTTTCTAGTTTTGTACTAGTGTAGTATGGATGGGCTCTACCTAACGTTGGAAACGGGGTAGCGTTGTGTCGAGTTCATGCGTGTACTGGTGTAGTATGTATGGGCTCTACCTAACGTTGGAAACGGGGTAGCGTTGTGTCGAGTTCATGCGTGTACTAGTTAGGGCTGGGCGATATGGCCTAAATATGATATCACGATATTTTCTGACCTTTCGGCGATACACGATACACATCACAATGTTTTTCTTTTTTACCCCAAACGATTCATTATGAGGCTTACCAAGACAGTATTTGAGTTTGCAAGCTAACATTAAAGACAAAATAAAATACCCATGCATTTAGCATTTTTATATTATATATTTGATTTAGATTATTGGATTATTAGATTATAATATATTGCATATATTTAGCAATGAGATATTATATGATTTAGATATGAAATATGATGAATTGAAAATGGGGGACCCTGATGTAAACAAGACAAAAGTCTTTCTCTGGTCTGCATCCTCTTAACAATTGTATGTATTGAGTTGTACTGTACCCATTCTGCAATATGTTAATAAAGTTTTAAATCAATCAATCAATCAATAGCATTTTAGCATTTTTATGAAACTACTGTATATTTGTATGTCTCTAAATGTTTTGATGAATTGAAAATGGAGGACCCTTATGTAAAAAAGCCGAAAGTCTTTTTCTGGTCTTCATCCTCCTGTACTGTATTGTACCTATTCTGCAATATGTTAATAAAGTTCTCATTCATTCATTCTGACGGACAACAGAATAATTTTGATTGACAGTCGAGTCTGCCAATTACGTCACACCGCTTGCACCCGCCCTGCTGTTCTTAGCACCAATCGGCAAGCTCTATTAGTTTTTTACTTCCTGAATGGCCGGTGTGCTGACATCAACAAAGCTACTTACATTAGCTCCCCGCGACCGACTAGTAGGAGACCAGTGCACCACAGGATGACTAAATGAGCCATAATGATTTTACCTCAACGAATGTTATAATAAAAGCCTTTCCATACATCTGTCTGAAAACTTTATTAACAGACCGCGGAATGGGCATATCTCAACACGGGCTGAGATATGAACGAGTAACGTGTGGACCAGATTGACACGACACAATCCTATTGGGCAAAACATCACGATATCCACGATACGTTGAAAAAGTGTATTGTTAATGAACTGTACCCGATATTTATATAATATCGTCATATCGCCCAGCCCTAGTACTAGTGTAGTATGGATGGGCTCTACCTAACGTTGGAAACGGGGTAGCGTTGTGTCGAGTTCATGCGTGTACTGGTGTAGTGTGGGTGGGCTCGGTGTTACTCCGTTTCCATGAAGTAATTATAAAGGTGGCCAGCTAGCTAGCATAAGCTAACGGACGGAGCTAACGGACTAGCTAACGTTAGCTAATAGCTTTGTTTACAAACTGAAGACAGGTCTGACACGTCTGTGAGGGGGAGGAGGCTGCAGCAGCTTGTGTCTGTTGGTCTCTGAGGAGGAGGAGGGGCCAGTGTGCTCTGCAACAGTGGAGGACAGCAGCGTTTGTCTGTCAACAACTTGCGGGAGAAAGCCAGCTGGTATCGATACTGCAGAAAGTATCGGTATTTCGGGAAATGAGTATCGAAACCGTTTTAAATATTCAGTATCGGTATGTATCGATACTTCGATATTTTTGACAACACTAGCTCCTATGCATTTCATAAGGGAGTTGAAGCTGAGCCATTGACTACAGATGGAAATTAGATTCTGCTAAATCTAGTGCAACATATTTTCATGTAACAATGATTAATGTAAATGCACATAGTCTATAAATACATTATTATTTTCTTTTTTTACCCACATCCTTCACTGTCAGGGTTATATTTATTATGGACAAGTTGTCAAATCATTACTCAGCAACTGTCAACTGTCTGCACATGTGTCAATAGTGTATATAACCAGTCTCACTACTAACCTTCAGCTAGTCTAACAATTAGCTGCAGTCTCAGTGGTTCCCAGGTCAACCAGTCATCTCTAGCTTTATAGAACCAGTCTCACTACCGTACTTTTCGGACTATAAGCCGCGGCTTTTTTCCCCATTTTTCGACCCTGCGGCTTATATAACAGTGCGGCTTATATGTGGACCAAACTCGAAAATATTGCTTTTTTTACTGCATTGAAATGTTATTTATCTGTTCCCTTATTTGCTAAACTTAATACAACTTGTAAATGAGTTAATTCTTGTTATTTGTCTGACAGTATTGTGACAATCCCCTCTGTGCACGAACCCTTACATATGGTAATTAAACATTAAAACACCTGCGGCTTATAGTCCAGTGCGGCTTATATATGTACACATCATTCAATTTAGCTGCTGCGGCTTATAGTCGGGTGCGGCTTATAGTGCGAAAAGTACGGTACTAACCTTCAGCTAGTCTGGCCATTAGCTGCAGTCTGCCGGTGGTTCCCAGGTCGATGCCGGTTCTCTCCAGCTCGTCACTGTCCAGGAAGGAGGACGCATTGGATGCGTCCGTCCTCTCAGTCACATGACCGACCTTCATGGGTCGCCCAGCCAGTTCGAACCCGTTCAGCTGGTCCAGGGCCTTCTTCGCACACTCCGCGTCAGTGAACTGAAACATGGCACATTTTGCATGAACATCTCTGGCCGTCAGCCAAGGCTCTTACTCTACAGAGGCTGCTGTGATTGGTGGGATCAGGCGACACATCAGATAAGGGGTCTACTGCAGACACTCACCGTGATGAAGCCGTAGCCTTTAGACCTGCCCGTCTCAGTGTCCATCATCAGCTGGATGCTCTCAATCTGAACACACAGAGCAGCATGATCAGATAGGAAGCACAGTGTGTGCATGTTGAGCATGATTATGCATGAAGACAAGACTCGATTATTCCAGAGGGACACTTTGTTTTCAATCAGAATGTGACCTGTTGCCTCAACACTCAATATATACCCATCTACTGCCTAACACTGTAATCAAACTACCTTCCTCAACCTATAGTCTACCAATATAACAACCATATATATATTTATTTATTTATCCATATGAACGTATCAGCATATATTCCTGTTTACATACCCACTCTATATATGCTGTATTTATATCTGTACATAATATCCAATACCTAATTTATACTTATACTGCTGGTTAGATGGTCAACTTCTTTTCGTTGTACTGTACTTGCGCTGTACAATGACAAACTTTAACAAAATACATAGTTGTGGAACTAGCTTCCCAAGATGATTGTAAGTATTAGTTGGTTAGCTTGTGTTAAAGGGGCGAGGACGGAATAATGAATATCGGATCATTCAAATGGAACCATTCAATACAGGTTGTTTATGTTAGTCACCGGCTCTACATCTATCTGTGGATCATCTCCGTCCCTCTGAGCATCTCCTCGGTGATGCTGAAGAGTATGTCAAGTATCGTAAGGGAGTATCTGGCCGTCTATTGGAGGAGGAGCTTTGCCAAGCTCCACGCCATCATGGACAACCCCTCCCATCAGCTACACACGGACTTGGCTGATAGGAGCACGTTCAGCGTTAGACTAAGACTCCCTAGATGCAACACTGAACGGCACAGGAAGTCCTTCATTCAGACAGCCATCAGACTATACAACGCATCACTGTGCCTCACTGAGCACAGACAGTACAAAGTCTGGTAATCTTCCTGGACTTTTGACCCATGGCTTTTTACTCTCACATACACATTTTCTTTTATAATTTATTACTGTACATTCACTGTATATTTTTGGCTGTATATGCCAGACTATTTTTATTCTTATGTGATTTTGACTACCTAAATGTTTATTGTGAGCAATCTGTAGTGCTGATTTCGGGATCAATAAAGTACTTCCATTCTATTCTATTCTCCACTGACCGGCATGGTATATAGGATGGCAAGCCTGTATGCTTCTCCCATTAGACAGCAGGAGTGTGAGTGGAGGCGGGAGGTAGGAGGGAGTGTGTGGTTTGCTCACCCTGCCGAAGGGTTCGAAGATGCCCCTGAGCATCTCCTCTGTGATGTTGAAGTGCAGGGAGCCCACATACAGCCTCATGGGTCCTGCGTTGCCTTTCTGGAGGTTGTTGGCCATCGCTGCCGCCCGATTCTTCTCCGCCTGGACATCAGACGTAAAAACAGGTTATGAACAAAAACTGGATGATCGGAGCTCTAGTATACCAGAAGAGGATTTTTATTTGTTGTTATACATAAAGAATTACATATAAATATGTAAATCAACAGACCCTTTCTAGACCAGGGCTGTACCGATACTAGTATGGGATATTGGTCCGATATCAGGCTAAAATAGAATATTGGTATCTGAGAATTTCCCAGATACTAAAATAGACAGTAGACGGACAGAATACCTGTGAAGCCTGGACTATGATGGGAACTCCCAGCAGTCTCTGTCCAGACAGGCCGATGGCCAGAGGAACAGAGTTCGACTCCACAAACTCAATGTAGGCGATGCCTTTTGACCGGCGAGAGTTCCTGTCCGAAATCATACGCACATCCCGCACCTGATGGCAAAAACAAGAGTCATTTTATTACCAATAACATTTATTTAAATTCTAATGTCTTGCTAGAAGATAGGTTGAACACCTTATTAACCTCTTAAGCCCGAGCGGCCCAACGACATAAATCCATCTCTACATACTATATGAATTAATGTTGCTTCCCCCCCCCCCCCTCAAATGTAGCCAAGAGTAAAGACCCTAACCATGTCAAAACAGCAGTCAAAGCAATATGTTTGTTTACCAATAGGTTAAAGTGTTATTAGTGAAATATGAGTTTTGGAAATCTAGTCGGAAACAGGCGAATATAGACGCTAGGAAATGCGCGCCGCCATTTTGTTTGTAGTCATATGAGGAGAGGAGACCCAGGGCTTTCGATGGGCTTTGAAATTTCGAAAAATGACACCTTTTCTGGATTATCTCCCACAAACCTGAACGTTATTGGCATAAATTAGAACGCAGTTAGTTTCTCAGCGTTGCAATCTGATGAAAAATGGCAGAGAAATATACATTATAAACAAGTAACTGTACTTACAGTAGATTTCATTCATACATTTTTGTATTGATATTCTCCTTTGGTTCATTACAATTTACTCAAGCCTAGTAACAGAGTCAGACACAATATTTCTGACACTGGGAATAATTCCCTGAGATCCATAGATGTCCCTAGATACCAAGAACCTGCAAATCGCTGCTGTCGGGACAAAACCTCATAACTCCATTTTTTTTTTTTTTTTTTATTATATAAATCAACTCCGTAGATCATCCTCCATATGTGTGTGTGGGTTTTACAAAGTTTAAACAATGGGAAAGCATTCAACCGATCATCTGTCTAAACCTCCTAACTCTATTCACCCTCAAATCTGTGTTAGTTTTTTTTCATCTGCTGAAAAGTTGGGTTTTTGGAGTTATGAGGTTTTGTCCCGACAGCAGCGAAATGGTCCTTGTAGAATTGGAGCAATCTTTCATTTACTTATGCATGTATTTTTAGGTGGATTTTGAGAAATTAGGGCTAGGGCTCAAGAGGTTAACAGACTAAACAAATAACAGAATGACCAGTATGTGATCAGATCAGCTCAGTGAGTTTATTGACACAGTCTAGTTAAATGGTTTGACAGCTGAGATCAATGCATCTCACTGGATCTCACTTAGGAAAATAGAAGACTTTGATACGGGACAGTATCAGATGTTGTGGAGCAGGGCCCTGTTCCTCATACCTGGCTAACTGAGTTAGCCGGATAATTTTCAGGATAACTGGACTTAAACTAGACGCACAAGTATGCACAAGGTGTCCCGCTGAATTATGAATGGATATAGATAATAAAAGAAATACCGTGACAGAAACGTAGATCTACGTTTCCGGCACTCAACGATCGGATGACAGAACCGTAGATCTACGTGAACGGCACTCAAAGTGTTAATACTTGAATACGTTTGATTTTAAAATCGAATTTTTTTTGCAATACTAATATTGATTTATGACCAGATGCCATTTTGGGACCGGATTCGGTCCCTACGGGTGGAACAGGTTAACAGTTTAATCGCCAAAAACGCTGGGACACGTCTTTCCCCGCCATGCTTATTCTGCCAAAGACAAGTTTTGACGCCATTGTTGTTGTCGTTAGCTTACATGCTAACATTAATGGCAGCGACCATAGCATTGTGGCTAGGCTAGCTATCATCGCTTAATAGAGCTAGTGAATGGATAAACAACCTTATTTAACATTGCAGAATGGGTACAATTACAATGCGGCTCAATACAAACAATTGTTAAGGGGCCCAGGGGGTGTAGACTGTTGTAGTTTGAGCTAATTTACACCATGCTCCAAAAAATTAAATACAAAAAAATCTGCCGAGCGATGTGGCGCGGGGAGCGCTCGATTCAAGGTGAGCGACTTGGGGGCGGGGTCAATATGAGCGATTAGCGGAGCAATTCGTTTCCTTATATCGCTTCCTCCAGGGTTCCAACTTGTGTTGACAAAATGCAACCCTGCTCAGCTACGGGGAATCAGCGCTCTCTCTCTAGACTAAAAAGGTGCACTCAGTAGAGCACAGATGTCCGCCAGGGCGGCAGCCACACATAATAATAATAGATTGGATTTGTAATGCACTTTTTGTTCACTGGGATCCCAAAGTGCTACACTACATGGTTAAAACAGTTAAAAAAATAGAAATAAAATAGTTATTAGTAAAACAAATAAAATAAAATACAGAATAAAAATAAGATAAAAATAGAACATAGTTAATTAAAAACATAGTATAAACAGACTATTTAAAAACAAAAGCGCAATAAAATTTAAATAAAAAGCTAACAGTCAAAGGCCTTTTTGAACAGGTAGGTTTTCAGGCTTGCCTTCTCTCTCTCTCTATCCATCTATCTATCTATCTACCTCTCTCTCTCTCTCTCTCTGTTCAATGATTTAAAGTGGCCAAACGTTACAATATAAATAATACTAATTGGATTTTTGGCTAGTAAAAAATCTGCCCGGCTGGTAGTTTTTAAGATCTACCAGCCAAATGGCTGGTAAGTCAAAAAGTTAAGTTTGTTCCCTGTACACTGGACATCGATCGGTTGCAAATAACTCGATAAACAACATGATTTGGACGTATATACTATTATACAACCTGGAAATGGATCGCATATTTCTACATCCCATAATAGGAAAATGTCTGTTCCACGCTCATCGCCCAACGCTATGAGGAAGCTACGGTAACATTCAACATTATTTTTTAACGTGTTCGATACTAACTGCTCTAATGATCATATCACCCACACTAGATGAATCATATAACATTGGCCACGGAATTATAAACGACCCCCCCCCCCCCCATCCGGTCAACATCAAATGATCAGTAGTAACTTCTAGAAGCACGTCCATTTGAAATTTTTTATCTCACGCAGATTCCTATCAAACTGTATTTCATCATCAATATAATGTATTCGGGGCTATAAATCACGTTCTGGAGAAAGCTGCAGAAAACGATAAAAACACTTATTATACTTTAGACCGTATTTTAGTATGAATATGTGAATGAAAAAGTATAACGTTGCTACACCCTGAACAATAGATATAGGACGTTGAATGGGCCATAGTAATGTCAATTTAGCAATACAATTTAAAATGTTATAGCCCTGCAAAGAAGGGGATCTTCTCCATATTAAATAGGGCTGGTGGAGGATGGTAAATTATGAATTTAAGCCTGGCGATCAAAGTGTTAATAGTGAAACTGTATAGCCTCCCTCCAAGCCTCTCTGACACGTTATTTCGGGGGTCGCGCCTTGAAAACTTTGGGAACCATGTATTTATATAGTACATGATACCTAAGCACATAGAGTACAGATATCCTCATAAGTATCTATTAATTCGTATCAATTAGATACTATTTGGGCTTGTTTTTGTCTACTTATTCTGAAAGAGTTGAATAAATTATTTTCGCTAGCAAGATTCCATTAAGCCTACTGCCAGCAGGCACATTTAAAGAAATATAATCTGATTGATTGTGGTAATGAGGGACTTAAAATTAGCCTATAGATTATGCATTTAACTTGTTGGCGAGGCTATTGAGCCGTACTGTATTGTGCATTCTGCAATCTGTTAATAAAGTTTTAAATCAATCAATCAATGCCGTTAGAAATCAGGATTTCTGCGATCGACACCTGCCGTCTTTTCAGGTGAGGCTGCCGCGCGCAATTATCCTGAGCATCAAGTCTGGTTCGAATTAATGAGACTGAATCAGCGTTCGAGGAACAGGGAAAGCCTGGATTCAAACATCGGGTTAATTGAATCTGGATAATGGGACTTTTGATCGACTTAGTTGAACCAGGTACGGGGAATAGGGCCCAGATGTTCCAACTGGAAAAACAATGGTCTAATGTATGTAAACTAATCCAAGTAGGTACCTTCCCCACGGCAGAGAAGAACTCCTCCAGGTCTCGTGGGCGTATCCTGGCAGCCAGCTGCATACAGAACACAGTCCTGGCATCACGCTCCTCTGGGGTCAGGTTGTCGATGGGCTGCCTGGAACACCTACACACACACACACACACATGGGTGTAAACATCAATACAGAATTGAAAATTGGACAGTGTGTTGACATTTAAAACAATCAATGCTCAATGAAATGCTTTAGTAAATGCTCCCCGGAAGACTCCGACTCACCTTATGGGACTCGTCTTGTCTTTCTTGAAGGGACTTTTGCTCCTGGATCTCTTACGGCTGAAGAGGAAGCACACACGATGTAAAGAAAGCACACATGATGTAAACTGGTGAAGTAGAACACCCTAGTTTAAAGTACATATCTGTACAAGGCGTACAATACTATACATATAGGTACGTACAAAATGGTGGTCTTGGTAGTTAACAATACTTATTACATGGCGTTTTCACATTCGCCGAAATGCTTGCTTGTGATTGGTCAATAGCCCCCGACAGCGGTGAATTATTTTTCGATAACCACCGGTGATTATTGTTTTTCGCAGCTGGAGTAATCAAGCCCCACTGACACACACTGTTTCAGTGCAGCCAATCAGACACACCTGCCGGGCTGCCCGCGATAATAATAATCACTTTATTTGGGCTGACAGAGCCACAGAACTGCGATTTGTCAAATGAATTAGGTATATTGTTAGTAAGTTAGCCATGTAATAAGCGGGATAATGTATAGCTATACTCGGTCGTCGTCGCAAAATAATTGACTTTCACTGACGTTTAAAACACCTCGCAGAGGCGGCTCGGTATTTTAAACTCCGCGCCGGCCAATTATTTTGCGACAATGACCTCGTAGCTATACATTATCCCTTACATATCCACAGTAGTGTTTACGGCGGATACAAGGCAGCGGTCTTGGTAGTTTACAGTACATATCTACTCTACAGTAGTGTTTATGGTACGTACAAGGGGGCAGTCTCTGTAGTTTACAGTAGTGTTTATGGTACGTACAAGGGGCAGTCTCTGTAGTTTACAGTAGTGTTTATGGTACGTACAAGGGAGCGGTCTCTGTAGTTTACAGTAGTGTTTATGGTACGTACAAGGGGGCGGTCTCTGTAGTTTACAGTAGTGTTTATGGTACGTACAAAGGGGCAGTCTCTGTAGTTTACAGTAGTGTTTATGGTACGTACAAGGGGGCAGTCTCTAGTTTACAGTAGTGTTTATGGTACGTACAAGGGGGCGGTCTCTGTAGTTTACAGTAGTGTTTATGGTACGTACAAGGGGCAGTCTCTGTAGTTTACAGTAGTGTTTATGGTACGTACAAGGGAGCGGTCTCTGTAGTTTACAGTAGTGTTTATGGTACGTACAAGGGGCGGTCTCTGTAGTTTACAGTAGTGTTTATGGTACGTACAAAGGGGCGGTCTCTGTAGTTTACAGTAGTGTTTATGGTACGTACAAGGGGGCGGCCTTGTGGTGGTCTCGGTAGCGGCCTCCTCGCTCTCGGCTCCGGCGGCGCTCCTTGCTGCGGCTCCTCTTGCGCTCGCGGCTGCGGCTCCTCTTGTGCTCGTGACCCTTCTTCCGGTCATGACTCCTGCTCGTCTTCCGGTCTCTGCTCCGACTACGGCTGCGCTTTTTCCTGTTGGGAAAACAGCCGGCAGCCAATCAGGATGGAGAGGGGAGGGGGGGGGGACAGAGAGGGTCAGTCAAATCAGTAAATGAGACGTTTTGACTGATTTGTGTGTGAAGCTATGGCAGACCCAAATAGAGAAAAAAACGTCTCAATTGCAGTTGCCTACCAAGGCAACCTGGAATATTTAATATGCATTCTCTGTGTATCCAATTTTTAAATGCATTTGCATCAACCGTTCAGCAAAGTGCATGTGGACTAGGGATGCACCGATCCGACTTTCAGTCCCGATACCGATAGCTGGGTTTGGATCTCGGCCAATACCGATACCCATTGTCCATTATTATTATTATCATTTAAATTTTTTACAAAAAAAGAAAATAATCAGTTTATTTTATTAAAATACATTTTGCTTTTAACCCTTTGCAGTGCCACGGACAACATATCTCGTTTTATCAGCCCCCCCCCCCCCCCCCCCCCTTTTGAGTGCCCACAACGACAAATATCGTTTTATTTTTTTATTAGCGATCTGAATTCATATTTCATCAACCGAGTCTCCCGTTGGTACACCAGCCCCTACAGGAGCTCAGATTGGAAAAAAGCGCCCCCCCCTATCGTCTATCCCTGTGTAACTGCAGGTCAGTCGCTTAGACTGACCTGGGATCTGTAGATCTGTAGAGGTGGAGCCAACTGGAGTCTGCTCAAGAGGGATCTGATCGCGGGACAGAAATCAGCCTGGAATATATATTTACAGCAGCCAATAATCAATCAATAACCGTGATCGATATTTGGAATGGCGATCAGGAATTGGAATAATCTTTTTGGATAACATCTGATCTCAGGTAAGGAATCTATTTGACCAGTCTTAGGATAATCAAACCCGTTTTCACATTCAGCGTTTGCCCTATGTGTGATGTGGCTGTTTGGCTGTGATCGCTGATGAGGAAATAAGATAATCGATTTTTCAAATCGCCTCTATAGCGTGCATACGTACACATACTATCGATAATCTAGCGTTTATTTGAAAACGATTCATAAATAGGCCGAAAAATTACAACGTTTTTGTGTATTCTAGAATATTCCAGTAAATGTCTTTTATCACGGAATCTTTATATTTTCCTTGAAAACGAGGGCTTTTCAAAATGCTATAAAACGAAAATGAACTGTTAAAAAAACAATCCGTTTCGACAATGTTGACTGCAAACGAGTCATTGATAAGCAACGGGCAGATTAGACACATAGCCATAATTTAAAACATAGATTAGGCGTTTTTAACGCTAACATTGAAGTGGATGGCGGCATTCAAGGAGGTTCCGGGTCACCGAGCTCCGGCACGGAAAGTGTTTAGAATTGTAAAGGATCACAAGTGTGTTTTTGATTTGTTGTAAACAAGACAGAAAATAAACTTCATTCATTCAATTAATAAACTGTATGCCTCACTGTCACTGTGTGGACGAGACTGGGATCATTCTTTTGTGCAAGGCAACATCAGGCTTGACTTAAAACATTACTTTCCTAACTTAGTGAAACTAAATGTAACAAATTAACACAGATATAAATGTACTGAATGGTTATTTTTCTTATTTTATTTATTATATAATAAAAAAAATAATAAAAAAATAGATATTTTCTTTTACAGATACCCGATCCATATATATATTCAGGTGCACCTTATAGCCCGAAAATTACGGTACTACGTAGCAGGTTTACATTGTCATTTAGCTAACGCTTTATCCAAAGCGGCTTACAAGTTTTGTACAGCAAGACAGCAGGAATGGTACAACTATCAGCTGAGTAACAATGTTCATCAAAGTGTTGCATGCTACAGTGTAGGTTAGGGCTGGGCGATAAAACGATAACGATAACTATCGCGATAAATTATTTCCTCAAAATAAACATGAAACGTGGTCGCAAAGTTTCGATATCGATTTTCCAAGCTTGGCTCCGTTTAGCCTCGGCTCAGCACACTCACTAACAACAACCAACGTTACGTGATGACGTGCTTACGCACAACAGCTAACAACCAATCAGTGAAGGAGATGGCCGAGAGCGAAGTAGACTCGGAAGGAGACCCAGAGGTAGGAATCACTCAACAACAAGGCTTGCTAGGCTAATTAGCTTGCACAGCGATGTTTTATATATTTACGTGCCGAGTATGTGTGTGGCGTGAATTCTGAGGCCACGTTTATAGTAGTGTGGGGTATACAGTTCGTTTCAATATATTGTGGCGGAAGAGAGTATTTTAGTGTCATATTTATTGTCATGAGATCAAGTTTCAAGTTTCTTTACTCCGCTTGTTGGCTAACTGCTAACGTGCGCGGACTGATGACGACATCAACTCGACTTGAGACATTCGCAGCAGCATAAGAAGTTAATTAAACTTGACAGACATTATATCGACGATAATTATCGATATCGAATTATATGAAAATAATTTTATAATTTTATCGCAATAACGTTTTTGGTCATATCGCCCAGCCCTAGTGTAGGTTAGTATATTAGTTTTTCCCCCCCATTTCTGATAATGATTGAGGAAGGTTAAAGATGAACAGAGAAAGACCACTTACTTTTTGCTGCGCTCCTCCTGTCCGTTGGGGCTATGGGACTTGCCATCATCCTAAGCAGGGTCGACAGAGAACAGCATGAAGAGGAAGAGACATTCACGGTGTCAGGGAAGTGGGGGAGGGGGAGAGAGAATATAGAGAGTTTATCAGTTAGATTCATACAGGCCTTTTGTCTATGGGGGGTCAGGTGACTAAAGAGTGACAGAGAAAGAGGGGGACGGGGGACTCTTGTCGTAAAACCATCTGTTCCGTGTCTTAAGTCTGTCGTGTCAAGTAACAAAGTCCCACAGGCCCTGTGTCAGTCCCCCAGCTAGAGTTAGGGCTGCTGCCCCAGCTTGGAGCCCAGCGGCCAGGCTAGGTGGAGCTCCGGCAGTGGGCGGGCACACTCCACGCTCCAACTCATTCACAGATCTTCAGCCATGTTGTGGTTGTAGTTGGTTTTGTTGGTGGGACTCCTCTGAACGGCCCTGAAGCAGACAGGGAGTCAGACGGCTTAGTGACTGTACTCGGCCCAAACACCAGGCCACAACCTACCTCCTCACCCTGACCATGGCTGGAAAAAATAACTAAAAATGTGGCTACTCTGAAGGTAGAAAATTAAAAAATTAAAAGAAACAAATAAAAAGAACACTAAGCATTACAACTTTACCCAACAGTCATACCAAACCCTCATCCTAAGCACTCAAACTAAACCCCACACCACCCAGGCGTTAGCTAGAACCCCCCCCTCACATCTTCCCCCTCCAAACCTAAACCGTATCCCTGACAATTACTCTCACATAGAAAGCATAGATTACATCTCTAGGATTTGACAGCCATTTGGAAATGGCCAAAGGCACCAACTTTATTCCAACTGTGCCGTCCCAAGAGATACTTGTGGAGCACCCCGGTATAAGAGGGTTTGTTACACTGTGGAGTACAGGCGATGTTAAAGAGACTCAGCTAAAAAGAGCATGCAAAATACTTAAATCTATCACTTCTGTGGTTATAGTCTTTAAATAAATACATGTATAGAATATACAAGTGCCGGAAGTTACTAGGTGTGTGTCTTGTATAATTACAGTGTACTGGTGTGGTCAGACCACCTGGAGCAGCAGGACAGCATGCAGTGTCATGGTGTCGTCATGGCTTTCTTTAGCATTAACAACAGACTGCTAGGAGTTCAGCCACACCATGCACTCATGGCTCAATACGTGGCAACACTTGAAAACAGTGTATTTCATTAGCATAATATCCCAGAATCCTCTGCATTCCTCTTCAGGGGGGAGGGGGGAGCTTGGGCCAATCCAAGGAGCCTCTTTAGTTTACGGTTACCAAGGGGACCACAGTCATGTTACCATGGGGACCACAGTACAGCAATACATCATGGGGGCTTTTTTACTACCTTCATGTTTCTGACAGTTCACACTGGCATTCAGGGGAGTAGAGGTGAGAAATCGTTAGGCAAGTCTACAAAGAGAGATAGATGGGCATTTATTCATGATAGTCTGGAAAGGAATGGCAGCATCATCAGAACACATTAAACAGGCAACATTAAGCTACATGTAGCTGGATAGTTAGGTAGGGACTGGGCCAAGAGATACCATAGTTGCTACATACATTGATAACACACAACAACAACAAAAACAACAACAGCTCAGGTAGTTCATTCATTACAGTGTGTCGTAGTCAGAGCCTTGTATCTAGAAGAAGCTGTGGCAGGGAGGGGCTTTTAAACCATCACTGCGGGTTGGTTTCTACAACCTGGAACGCCAAGCGCTGACGCTTCGCAATACGAGCCATAACTGCAAATGCCTGCCCCCCGCCACCCCCCTCGCTCACTCACTCGAGTTCCAAAATAACTAATGAAATAAAAATGTATTTGAACAATTTTGACTGAAGTAAAAAGGTTAGAGTTCCCATATTTTGAGTGTAAAATCAAAACAGATTTTGTTCATATTGACCTGGGGTGCCGATACTTTTGCAAGGCACAGTTTAAAATAAGCTTAATATTAACATAGTGACCTAGTCATTCGATTTCAAAATCACCATTCCCTGGGATCAACACGCAAAAGAAACAAAGCCACCTCTATGATGCCTAGTAGAAATATTGTGACTGAGGATAGTTTTGGCCGGAGGCTACGAACACAGAGAGAACACGCCCCAATACCAGGAGGGGGCACGCCAGAGATCTAGAAATATTCTACAAGGGAATACCGGACATTAGGACTTATGGTCGTTGAGACTATTGGGATGGATTCCGGGGGCCAGAACTCTTTCTAGATAGACGGCTCCGAGCGACGTCTCTGAGTAAGAGGAGCCCTGCTCCAGGCGGAGACCCACCTTCCTGTACGGAGCGTCCAGCATCGCCTCGATGTCAAAGTCATCTGCCATGATGCCACTGGGTCTAAAGAGAGAAGGGAAACAGGATGTCAGCATTGAAACGTGAAGCAGTCGGAAGGACCACATTAACAGCTGGTAGAGGAACATGTTAGAAAAGCCCCACACTGTACTCCTGCCTGGGTGTTCAGGAACAGAGTGAGCACCATCGCCAGAATCTCAGCAGGCAGTGTAAGGAAACAATGGAGCGCAAAATGAATCATCAAATTCAATAATAGACAGAGCAACATTTTCTGAAAGACCAAAAGCTTATAGCCTAGGGAGAGGTACATTTCTGAGTTTGTTTGTTTTCCTGCGGTTACCGCCCCGAGGGAAGTTAGGTGACGGCGAGGCTTGTATTACTGCACTGTTGCCGCTCGAGACATGTTGCGGTTACTCTCTGCGTACATTTCCTGACTAAACATCACTGCTGCTACTCTCACTCAAACATACATAACACTGGGTAAGCATGACTTCTGATTTTGACTTGTAAATTGATGAGCAGCCCTGGTCTGTTAAAGCCCGTCTCTGCCTGCACCGTTCATCTGATGTAGCCTGTGTACTCCATCCATGCAGCCCAGGGCTCTACGCTAACTTTGTCCCAAGGAGCACATGTGCTCCTAAATGAACAAATGTAGGAGCACATAAAGAAATGTAGGAGCATGCAAGGAAATTTAGGAGTACAGTGAAACATTTTCAAGTAAGAGTTTATTAACACATCCACCGCCGGAAACGCTGTAACACGTTATTGCCCGCCATGCTTTGACCGCCAGACCACGCTGTACAGCGATATTGAGATCAATATTTCATTTTTTCACCATGGCATTCATAATTCATATATACACCTCCGGCATTGCAGCTGGACCCTACGGCTCAATACAACGACGGCTCAATACCGCCGCCTGGTGGATGGTCGGGCGAGTTACTTGAACAACAGGAAGTGGGAGGTGTGCGTCGATTAAATTAATCCGACCGTCAGATATTGTCGCAAGGCTCCCGACAGACTATGTACATAATGGATCGCTTTATAATCTTAATAATCTATATGATTTCGGCGTTTATTGCGACATACAAACCGGAAATGGACCTAGTCGATCGACGTCCTATACCTGGGATCTTTCACCGCCAGTCTTATTGACGAACGGTAAGAGGACGCTAACATTATTTTCAGCCCAATTGTTTATTCATTTCACTGCAAACCGATCTGATCAATATATCACCCATACTACATAAAGCATTTACTGACGATCACGGAATTATAAACGACCCCCCCCCCTTTCCTCGGCGCATGATGACGCATAACGTATAGGATCATATACAGTTGAATTTTGTAATATAGCGTGTATCGGGAATAAACGGCAATCGATAATCTATATATGCGTTTAGGCCTATAACTCACATTCTAGGAATTACTGCAGTATAACGTTCCTACATCCTGAACGATAATCGATGTTGAATGGGCCATAGTAATGTCAATTTAACACTTTGACTGCCGGGAGCCGTCTTTAGACGTCTTTGCTGGCCATGCTAAAGTTGCCGGGGGACGCTGTACGTCGTCTTTATATCAATATTTCAAAAATCTGCGATCGGATTCATAATGTCCCTCCGCTGGCCTGAGATACACCAGCAGGACCCACTGAGCTCTCTGGCGGTTCAGGAGCGCCATCTGGTGGCCGATCGCGCAACCGCTTAACAGGAAGCGCAGTAGAGGTTGTGCTAGATGTCCGTATTGCTTCCGGCCACTCGGGATAGGTTCCGGCACTCTAGCTCGTCACACTACATAGCGATCGATTGCCAATAACTCGATAAACAACATGATTTGGACGTATATACCATTATACAAGCTGGAGATGGACCGGGTAATAATATATCCCATAATGATAAAATTTCTACTCGACGATGATCGCCCAACGGCGCGCGGAGACTGGGGTGAGTTTCAGCGTGTAACGTTACCGTCTTCGATAATAACTGATATTATCAACATTTGACCCACATTAGATGATTGGTATAACGCTGCCCACGGAATTATAAACGCCCCCTCGCCCATCCGGTCAACATCAGATGACGTGTAGTAACTTCTAGAAGTACGTCTAGTTGGAATTTTTTATATCGCGCTGATTGCCATCAAACTGTATTTCATCATCAATATAATGCATTTGGGGCTATATATCACGTTCTGGAGAAAGCTGCAGAAAGAGATGAAAACATACTTATACATTAGACCATACTTTACTATGAATATGTGAATGAAAAAGTTTAACGTTGCTACACAATGAACAATACATATAGGACTTTGAATGGGCCCTAATAATGGCAATGTAGCAATAGAATTTAAAAAGTTATAGCCCTGCAAAGAAGGGGACTTTCTCCATAGACAAATAGCGCTGGCAATCTATGGTATATCATTAATTTAACCTTAGGCAACCAAAGTGTTAACAATAAAATTAAAAAATGTATAGACCTGCAAAGAAGGTGAACATCTCCATAGGCTTACAGTGCTGGCAGAGTGTAGAGCCATATGAAATCCGTTTTATTTGTTTCCAAATTCCATTTTATTTTTTTCCAAATTCCGTTTTTTCCGTTTTAATATTTCAGAATTCTGTATTTTGCTTTGTACGCTCATTTTACCATCAGAAATAGTGTCTAATAAGTGGGAATGAATAAATGTCCACAATTTAATAAGATATAACAGTCCATTTAATAGGGCTGTCTTAAATACTTCGAAGCTTCATTCATTTATTTCATTCGAATATGAAAATAAAATTCGATTATTAAAAAAAATAAAAATAAAAAGGTATATATATTTTTGCAAAATCAACTCTGCCTCTCTTTGTTAACTACAACAAGCAATGCCGTTTGTTATTTAAGATGAGGTCGGACTCGGCACTGACAGATTTGTGTTCATTGTGCTGCTTTTATGAAGCCTCAAATGACTGCTTACAATATTTCATGAAAGCAAAGTGTTTTGTTTGTCTAAGATTTAAAAAGGTTTAAACTTTACAGCACTGACAAAGTTGAACAAAGTGCTGTACAAGTCCCACAACATAAAAAAAAAAAAGTAAAAAAAAAAACTTTTTAATTAATTTTTTTTTTAGTTGATTCCATTTTTATTGCTCAATTCCGCGATTCCGTCCGCGATTCCGTGATCGCGGATTCCATATGGCTCTAGCAGAGTGGTATAAGATGCTCAAATTGCGTGGCAGGGAATGTGTTACGGTCACGAAGCTTAATCTCTTATCGTTTTGCTTTAATCGTGAGAGTGAAGGACGCCTCAGCCCTCATTGAAATACATTGGGTCCATCAGTTAGAATTCGAATCAATTAAGGGTAGCAGGTGTGCATGACTCAGAGGGAACTCAATGACCTAGCAATGACCTCTCAGGCGATTAACCCTTGATGCCCCCTTTTTGTATCTTTTGAACCGTTTGTCGTAGAGGGATATCCTCGTTCATTGGTCTATGTTGACCACTCCCCCGATCCTTAGGCCACACCCCCTTTATGTATCTTTTGAACCGTTTGTCGTAGAGACTTGCGGGTTGCGTCATTGTACTCAGTAGGGATATCCTCTTTCATTGGTCTATGTTGAGCACTCCCCCGATCCTTAGGGCACACCCCATTAGGCCTCACCCCCTTTGTGTATCTTTTGAACCGTTTGTCGTAGAGACTTGCGGGTTGTGCCATTGTACTCAGTAGGGATATCCTCTTTCATTAGTCTATGTTGACCACTTTTATTGTCTGATTCAATATTAACATTCAGTATTCAAGTAGAACAGCTAGCTAGCCGTTGTGGACACTCACCTTTCCACAGCTAAACCAAGGCATCTTGTTTGAGAAATGCAGGCTTCAGTCTATGTGTTGTTTAGTCTAGAGTTGTTCCGATACAGATACCAGTATCGGAAATGCCTCCGATACTGCCTAAAATGCTGGTATCGGCAAGTATGCCGAAAGTCTAGCCTCCGATCCCATGACGTCATTTATCTCCTGCGGAGAGTGAGGATTATAAAATTAACGTGTTTTAAAGTGTGATGCTGTTTGTCATTTTAACAGCAGATATGTTCTTAAATTCCATTGTCCCCGACAAGAGCGGTGTGACAGGGAGCTCGGATGCGTTTTGCTTGCTGGTGTTATTCTTACCTTGTAGTGGTGACGTGAATATTTAGGAAAATAGCTTTAGGATCACTTCTGTAAAGAAAGACTTCGCTGTGGAAGAGAAATAAACCATTTGGATATCTTTGTTTTACACTGGAGCGGCTGTGGACATTATTTTTCTTTATCAATGAACGTACTACTCACAAGTAAGCAACTTTAACCAGTAGAGTGGAACATCAGCCCTCATATTAGTAAGAAAGCATTAGCTGAAAAGCTAGCTAGTTGGAACAACATCCGCTTTAACGTTACATCAAATCAGATGATCACCTGTCCTTTCTCCAGGACCTGACACAGGCCATCTATCAACAATAATGCACCCATGGTGAATCGTATTTAAAGGGGAACTATTTTACTATTTCTTTTCACTATTTGGGCACTTTTACACAATTTATGTGAGTTTATGGAACACCTCTGTAATTTTTTTTTTTTAATTGATTGTTTTGTATTTCTAATCAAGTACTCAAAAACAGCATTTTTCTACCTCAAGATCTTAAGCCGTTTTGAGGCTGGGCTCCAACAACATGGGGCCACATTATTATGCAGCTGAGTCTCTCTGACATCACAAATCAGCACATTTTCAGATGACTCAGTTCAGTGAGGGTGAATATTGTGAGAGGAGAATTGGAAGAATGCGCCAATATGAGAATTAGAGACATAGATCATATTAATATAAGTCCACATAGCTAGGAAACAATGCTAAACACTGAAAAATGCCATTTATAAGATAGTTCCCCTTTAAGTCAAGTAGCTACTGACTAGTGTTAGCTGACTAATGTTATCAAATGTCAACGTGAAAACCTTGCAGGGAAGACTAGCTAGGTCAGCTAGCTTAGCTTGATAACGGTACCTTGGCTAAAGTTGGTGCTATTCATAATCCAGCAATAATGGCTGCAGATCTGCAAGCAAAGTACAGCAAGTTCCAAGTGCCAAAGGATAAGAGTCTGAGGCGGAGTCTCAAAAGAGAATGTTGAATATTTATTTTGCATCGAAAATCACAAAATAAACGTTACTACTAGCCAGAGCATCTGCTCCTAGCTAACAGACTGGGTAGCAAGTGCAACGTCTAACGTCCGTGCGGATCCGTGGAACTCATTGGAGTAGGGTATATCCAGGGATTAAAGCAAAAAAAATTCTCCTGACTGAACTTTTTTTCTGGCCAAGTCATATTCTTATTTTAACCTCCACTGTATTTTTTTATTTTTTTTAAATAGCGTTAGCGTTTTAAGGGAGCCTACTTGTAGAGCCTACTGTCCTGACTGTGACTATAGACCCTACTGTTGTGGTTGTTGTGCCAGGCAGGGAGGCTGTGTGCTGGAGAGCGTGAATGCAAGTCTTGTGGCTAGCTTCTGATTGATGGCGAGATAGCACCCTTTTCCCATTACTTTGAACCATGAACTAAACGGCTTGTTATCATACAAACAAGGGACTAAACATGTTTCACAATTATGGTACAACAACAATGGACAGTCTCCTCCCCACCGTTTGTATATCTTTTTTACCACCCACCCCCTCCTAATGTACAGTCTCCTCCTCATCATATGTATATATTTACTGTTAGGATCTCTGGGTAACAGTACTGTATATTTGCATATCGTATATGTGACAAATGTAACAGTACTATTACTATATACCTGTAAGGCATGCATGTCATAAATGTCATAAATGTCATGATGTCATGTATGATGTGTATGTCATAAGTGTCACTATGAATTGAAAATGGGGGACCCTGATGATGTAAACAAGACAAACGCCTTTCTCTGGCCTGCATCCCCTTAACAATTGTGTGTATTGCTACTGGATTTACAAGATCCAGAGTGAATGAATGAATGAAAACTTTATTTAATACACAAGACCCTCTTCTTGGGACCAAGTAAGGTTGTCAATAATCCAATGTACAGTTACAACCCCCCCATCCCACCTCCAATGTACAGTTTCTTCGTCAAATGTATATACTCTTTTTAGACTATTTTTGTATCACAAACAATAGGCTACTGTATTTGTAAATCTGGTATGTCATAAATGTATAGATGTAGCAGTATTGTCTATCTGTATGTCATGTGTGTCATATATGTTATGATGAATTGAAAATGGGGGACCCTGATGTAAACAAGACGAAAGTCTCTCTCTGGTCTGCATCCCCTTAACAATTGTGTGTATTGAGCTGTACTGTATTGTACCCATTCTGCAATCTGTTAATGACAATCAATCAATATTTAACAGATAGCAGAATGGGTACAATACAGTACAGCTCAATACACACAATTGTTAAGGGGATGCAGACCAGAGAAAGACGTTCGTCTTGTTTACATCAGGGTCCCCTATTTTCAATTCATAGTGACATACATGACATACTACAGGTATATAGAGTTACATTTGTGACATATATGATATGCAAATATACAGTACTGTTACCCAGAGATCTCCCGGACAAATGGTAGAAAGACGTTTATTGAGCTTAAAAACAATTGATAACGCAAATAACGTTCTGATTAACAAAGGCATTCGTTTTGTGGCATTAACGTTACCTAGATTTATCAACATTCACATTTATCATACACGGAGGCGCAAGCTCACACACGCAACACCACCACCACCACCACCACCAACAACAACACACTGGTTGAACTTGTCGCGTAAATAACGTTCTGATTAACAAAAGGCATTCGTTTTGTGGCATTCACGTTAACTAGATTTATCAATAGCAATAGTAATATATATGTTTCTTTAGACTAGAATAAGTCAAATGAACTTACTGTCTCGGAAAAGTTGGCGCATGTTGTTGTTGATGAGTCAAGTTTACTCTCGAGTAGAGCTAGAGAGCAATTGCGGAGTTTCAGAAACTCAAAACGAAAAATGGCCGCTTCCCATTGGTGCTGAGCACAGCAGAGGCGGGTTAAAGGAGTAGGGGGTATCTGCAGAGCCGCAGAGCCAAATGACTGTTTGGTGCGGCCGCGGTAGGGGAAAAAATGATATTTGACGCCTCTGATTGGCTCAGGTTAAAATCCGTCACGACTCCGAATCAAATGACGGAATCTCCAAATCAAATAGACGGATATCCGTCCCAAGACGGAACGCTTTAATGCCTGGGTATATCTGCAGTGCCGCAGCCCCATACTCATTGATTAATGATACTAATACTAATCTATACAATCACCCGTTGTTGAATAAATACCATTACTTTCTAGTTATTACTAAAAAAAAACGTACATATAAAACAATATGTAGCTGTAAAAATATATATATATATATATAATTTATATAATATACTTTATTTTTTATATGTATGCACTGGTATCGGATCAGTATCGGTATTGGCCGATACCCAAAGCTTAGGTATCGGAATCGGATCGGGAAGGAAAAAATGGTATCGGAACATCTCTAGTTGAGTCCATCTGTCTGAACAGGACTGATCAGTTCAAGATGCACAATGAGATCTTCTGAGAGAATTGTTGAATATACACAAATGTTCTAGAATGTTCTATTATGACATCACAAATGTTCTAGAATGTTCTATTATGACATCATACTGTGACATCACAACGGAACATGTTTGAGTTCCATTTGAATAATATAAATAATATGTATGGTAAGGCTGTCCCCGAAGCCCGTTTTTGGGATTCAAACTTCATCAGGGTTTTTCGAACGGACGTTCGAACCTTCGTTTTTAATTTAAAAAAAATTATTAAAACAATAATAATTATACATTATTATTATTATATATTTTTCCCTCAAACTAAATCCTCAATTTGAATAAAGTGATTCATCTGATTAAACGGACGTTCGAACCTTCGTTTTTAATTAAAAAAGTAAAATAATTTTTTTTTATCCTCATCTGATTAAATGAGTAATTTTTCATTAAGTACTCAATAGTGTCTGATTCAATATTAACATTCAGTATTCAAGTAGAACAGCTAGCTAGCCGTTGTGGACACTCACCTTCCCTTTCGTGGATGTGTTCTTTAGTCTATCTGTCTGGTCCTGTTTCAAGATGCACAATGAGATCTTCTGAGAGAATTGTTGAATAGATATACAAATGTTCTAGAATGTTCTATTATGACATCATAATCAGTAGGGATATCCTCTTTCATTGGTCTATGTTGACCACGCCCCCATGGTTTGGCACCTCCCCTTCAGGGGATTAACCATTGATCATTAGACCACGCCCCTTTTTGTATATTTTGACCCGTTTGCGCGTTGTGCCATTGTACTCCGTAGGGATATCCTCTTTCATTGGTCTATGTTGACCACAGGATTTGAATTAGTGTCGTCACGATACTGGAATTTCGACTTAGATACGATACCTTGAAAAGTATCAATACTTCGATACCAAAAAATAATAATAATAATATATATATATATTTTTTTATAAACAAATGTAGCTTTTGTTGCTGGTTGATTCTCCTCAGCTTCTCTCTGGTACTATAAGAGAAGATAAATATAACACTTTTAAAACCCTTTGTTTATCTTTAGATCACACATTTAAAAATAACTGTTCATCTCACTTCAATCATTTTTATTGCAGATGCAGAGAGAGAGAGAGAGAGCGAGCGAGCGAGCGAGAGAGTCCGGAGCTATGCTCGGAGCATTTATTAACGTTACATTTTCAACAAGATTGCTGCTATTTAAACACTTCATGGAAACGGGGTAACGTTAACCTTATGTCGACTGTAGTATTGTATGACCTCGACATAACGTTTAAATGTTAACGTTACTCCGTTTCCATGCAGTAATTATAATGGTGACCAGCTAAGCTAACGGAGCTAACGTTAGCTGATAGCTGTAACTGTAACGTTACTAACAACGAATCAGCTGTTGATATTATGCGCCATCAGTAGACAACGTATCATGTATTAAACTAGAGTTAATGGTTTAATGCTTCAGTCAGTGACGTTGAAAGAGCAGCTGTCACGAACCTCTTTCATTTCTTTATGGAGATCCGCGTTGGCACTGCTCTGTAACACCGCTTGCAAATAGCATTGGGGCATCTTTAACTTGTCCTTTGTCGTTTACTTCAAACCCGAAGTACCTCCAAACAGCACTTCTGCTGTTTTCTTTATCCACAAGCACAAGTTGCGGAGGCTCTGCATTTGCCAACTTCAGCTAAAATGTTTGTTTACAAACTGAAGACGGCTCTGTGAGGGGGAGGGCTGGAGCAGGCGGAGGGGCAAGCGTGCTCTGAACAGCGTGTCAACAACTTGCGGTAGAACACTCGCCAGCTGGTACAGATACTGCAGAAAGATTGGTATTTCGGGAAATGAGTATCGAAACCTTTTTAAATATTCAGTATCGATATGTATCGATACTTCGATATTTTTGACAACACTAATTTGAATACAGGTATACAGTGAAATGCGGGGGGTCTTGCCATACAGCATCTTAAAAAACAACCTGCATTGTACTCATGCCTGCACTGCACTTTTCTGGAGAATGCTTTTCAAAGCCTTTTAACGTTCAACAGGAGTAAATGAGAGCTGTGTGGTCAAAATTTGCCGCGGTAGTTGGCGATACCGGTGCTACAGCATCCACTGAGTACATTACTTGCCCACCGCCCTACTTTTATTATGGAAATGTAAGAGAATCCTTTTGGTTGCCCCAAACAATAGATTAATTCACACCTAGCTGAGAGGCCATGGGCTACAGCCCCCGCCCCTCTCTATACTTATGACAAATATCAGCGGTCAGTATCTATTACATGCGAGTCTCGCATAGCCAGACCTCTCTGCATGCTATGTTACTACTGCTTGTGCAGCACAGGAGATACCATGAGTGTAAACTGTAAACACTAGTCTAACTGGGAGACGGCAACCTGTTGACGCAAATGCCTTGTCATATTGGAGGAGCCTTGCTTAAATGAAATACTCTTGCTGGAGGTATTGCGTTTTGTTGTATTAATTTTTTTTGTGAAACTCTTTGAAGCATTTGCCTGTTCGTTTTTAGGGTTGGGTACCGGTATCTGTATCTTTTTTCCGGTACTTTTCTCTGTTATAACCAAATTGTTATTTCAGTTGTAAAACTAAGTAAAAACTTCTCAATTTCAACATTGTTATCACACCACACAAACTAAAACACCTCCCTACCTCCCTCCTACAACCATTATCTTATGTTGCATGATCATGTATTTTATGTATTCTTTTTTTATGTTTAAATATCAACATCATCTGGCCATCCTCAGTAAATACTATCAAACTCCTCTGACCCCATCTGGTCTTTCCAAAGACACACACACAGAAAGGGAGAATGGCTTATAGCAGACTTAATGATTTTAGAATATTTCAGCTAATGAAGTTAAATGTTTTTATCATCAACTATCGAGTTCGTATTTTTTCCAACATAACAACAATCAGTTCGTTTTTATAGTGTAATGTTTGGCTACTTAAAAATATTTGAAAGTAGCGAGGGGGGCTCAGCCCTTAAACTGATTTCTCAGCTGTGCCTGTGAGCATTTCCAGGGTTAGTTTAGTTAGCAGCTAAGTATGGCTGGGCGATATGGCCTAAAATAAAATCCCAGATTATTATTATTTTTTTTAATCCGATTTATTTCTCTCTCGAGCAAACAATTTTTTTTGACAAATTATCAAACCAAGATGAATGTCCCTATTGGGATTGAAGTGCAAACCTAACTTTCACCAATCTTCAATAAAAAAAAAATATATAATGATATATATATAAAATTTAAGGTTACTCTTGATCAAACAAAGATGAATGTCCCTATTGGGAATAACTTGCTTTTTCACCAAACTTCACTTAAAACAAATAAAATGTGCCTCTTGATCATCAAACAAGAATGAATTTCCCTATTGGGATTAATAAAGTGCAAATCTAACTTTCACCAAACATAACTTTTTGTAAAATAAAAGGCGACTTAAAGAAAATTGAAAAAAAAAATCGAAATAGTCTTAAATCATTCATTCGAATTAATCGAAACATTGATTAATCGCCCAGCCCTACAGCTAAGGTTTACGTTTACCGACCACTGTTAGCCATGGTCCAGCAAAAGTAATCAAGAGTCTCTGGACTCTCTGCTCACATGCTTTGCTGACGCAGCAATGTAAACAGTGAAATGGCATTGGTCTGAGCAACAGGTCGACAGTTTTGCTCAATGCAGCCTGTATGCAACAGGGGACAAGATAATTTAAGTGTCAGCTTGTATGATGTAGCCTAATCTTTACCAGCACACTGTGCTCGTAAATTATTCTTCAGGCTCGCAACACATCCATTTTAGTTGCTATTGCGAGTGAAACGCTTGCGCCATCAAGCCCTGGGAACGTGATAAGGAAGTAAAGTGAAAAACCATGTCATGTTGAGTGTTGCTGCTGCATGGTAAACAAGAGGACAGAGAGAGCTCATATTTACCCTACAGCCTACACCATCTGAGCAGTGATCCACCACAATTTATTTCCATAAAAATTAAAAGTACAACACAATATTTCTGAGACTGATATTTAGAATCCAGTATTTCTAAATACTGACCAACACAGTATCAAAACAGCAAACAGTTTGCCCAAATGTTTACAAATGCACATCAACGGCTCATATCAAAGGGATATGATAAGAGACACTGATACATGAGGCTAAAATACAAAATTAGCATTGGGAGAACTTCCCCAATACTAGAACCTGATGACAAGAGCCATGTGTAATATTTGTCAGGGATCCAAGCAAAGAAACACGTTAGGTCTCTATTGGGAGAAAAAGGATATCTCAATAGTTTTTGTTCAGACAATGGACCCAACTAATTGTCAGGGCTGCTTATGATTATGTTGCTCAATAATATTGAGCAATATTAAGATATTAAATCACAATTACTCATCGACTTTGGAAACATTGATTTAACTTTAAAATATGACCTGGCTACTACTAGTCGATTAACTTGTTTTTATAATCTTTGGAGGCTAAAATTGTAATTGAAAATAAAATGTGATTTAATTGCCCGGCCATACTAATGATCAATGTTATGTAAGCGTCATGTCATCAAGGTGCCCAGCCCACATTGACCTATAGCTAGCTATACACTAGTATAGTTGAATGGCAGTCCTAAAAAAATGTGATGGCATAAAGAAAAAAATATATATACTAATATATACTACATACATCGTTATCATCAAACATTCTAATTATATCATGACATGAACTTCAAGCCAAACCGCCCACAGTAATCTGCATTAACTCGTGTCAGCCATGACCACATACAACCTAATAATAACCTTATGGAAACACTGCACGCTGGCACGTGACCTGCTGAATGATACTAGATCAGTAGGAGTGTAAGAAATATTCTCACGCCTTAATTAAGATATTTGAATAGAAGAATATTACATATATTCAGAACAGAAATAACTTGGGAGAAAACATAGCGTCACTGCTGTTCCTGGCGATCATAACATAATACTAGGAGGTTGATGGATATTGCGTATTATGTCAAAGTTCAAAGTTAAGCAATATTTTATTTCCGTGTGGGACGTTTTTTTTTTACAGTTACAACCAACGTTATGTTTACAGTAGCTACTAGACACACATCCTGGCAGCCGTGTTCGCTGACGTTATGTAACTCACTATTATGTATATTCTCCCTTGGGTTTACATGGCAACAGTGCTCCTAACTTTTACGTAACTTGAAACAACATGAGCGGTTAACGCCGTTCAGCTCAGTTAATCACATCGACATTACAACCTCACCACCAACCACCCGTTTGCCATTAGAGGGCAAACACGCCGCACGGGGATATAACGTTAAAGGAACACTCCCAACATTTTGGGAAGTCGGCTTATTTGCCATCTACCCTGGAGTTAGACAAGAAGATGCATACATTATTCTCCCGTGCATGCAGTAGGAGTAGGAAGACGTTGGGAACTAGGCTAATGGAGGAACCTACTTCCAGTGACTGACGCTAAGCTAGGCTAACTGTGCGCGTCTTCCTACTCCTACTGCATGCACAGAGAAGAAAAAATGGTATGTATCTTCTTGTCTAACTCCAGGGTAGAGGCCAAATAAGCTAATTTTCCAAAATGTTGGGCGTTTTCCTTGAAGCTAACAAGGAAGCGCCACAAAGTTAGCCAAACACTAAAAACGTTGCTTTGTCCAAACGGGCCTTCGAGTTAGTTAACGGTACATGTCCAACATTAGCCAACGTTGTTTTGGCTTAACGCTAGATAGTCCATAGCAACGCACAAGCAGACCTTTACAGACTGTAACACACAACATATCGACACTGGCTAACGCCAAATAATTAATCCCCCCGAAGAGTCTTTAACGAGGACAGTCGTTCGGCTCGACATTAGCTCGCGTAGGTTAGCTAAACAAGCTACACGGGCTCGCCTAGGCCTCGAAAGCGACGATGTTTTCCCCACGTCTCAATCAATACAGTTGCGACAGTTACGAGGCATTCACGTATTTCCAATAATTATGAGCGACGCGAATGAACAGTATATTACCTTGATAGACAGTTTTGGTGAAGAAATCAATAAAAAAACGTGAGACTTGAAAAAGGTGGTTTGCTCTTCGCCGTGTTGCCCGCGCGCCTCCAGTCCGTTTCACAAATGGCGCATGCAGCTTAGAGGGACTGCGCACGCAGCACGCGTGTCACCGCGAGGCAGGGAGGCGTTATTTCTTTTCGGAGCCGCAGTTTGCGGAGACGCTCTCTGATTGGCCACTTACGTTTCTGGTCATGTGACATGTGCGCCCAATCGCGTGACGAGCTGTGTCTTTGCCCATTTCCGCCTCGAACAGCATGCAAACCATAGATATATATAGAACATATATATATTCTATAATATATATCTATGATGCAAACTACCTAACGCCTAGTTTATCACTGGTTAAGCTTAGGCGACTCTTTCAAAGTTGGTTAAAGTTAGAGTTTGGAATCAGGGCTGGTGTTCTATCGCCCTGCTCTAAGACAAACTCTAACCGTAACCAACTTCGAAAGAGTGCCTAAGCCTGCTGTTCTAGTCGGCACAATTTACAGACCGCCAGACCAAAATGGCTTTTATGATGTGTTGGATGCGTGCTTAGCTGGAGCTGAGGATGCAGAAATGATTCTTATTGGGGATTGGAACACGGATATGCAACAAAAAGATGCACGTCTTCAAATCCTACAATAGGTTTTGTGATCTGCACGGCCTCAGCCAGCTAATCACACAACCCACACGGGTATGTGAGTCAACTCAGACTACCATTGACCTCATCCTGACCTCTGACAAGTCCAAGATTGCCAATACTTTATAGCATGCGGGTTAAGTGATGATCATTATATGATATTCTGTACCCGCAAAAATCTAAAACTAAAGGCTGGCTGTCACAAAACAGTCACATCTAGAGACCTCAAAACCTACTCTAGCGAGGCCTTTAACCTTGAACTGGAGGGTCTGGACTGGTCAGATGAGCTCAATGGTACACTGGTTGAAGAAACATGGCTTGGCTTCAAAACCAAATTTTCAACGATACTAAACAACATGGCCCCCCTAAGAACCACCAGGGGGAAAAAGGGGACTTCCGGTTATGGGTGGATAGGAGACCATTGAAAGAGCTCCCGGTCAAATAATATCGAGAAAGGGAAGTAAAACCGTCTAAAACAAAATAAAAGGTGACAATTCAAAGATATAAGAGAAAAGGAAAGATGTCCACAAGAAAAAGTGAGAGAAATAAGACCCCAGAAGACGTACAAACACCGGAGGAAAGATCTAGACACGAGGAAATGACGGAAGAAATAGCTCAGGCGAGCGTGACGCAGGTAGGCAGGGACGGAGACACCGTGGAGCCTGCCTGGTTAGTGAGGTTCCAAGCGATCATACTGGCCAGATACATGCCGCCAAGGCTAGCCAGGAGCTACATGGATAACTGGGTGAGCACACAGAATATTCAAGACAGCATTGATGGAAAAAGGGCCGGCATCCAAGCTGAAATGCAGAGCGCGTTGACTAGCCAACAGCCTAACGCAGTAGCTAACCAGGAGCTACAAGCTGGCAAACAGGCTAACGCAATGGATATCCAAGCTAACACGCGGAACATCCAGGACAACAGCGATGGACTCGGGGAGGAGTTGGAGAAGGGTCTGGAAATACAAGCTAACGTGACGTTGGACCGCAGCGAGGCCTGGCCGGAGAAGGAGCTGCAAACTAACATGGAAGTTATCACAGTGAAAATGAAGCAGCAAGGGATACAAGCTAACGGGACGTGGGGCCGCAGCAAGGCCTGGTGGGCGAGGGAGCTACAAGCTAACATGGCCAACACGCGGACTGGACTCGATGCAAGGTGGGGGGTTCGGAGGAGCATGGAGGCTGGTTCGGGAGAGGCGAAACAGACGGCCCCCGGGGGAGGGACAGGGAGACGCTGGATACAAACGGACCAACCGGGACTCGGGCACCGAGGTCGGCCGGACCATCCGCACACTAGATGCAGGCGTGGGGGTCGCCCGGGCCAGCCAAGATGCGAACACGCAGGCCACACACACCAACCGGGATCCGAGTACCGAGATCAACCGGACCAGCCAGAACTTGAATAACGAAGTCTCACACACCAAGCAGGACTCGAGCACTGAGGTCATACACACCGACCAAGATTCAATATCACATATGCATATAATTAGATAGAGAATGGAGGCAATGATTCAAGACATACTGCAGACAACACATAGACCACTGGGAATACAGACAAGGTGAACACATTAGTTGGGGAAATGGAGACTTGACTCGGGACATATAAGACAAATAATACTAAACTAAACTAAACTGACTAAACTATAGACACTAACACACAGAACACACAGCTAAGAGGACGGGGAACATGGGGAATCACATTCAGAGACCTGATCGGGAGCTCTGGGAATGTACTATCATATGAAAGATAAAAATTCAAATAAAATGTTGGACAATAATAGGGACATTGGAGAACCCCCACAGGGGACATCTCCGTCGTTATAGGAGGGGCCCTCTCCAGGAGAGCCTTACCCCTCCAACCCGCCAACAGGGGTCAAACAGGGTTAAAAGGAATTACCTGGGAAGTGCCAATTGTCTTTAGTCTTCTGTTATATTATTTCTTCAGAGTTATGTTAGAATAGCAGTTGCTTTAAATGTGCACATGGACAAATATGAAGGACAAGAATTCAAAATGTTGGACATGAAGAGAGGCTTGGAGAGCCCGGGGGGTATCTTCGTCTCTGGGGGGGGGGCTTCTCCAGTGGGAGGGCTGATCCCCCTCCAAACCGCCAACCGGGGAAAGAGTGCGAACCATATAACCATTTATATCCATGTCATTTTTTCTTATTGTGTGATTAGTTTTAATTTCATAAATGTATGCGGGGATGTCGGTGACATGGGAGGTACAGTGGGGTCGGGGGGAGGGGCCATCGTTCCGGCGGTTCGACCCGGGGGAGGGGGGACCTTGCGTGTTGTGGGATTGGTGTGGGGGGGGCGGGGTTTCCTGGGGTCCTCGGCCATCGTGGCCGGGCGGTCTGGTCTCCGGGGCGGGGGGGCACCGGGCTTGGGGTTGCGGGGGGTCGGGGGCCATTGAGGCGTGGTGCTTAGGCCTTCTGCGGACCTGGGCTTGGGGCTCTCGGGGGCCTGGCGGTCTGGCGGGGGCGGGTGGGGGCTCTGGGTGCTCGGCTCTGTGCATGGTGGACCAGGATATGGGGGTGTTCTATCTCTCGGGGAGGAGGGCGGGAGGGAGGGGTTTCTCTCAGGGGGATCTGGGAGAGTGGGATCTCGTGGGTTGTGGGTTGGTTGTGCGTGGGGTGGGGGGCTTGGTGACATGGGAGGTAACGGACTTGGCTCGGTGGGGGGGAGTATCACCCCTCGCCCCTCTACTGGGTCGGGCCCAATCAAATTCAAGGTACCCGTATTGCTGAGTGCTGGGCCCCGTGTGGGACGGACCTGGGATGCGGGGGAGCCCGGTTTCTAGGGGGGGGAGGGCGTGTCTATAAATGTTAAATTAAAATGTAAGTATAAAAAAAAATAACCACCAGGGTAAAAAAATCACGCGTGGATGCACGCTGAAATACTGACCGCTATGAAAACCAGAGACAAAAAAGACCAGAGTTTCGTAAAAGTCAGTCAAAGCTTACCATAAGCACGAGCAGTGAACTCCAAGCCCACGTGACTGAACTCAAACTGGAAAGAAACAGACTAAGAAATGATGTAAACTCCATGATCAAAACTGCAAAAAGAAATTTCATCAATGACAAAACCGAGGAAAACAAAAACAAACCATATGAACTTTGGAAATTACTCAATAACCAACTAGGCTGCAGTAAAAAAAACTTAAAACCAGATTCTCAAACATAAACATAAAGACGGACAACACGCTCATCACAGAAAAGCTGGATGTAGCCAATTACTTAAATAGTTTCTTCACAAACATAGCCACAACACTGGTAAACAAACTACCCTCCCACTCAGGGCATTATGGGGTAGAACACATAGTAGCATACTACAAGAACCTAGGGGTCCACAAAGACGACTTCAAACTGGAAATGGTAACAACAGATGAGGTACTCAAAAAACTGAGCTCCCTCCAACCTAACAAGGCCACTGGCCATGACAACATCCCCTCCAAATTCCTCAGAGACTCAGCAGCCGCCATCACCCCAGTCATCACACACATAATAAACCTCTCCATAAAACAGGGACACGTCAGAGAGTGACCCCTCTGCACAAAAAAGGCAGTAAATTAGACCCAGGCAACTACCGCCCTGTTTCTATCCTTACCTCCATCTCGAAAGTCATGGAATTTTTTTTATACGAACAGGTTGAAAAATACCTTGCGGAAAAAAATCTAATCTACGAATTCCAATCTGGCTTCAGAACATCCCACTCCACTGACACATGCCTTCTCTATTTAAACGACCACATCAAACAAGAGGTGGACGCGGGCAAATACTGCGGCAAGGCCTTCGACACTGTCAATCACACCATTCTGAGTGACAAGCTAAAAGCAATTGGTTTTGATAGTCTATCAGTGAGCTGGATACAATCCTACCTGGAGGGGAGAGAGCAGATGGTGGAGGTAAACGGTACCCTATCCCCCCCCCTCACAGTAAGCTGTGGTGTTCCACAAGGAAGCATACTAGGTCCGCTACTGTTCCTAATTTATGCAAATGACATGTCGTCAGCTTGTGACTGCAACTTGTTCCTGTTTGCGGACGACTCAGCCCTGCTGGTCTCTGACAAGAACAAGTTACAGGTTGAAAAAACCCTCAGCTCAGAACTAGGCAAAATCTGCATATGGCTCGCTGATAACAAACTATCATTACACATGGGCAAAACAGAGTCCATTCTCTTCGGTTCAAATAACAAACTCAGCAAGACCGACGGCTTCTCAGTTACAGTGGGTGACAATATTGTCACAAGGAAAGATGATATTACCTACCTGGGTTCCATCCTAGAGGCAAATCTTTCCTGTGACAAAATGGCATCCAATGTAATAAAAAAAGTCAACCAACGAACTCGATTCTTGTACCGGATCTCCTCACTGGTAAACAAGAATACCCTGAAGACTCTGGCAGGAGCACTCATTCAAGGGTACTACGACTATGCGTGCACCTCATGGTACCAGACTACTGCTTGACCTTACTCCTAGAACCCACCTCACCCCTGCCCACTTTGACAACCTAGGATGGCTTAGAGTAGACGACAGAGTACAGCAACTTGCAATGGGCCTGGTCTACAAGATACACTACACGACCAAGGTACCCATGTACATGTCAAAATACTTCCCAAAGGTCAGTGAATACCACAATCACAACACCAGAGGGAGCTCCACAAATCATGTTAAACCCAGATTTGGCTCAAACAAGGGACTAAACACGTTTAGCAATTATGCCACATCAATGTGGAACGCCCTACCCAAAGCTGTAAAGGAATGTGAATCACTACTCACTTTCAAAAACACTCTCAAAAAACACCTACGGGAGACTGCAATTCGAAACTGGCCCCTGTAAATGTCCTAACACAACCCCCTCCAATGTACAGTAAATTACCAAGTATGGTCTTGTCAATATTCCAATGTACAGTTTTGTTTGTACAGTTGTACAGTGTCCCCCACCCACCCCTCCTACCCAACCCCCCCCCCCCACTCCTACCCAACCACCTCCAATGTACAGCCCCCCCCCCCACCTACCCAATCCAATGTACAGTTTCTACGTCAAATGTATATACTCTTTTTGTATCACAAACAGTACTGTATTTGCAAATCTGGTATGTCATAAATGTATAGATGTAGCAGTACTGTCTATCTGTATGTCATGTATGTCATATATGTTACGATGAATTGAAAATGGGGGACCCTGATGTAAACAAGACGAAAGTCTTTCTCTGGTCTGCATCCCCTTAACAATTGTATGTATTGAGCTGTACTGTACTGTACCCATTCTGCAATCTGTTAATAAAGTTTTCAATCAATCAATCAAGCTTAACTGGTGAAAGAAACAGGCGTCACACGATTGAGCGCACTTGTCACATGACCAGAAACGCCAGTGGCTAATCAGAGAGCGTCTCCGCAAACTGCGGCTACGAAAAAAAATAACGCGGCAGACAGATGTTCTTCTTCTTTCCGGCAGACTAGAAGGCCGTTAGCGTGTTGCTGCCTCTCACTGTTCTGCTCAAGTACTGCACCGTATTCTTGCTCTGGCCTCACTGGTGCTATTATGGTGCAGCCAATTCATAGTGATGCACAGGTCCCATCTTCATATAAACAGTAGACAAGCCCACATCCACCACTTCAGAGAATAGTGCATTTCTCTCTCTCTCTCTCTTTAATCTCTTTAAGAACATGTTGGAATGTACAATCCTCTCCACAGTGTTCAAATAGTCCAGTGACGTTCCCTCCGGCACACGAGGAAGCAGCCTGTCACATCTTTTCGCCTGCCAGCGCGGACTCTCATTGGCGAGGTGTAACGCACGGGAGGCTCACACTACCCCCGCCATTTCCTGTCTCTGCGTCTCCCAACCGACCTGTAGGGGTCGCTGTCCACAACGTCCAATCCCCACCCATCGACTTCCAGCCGCTGACTATGCCAAATGAGCCAGTACGACGGCCGGCCCAAGCCGAAGGCAATGCTGAGACTGGGATTCGATACCGGAGTCTCTTGCATTGGTGACGAGCGCAATCTCCGCTACACCACCCAGCCGCCCCCTTATTTCCTTATAATGTATGGCGTGATCCCTCCTCATCTCGACTAGACTGTGTTCGTGTGTGACTTTCGAATTATTGTAAACACAACATAGTACTGTGATATTCTGATATAGTTTTCATGTAAAATAAATAAAACATTTAAAAGTAGAGGTTCGAACCCATTAATTAAGATTTGAATGCCATCGTAACGAACGAAGGTCCGAACGTTCGGGCTCAGCCCTACAAACCACACTGTTCTCACCTTCCTGAGAGTAAGCTCACAAAATCAATAGCTACAGGAAAACAACCAAGTTATACCTGTCCTCGCTTACAAGTGTTTCAACTTCCACAGAATGGTACTCGTTGGATAGGTATTTTATGTTTTAATTTTGCCATTATTCTGTGCTCCATTCACTTCCATGTCACGATTCTGGTGATATGACTCTCCCCAAAAAGGCTTAGAAAAGCATTCTCCAGGAAAGTGCAGTGCAGGCATGAGTACAATGCAGGTTGTTTTTTAAGATGCTGTATGGCTGTTGTTCCCTTTTAACGTTCAACAGGAGTAAATGAGAGCTGTGTGGCCAAAAAATCTGAAATACAGAGAACTTGGCGCGGTAGTTGGTGATACCGGTGCTACAGCATCCACTGAGTACATTACTTGCCCACCGCCCTACCGGTGTATGCTTTTTTTTTTTATATGGAAATGTGAGGGAATCCTTTTGGTTGCCCCAAACAATAGATTAATTCACACCTAGCTAAGAGGCCATCGGCTACAGCCCCCGCCCCTCTCTATACTTATGACGAATACCAGCGGTCAGTATCTATTACATGCAAGTCTCGCATAGCCAGACCTCTCTGCATGCTATGTTACTACTGCTTGTGCAGCACAGGAGATACCATGAGTGTAAACTGTAAACACTAACTGGGAGACGGCAACCTGTTGACGCAAATGCCTTGTCATATTGGAGGAGCCTTGCTTAAATGAAATACTCTTGCTGGAGGTATTGCGTTTTGTTGTATTCAATTTGCCAAATAAAGACTTCAGAGAATAGTGCATTCTCTCTCTCTCTCTCTCTCTCTCTCTCTCTCTCTCTCTCTCTCTCTCTCTCTCTCTCTCTCTCTCTCTCTCTCTCTCTCTCTCTCTCTCTCTCTCTCTCTCTCTCTCTCTCTCTCTCTCTTTAATCACCCCATAAGAACATGTTGGAATGTACAGTCTCTTCCTCTCCACAGTGTTCAAATAGTCCAGTTAATCTGGTCATAATTACCTGTTCTCTCTCATCCCAAGAACATGTCCCTCCTCTAACTCTCCTTGTATTCTATAATAATGTCTTCCTCTCTTCTCCGTCTCCCACTCGCTCTGCCACCTCCTTGTCATGTCCTCCTTTATAAGATTGTGACACTCAGATCCCCCTAGCGCCACTCTCTCAAGTCTACCTCCTTCCGTTTCAATGCCTCCTTGGCTGCTATATCTACAGCCTCCTTGTCTTCCACACACAGGTGAGCTGGTCGCGTGTAGCTTTATGCCAAGCAAGCAGTGCAAAAATTTACCGTAGTGGCATGCAGTAATGCGCCTTTCATTTTCGCGGAAATAGGCTGTCTATTGCCATTCTCTTTGACAAACTCTAACCTTAACCAGCTCCTTAACAACGCCTAAACTTAACCGTTCTAACCTTAACCAACTCCGAAACAATGCCTAACCTTAACCTTAACCTTAACCATGCCTAACCTTAACCATAGAAATTATATTGCCATTCTCTTTGACAAACTCTAACCTTAACCAGCTCCTTAACAGCGCCTAAACTTAACCGTTCTAACCTTAACCAACTCCGAAACAATGCCTAACCTTAATCGGCGAAAGAATACACGTTAAAAAAAAATCACGTTAAAAAATATTTTCGATGGGATTCGAACTCGCCAGCAAACAAGGCATAGGATCCACAGCCATGTGTCCTTGCCAATTGAGCTATTTGTTGGATACTGAATAAGGGGCGGTGACTTATATATATTGAGCTCCGCTCGTGTCGCATGCGCGGGCACCTCGCGCGAGCACGCCGGCGCACGCACGCACCTGAGCGAGCACGCCGCCGCCGGTGCACGCACGGTAGCATTTGTCTGAAAAGAAGGGCGCTTTACCGCACTAGCGTGCGGTGACGAATGCGGAAGCATTTTTGCACTGCTTGCTTGGCATTAACGTACAGGCGAGCTGGTCTGGGACCCATAAAAAACCCACGTACTTCCAGCTAAACCTACCCTTTATAACAACGATAAAAGTTCTGAGATGCATGAGGTTGGGTCTGACTGGTGATGTAATGATTACCTGCTGCTGTCTCACTTCCTCTGAGGTGAATACTGACACCTCTTCTGTCAGCCACCTGCAGGTTGGGAAAACCTTTGGCCTTTCCGTCACCAAATCATCTGGGTTTCCACTATCTCCCTCCTTTGTCATCTCAAATATAGACAGGTCTATCTCAGGACGTGGAAGTAACCATGGGGACACACGTTCCCACCTCCCTCAATCCCAGCCCTTCCACCTCTATTCTTACCATGTTAACAAAACTCTCTACCTCCTCCCCACCCACTCCCAGCGTCCTTAAAACATAATGCAACACTAACTTTGTTCTCCTTAGTAAATGGTAAATGGACTGCATTCACATTCACGCACACATTCACATGCCAACGGTGGAGGCGACCGTCCAAGGTGCCAACCTGTTCATCGGGCACATCGACATGCTGCACGGGAGAGCGGGAATCGAACCAGGAACCTTCTGATTACCAAATGATTGCTCTACCTCCTGAACCACCGTTGCCCCTAACTTAGTCTTAACAAGGTCTCTCCCATCTCAATCAGCAGGGTCAATGGTCCCATAGAATTATAGGACCCCCAAAATGAGGTCATATAAGTAAATTTTTTTTTTTAAACCCACCTGGTTCCAGACACATTTTTTTATTTGGTCTTTTAAAAGTCAAGATAGACTGCGCTCACAAATTATAACACTGGGTGCTGAAATCCCGTCGAGTATAATAGAAAAAGAAAGCAATACGCAAAGGCTAGCCATCAACACTGAGGAAGGAACATTATAGTTCCGAAACATGTTTGTTTCAGGCTGCCATTAAATATACCAAAATCTGTGAGTGCTGGTCCAAGCGTATTGCTTTCTTTTTTTATTTGGTCTTTTACCATAGGAGTTCTTCTAGGTAGATGGTTCATATGGTTGTACTTATTCAATTGGTCTGACATTTGACGGAATCAGAGTTGAGCCAAATTAAATGAGATCTGTGTTTATACATTTGACAAAAACTAAGAAAAAGTCATGGGTACAAGACTGTGTACCTAATGTGGATGACGTCACACAGGGCAGTCGGCTTTGCCGAGGGGGGGATGTAAACCGTTATCATGATGGCGGTTTAAATCCCCCCCTCTGCAAACCCGACTGCCCGTGTGACGTCATCCACGGCGCTATTGCATGTCTCCAAACTAAACACCTGAAGGCTCTAATCCTCCTTTTAATCATGTTAAAGTGGACAAATCGCTACCAAATTGCACACAGTATGTCAGATGCCACACCAGGGAAAACAGGACCCTGGACCTGCTGTATTTAAGCATTACATCACACGCAGGAGTGGTTTGTGACCAATAAACCATGCCTAGGGGTGGTTGTTAGGCCCGAGGCGCAGCCGAGGGTCGTTAGACCCCCCTAGGCATGGTTTATTGGTCACAAATCACGACTGCACGTGGTGTAAAGCTTTTATACAACTGCCAGATTCATCCAACCTTATTTCTATACAATAAACACACATTAATCGAAGATTTATTGAAAAAACCATCCGCCAGAAAAAGTAGTTCCCACAACTCCATGTGGAAGCAGCTTGAAGTGCATCCAACCAAACTAACACATCCAACTGTGTATTATTGGAATGATTGAGAGAAGTTGCCTCATGTGGAAGCAGCTTGAAGTGCATCCAACCAACTAACACATCCAACTGTGTATTATTGGAATGATTGATTGAAAATGTATTAAAACGTTTTCTTTGCCCTATAGGAAAAAAACGTTTTCTTCGCCCTATTTTTTTATTTATTTCTTTTAGCCTAAACTTAACCAGTTGGAAACCAGGGGTACAGTAATAAAATTAGCAATCAACCAATCAATCAATTCAATAGACCATGCTCACTTAAAACAGCGCTGCTTCTCTCTCAGTCTGACTCCCCCGCTGTTGCAGACAGGAGTGTGTGTGTATGTGTGTGTGTGCGTGTGTGTGTGTGTGTGTCACAGTGTGTGTGTGCGTGTGTGTGTGTATGTGTGTGCGTGTGTGTGTGTATGTGTGTGTGTGTGTGTGTGTGTGTGTGTGTGTGTGTGTGTATGTGTGTGTGTGTGTTTGTGGGTACGCCAGCGTCGGAGTGAGAGAGAACGCTGCAGTCAGTAGAAAGTAGGAAGGAAGAAATTTAAATCAATCAATTAATCTATCAATCAATCCGCGATTTTTCTTTTGTTCTAGATTGAGTCAAGACCCATCAATTACATCATCCAACATTGTTTAAAATACTAACACATTCCCCTTGACAGAATCGCTTCATATTTAGTCGTTATGGTGCTTTCAACATAACCATTTGTTGTCCGCGATCCTGTTTTCTCCCGGAGTGAGCCGGGGAGGGTTATGTGATTTGGTTGTGGGCGGGTCCTGAGCCCAGGACCGTGGATTGTTGCCAATAAAGACGTGTGAATGGCCAATCAGAATCGAGAAATTTGCATGCCGTTGTATAAACCAACATCAAGGAGGTGTACAGCTCCTCACCACTACCACAGCTGGGCTCACTGGCGTAACTCTCTCTCAATGTGTGCCGGGGACAGATTTGGGGGCGTGGCGAGTGACGTCGATGGGGGGGGGGGGGGGTTAGGGCCCGTAGCCGCATTTCTGCAGACCCCTCTCTGATTGGTTGAACTCTATTTCTGCAGACCCCTCTCTGATTGGTTGAGAGAAGCCCCTCTCTGATTGGTTGAGCGTGCGCATGCGCATGAGCCGCGACAAGCTCCTCCAGAAACTCCTCCAGAAACTCCGTTAAGCTCCAGAGAGAGAGGCTGAAAACCCACAGTTCTTGCCCGACGGATGGGAGCGAATCCCGGATCCGAGGTTTCTGATGACTACCCCCAAAACACGGAGGTTGCGAACGCAATTTATACGCATGGAAGTATTGATTACGCCATAACGAATCATTAAAAAAATATACCGTTAACTGGAATATGTTGTGTGTGTGCCTTTCTGAATATGATTTGGGAGGGTTATAATAGAAGAAAGACAGTGTAAACAATATAACGTTATGTGAATAAACTGCGAAATAATAACTAATTCCTTGGTCAATAGAAGTCTCTGTGATACTTTCTGAATATGATTTGGGAGGGTTATAATAGAAGAAAGACAGTGTAAACAATATAACGTTATGTGAATAAACCGCGAAATAATAACTAATTCCTTGGTCAATAGAAGTCTCTGTGATACTTTCTGAATATGATTTGGGAGGGTTATAATAGAAGAAAGACAGTGTAAACAATATAACGTTATGTGAATAAACCGCGAAATAATAACTAATTCCTTGGTCAATAGAAGTCTCTGTGATACTTTCTGAATATGATTTGGGAGGGTTATAATAGAAGAAAGACAGTGTAAACAATATAACGTTATGTGAATAAACCGCGAAATAATAACGAATTCCTTGGTCAATAGAAGTCTCTGTGATACTTTCTGAATATGATTTGGGAGGGTTATAATAGAAGAAAGACAGTGTAAACAATATGTTTGACGTATTTTAACACACACCTAGGCTGACGACCCGAGCTATTATTATGCAAAGACAAGTACTTTAGCGAGTGGGTACTTGGCCCTTGCAGGGCAAGAATGCGACCCCCATCTACTGCTCTTTGCATAATAATAGAACAGGTAGTCAGACTCAGCTCTTTGGACGGTAAAACGTGGGGGGGACACTTTCCGCCGTCCCCGGCGTCAAATACGCCCCTGGCTGGGCTGGTCAAACCACAACCTGGTTCACCTCAACCCCTGTTATGTGCCTCTGGTTAAAAGTCAGCCTGCGACCAAAATAACTGTGAGAAGGTGGTAGGAGGAGGCCCAAGAGTCACTACATGGTTGTTTTGAGGTCACATACTGGCAAGCACTCTATGAGCCCCATGGAGAGGACATTGATGGGCTCACAGAGTGTATCTGTTAGGATAGGGGTTTGGCGGAGCCCAATTGCAGAACACAGGAGGAGAGAGAATGGAGCGGTTTAGGTTGGTTTTAATTATGATTACCCAAGCAGACAGTTTCACGAATAGGAATGTGCGCGGCTAGGTAGTGCAGTGGGCAAGGCGCTCACCACCAATGCAGGAGACGCTGGGTTCGAGCCCAGCTCTCCGCATTGCTATCAGCTTGGCTGGTCGTTCATACTAATACAATTGGCAGTATTAGGGGGTGGGAAGCTGATGGGTGGGGATCGGACGTTGTGGACAGCGACTCCTACAGGTCGGTTGGTGCGCCTGCGCAGCAGAATCAGGAAGCGACGGGGGCGGCGTGCCCTCCAAACACAAACCCCAGACGCTGAGAGATTGCGCTGTGCAGGTGAAAAGATGCGACTGCTGCTTCCTCGAGTACCGGAGGGGACACGTGATGTAAGGCTTAGTCCACATTGCAGCCGGCTTGTGGGAGGCATGGCCTAACAGCGTTCGAGACAGGGGAGCGTTCCTCAGGGCTCCCCTCTCCGCAGAGGGACTTTGGTCTTTCCGCAGGAGCACGGGCGGTATTTGACCTAAGCCCCACACCGCCTCACACCGCGCAGCCAGAGGTGAGGGCGCGGCCTCGCCAGTGGCTGTGGCGAGGCCCCCAACCAGCGGCCATGTTTCCCCCACCTTAGGTACCCTGGACACAAAGACAACAGGTGATCTCAAGGCCGACAGCCTTGGCGGCTGAGGGATCGGCTACATTAGATGAGCACGCCCTAAAAAACCGTTGCCGTCTAGCTGTGTCTAGCTCGCTCTCCGGTCACTCCCCCCCCCCAACACCAGCGGGATAAGGGCTCTGATTTGTTTCCTTTGGCTGTGGGCCGCGTGCCTTCAATGAAGCGCAAGCGGCCCCACGTTTCGCTTCTCATGGGGACAGGGGCTGACACCCAGTTGCTGGCTAGGCCTGGGTCTGTGCGTGAGAATGTTGTGCTGTCAAGCGGCTCCCACGCCACATGTTCTGCGTCTGTGTTTGGTGAGCCTGGTGTTGTGTCTGTCAACAACAAAGGTTGTCAGCGGGGGAGCTCGAGGCCCTTGGGGTCGCAGCGCGAGTTCCCCCAGCCCCGCCCCCGCCAGGCCGGGTATCACGTTAGTGCCTCCCAAGGCCCGGAAGACCGGCGGTGGTCAGGCAGGCGCGCATGATTTGGGTGGTAGTAATATCACTGCAGGGATACGGTGTGTAGGAACCCACCCTATCGGGCAGTGTGGGGACCTCACGCCTTGCATGTCGAGCTGTAGAACAGTTCCTCAGCAATCCATGCCGGGGAGGTGTTCAGTGGGGGAGCTTTTGTCACCCAGTGTGATGTCAGCTTCCCCCGTATCAAACCGGCCCTTTCTGTCGGGGTCCCCCCTTGGGTGCGATTGCCTCGTTGGTAGTGTCAGGGTCCGATATCCCGACTCCACGAGACACCCTGCTCGCACGGTTGGCGGGTCCAGGGTTGGCAACGCACAGCGGGTGGGACCGGGCCGCCTATCTACGGTTCCTGGTGGACCAGCGCCAAGTGGCGGCGGGTGCGCTTTGGGATTATCATCACATATGGCTACAACAGTGCCATATGTCGAGGTGGATGGAGAGAACGCTGAGGCGGGGGCTTGTGTTGCAGTTTGCACTACCCCACCCTCCGTTTTCAGGTTTGGTACAGACCCTATTGTCAGGGTCAACAGCAGTGACAGCTCTGGCCGACGAGATCCAATCTCTGTTGGCAAAGCAAGCCATCGTCGTGGTCCCAAAGGAGGACGCGATGCGTGGCGTTTCCTCCCGGTATTCTCTGGTGCCCGAGAAATCGGGGGGGGGGGGGGGGGGGGGGATAGGGTGTCAGACCCATACTGGACCTATCCCATGGAAGGTTCAGAATGTTGACCGTCTCCCACCTGTTGGACGCTGTCAGGTGGGGGACTGGTTCACCTCCATAGACCTGTAGGATGCGTATTCGCATCCCGATCTTCCATCCTAGGGCTTACCTACGCTTCCTTTGAAGGGCTTAGCGTACGGGTACCAGAGGCTGCCATTCGGCTATTCTCTGGCTCCCCGCATCTTCACCAAGTGGTGTAGACCGCACTGGGGCCTCTGTGTCGTCGGGGGTTACGAATTGTATTCTGCCCTGGATGACGTTCTGGTCCTTGGCCGGTCAGGGTAGATCGCCAGGTCTCATACCAGACAGGTGATGTCTCACCAGCCTGGGTTTTGCTGTAGACTGGAAGTAGAGTTAGCTCTGGTACCTATTCATTTAAAAAGGAATAGGTACCAGTGACGTTGCCTTCTTGTTCATGAGCACAGTAGGTGCTAGGAGATAAGAGTTATCTCATAATGGCAGGAGCGAGACGCTCTGCCAGTATTCATATAACTAGGTTATAGGATAACCTTTCGTTAACACTCCAACGAGGGTAGAACAGGATCTGCGGGCTGAAGTATCCTCACGCTGATGAGGGAATCCGTCACTCACAGCGTGTTGATTGAGGTGCTGGCAGCGTGGGAAACCGGGGAACGGATGCTGCCCATATAAGGGTGTGAGAGGATAAGGGGTGAGGGAGGCTTCCGCCGTGATGGTGATGGTGAGGAAGGAGGAGGGGTGAGGAAGGCTCTTGCCGTGATTACAACAGGACCCCCCCCTCTACGGGCGCCTCCTGGCAACCCTCCAGGCTTGCCAGGTTGGTCTGATGGAAATCCCGGACGAGGGCAGGATCCAGAATCATCCGGCGGGAGCCCAGCTGCGCTCCTCCGGGCCGTAGCCCTCCCAGGCAACCAGGTATTGGAAGCCGCAGCCGCGGCGACGCACGTCCAGCAGCTGCCGGACGATGTAGGCCAGATGGTCGTTGATGACTAGCGGAGGGGGAGGCTCCGGAGCTGGGGGAGAAAGGGGACTGGAGACCACCGGCTTCAGCTGGGAAACATGAAATGAGGGGTGAATGCGCATGTTGGAGGGAAGCTGGAGTCTGACGACTGAGGGGTTAATTGTTTATTGTTTAAAAAGGATCCCCATTAGCTGTCACCTAAGTGGCGAGCTAGTCTTCCTGGGGTCCACATAGAAAGACAACACAAAACATAACAACATAAGATACATATGACAATCACAATTAACAATGATAATCTAAAAACAGTAAAACATTGTAGACATCATTATCTAAAAACATTGTAACATTGTCTAAAAACAGTAAAACATTGTAGACATCATTATCAACATCAGAATATTTTGCTCACATAATTAATGGGGTTAATGACGGACAGAATCTTATAGGGACCAACAAAACAGGGGGTGAGTTTTCGGGAAACTGACTTGAGTGGCAGGTTCCGAGATGAGAGCCGGTGGGCCGGTGTCCGATGGCGGTCGGCGAAGCGGCGATTTTGGTCAGCGGAGCAGAGCATCGCGGCCCTGGTGTCCTCCCATACTCTCCTGCAGCGGTGAAGGTGCTCCTGCACCGAGGGGACAGAGATCGCCTCCTCCTGTGCAGGGAACAGTGGGGGCTGGTAGCCCAGAGAGGATTCGAAGGGGGACTGACCTGTGGCAGCGGAGGACAAGGAGTTGTGGGCGTACTCGATCCATGGTAGGAAGGTGCTCCAGCCAGAGGGGTCCCGGGTTGTGACGCAGCGGAGGGCGGACCCCAGGTCTTGGTTAGCCCGCTCCGACTGGCCGTTGGTCTGCGGGTGGTATCCGGAGGAGAGGCTGACCGTGGCCCCCAGAGCCCGGCAGAAGGCTTTCCAGACCTGGGAGATGAATTGAGGGCCTCTGTCGGAGACAATGTCCACCGGGATCCCATGGAGGCGGAAGACGTGGAGCAGCATCAGGTCCGCGGTCTCTGAAGCAGAAGGGAGTTTGGGGAGAGCAACAAAGTGCACAGCCTTAGAAAATCCGTCAACAATGGTGAGAATGTTACCGTGTGAGGGGGGCAGACCGGTGACAAAGTCCAGGGCGACGTGTGACCAGGGCCGGCCAGGAGCAGGCAGCGGACGGAGGAGCCGGGCAGGTGGTCGGTGGGAAGCCTTCCCACGAGCACAGACGGTGCAGGCTAGGACGAAGGTGCGGGTGTCTTCCCTCATGGAGACCCACCAGAAGTGCCGCTTCAGCAGGGACAGGGTATGGTCGATCCCAGGATGACAGGCGAACCGGGAGGCATGGATCCAATGGAGCACCTGGGAGCGGACAAGGTCGGGGACAAAAAGCCGGTTAGGTGGGCCGTTACCTGGATCAGGCTGGACGCGCTGAGCCTCCCGGACGACGGACTGGATCTCCCAGGTGGCGGAGGCCACCAAGCAAGAGGAGGAGAGGATGGTGTCGGGGTGTGAGGGACCCCCTTCGGGGACAAACTGCCGGGAGAGGGCGTCCGGCTTAATGTTCTTGGAGCCTGGCCTGTAGGTCAGGGTGAAATTGAACCGGCCGAAGAACAGCGCCCAGCGGGCCTGGCGGGAGTTCAGGCGCTTGGTCGTCTGGACATAGGCGAGGTTCTTATGGTCCGTCCAGACCAGGAAGGGGATCTCTGAGCCCTCCAGCCAGTGCCTCCCTTCCTCCAGGGCCAGCTTGACTGCCAGGAGTTCCAGGTTTCTGATATCATAGTTGACCTCCACCGGGGTCAGGCGGCGAGAGAAGAAGGCGCAGGGGTGTAGTCGCTGGTCGAGAGCGGAGCGTTGGGAGAGGACCGCCCCCACCCCGGTACTTGAGGTGTCCACCTCCACCACGAACTGGCGGGACGTGTCCGGCTGGACGAGGATGGGCAGCTCGGAGAAGGCGGAGTCCACCTTATCGGACCAGACGAAGGGCACGGAGGGCGAAGTGAGTTGGGTAAGGGGCGCAGCGACCTGGCTGTAGTCCCTGATGAAACGCAGATGAAGTTATCAAACCCCAGGAAGCGTTGGAGCTGCTTGACGTTGGTGGGCCGGGGCCAGTCTGACACTGCCTTGATCTTCTCGGGATCCGCCCGGATCTGTCCGCCCTCTATTATGTAGCCGAGGAATCCGATGGAGGAGACCTGGAACTCACACTTCTCCACCTTGACAAAGAACTTGTTCTCCAGCAGGCGTTGGAGGACCGGGGCGGACATGCTGGACGTGCTCTTCCATCAGAATGTCATCCAAATAAACAAAAACAGAGCGGTTAAGGACATCACGGAGAACGTCATTGACAAGGGCCTGGAAGACAGCAGGGGCGTTAGTCAGCCCAAAGGGCATTACCTTGTACTCGAAGTGACCGAGCGGGGTTTAAAGGCTGTCTTCCATTCGTCCCCCTCCTGGAGACGGACGAGGTGATAGGCGTTCCTGACAGGGTTCAAAATTAAGGGGGGCTTGGGGCAAAATGCCCTCGAAAATTTACCAAATGCCCTCGAAAATCAGTTAAGGGGGGCAAGAAAAGCCGCAGACAGTTTACTAATTATATATATATAATTATATATATGCTCTACAGTGCGAGCATTTCACTCGTATTTGCCCCTAATAATATGTGTGTGCGAACCGGAAAAATCATTCACTCGCAGTGTGCAAGTGAAGATTACAAACAGCTCCGCTGTTAACACTTTGAGTGCCAGCGACGCTATATGTCGTTAGTTCATGCCGACCGTTGAATGCCAGCCACGCTATATAGCATTTGTTTGTTGTTTATTTTTTATTAGCGTTTTGAATTCATATTTCATCAATCTAGCCTCACGCTAGTGCAGCAACCTCTCTCTGAGCTCCATTGGGAAAATACCGCCCCCTATCGTCTCTCCCTGTGTAACTGCACCCCATTGGATTTGGATTAGACTGATGGGGGGGGGGGGGGGGGGGGGGAATCCAGTTTCCTCATTTTACTTTTCCGGCAAGCCATCCGAAGAGATTGAAGTGATTGCAGAGCCGGAAAACAGCGTGGAATACATATTTACAGTACCCAGCGCTGAATCAATAAACGCGATCGATATTTGGAATGGCGATCAGGAATTGGAATAATCTTTTTGGAGAACATCTGATCTGAGGTAAGGAATCTATTTTACCAGTCTTAGGATAATCTGTGTAACGTCCCCAGGCCCAGCCCTTGCTGGGCCGGTTATGAGAATGACATTGGACATTTCCTCCCTCCTGACAGTGGTCTCCTACCTGGTCCCCTACCTCCCTCTAGTGGCCAGAGGAGCCTGATGGTGCAGGCGGCCATCTTGTTATGGTTCAAGATAATAGAGTTAATCTCTAGTTATTTATTATCTTGGGCCATCCCTGTCTGTTTGATGTCGTCTCCCTGTCTGGTTGTTGTGTGTGTTATTGCCTTTTGTGTCTAGTTTGGGGTTATTGATTCTGTGTTTTGGCCTGGCCCTGCCAGGTGTTGCTCGTTGTAATTAGTGTCTGTATTAAGTGTGGGTCTGTCATCACTTCCTCGTGGCGTCATTTCTTCCAGTACCCTCCTTGTCACCCTCACTTACCTCCGCGTTCCCTTGCCCGTCGTGCCTCTCCCGTGCCTTGCTTCATTGTTCTTGAGTGTTGTAAGTAGTTTATGTATTCCGTTTTCGTTCCTCTTTTGTTTCTCGTGTCTCAGTCCGTTTTGTATTAGTGCCACTGCCAGCTCTGCTGTGTCTGTTATGTCCCGTTTGTAATTGTGTCGTCTGCCAAGTAAAGTCAAGATATATCCACGTTACCCTGCCGTCTCTGCCTCCTCTCTTCTTGGTCTGCATATTGGGTTCTCCTCTCCTTCCCTCGCCTACTAATCCTGTTTTCACAGAGATATCAGCGTTTGCCCTATATGTGTGTGTGTGTGTGTGTGTGTGTGTGTGTGTGTGCACGCTGATCAGGAAATGAGAGAATAGATTTTTCAGCTCGCTTCTCTAGCGTGCATAAGTACACATACTATCGATAATCTAGCGTTTATTTGAAAACGATTCATAAATAGGCCGAAAAATGACAATGTTTCTTGTGTATTCCAGAATATTCCAGTAAATGCCGTTCATCACGGAATCTTTATATTTTCCTGAAACTTTCAAGAAAACGAGGGCTTTTCAAAATGCTAACGTTAATGAACCGATTAAAAAACAATCGACAATGCTGACTGCAAACAAGTCATTGATAAGCGACGGCCAGATTAGACACATAGCCATAATTTAAGACATAGATTATGCGTTCACAACGCTATCATTGAAGTGGGTGCTGGCATTCAACCATGTTTTACCATGTTCACCAGTCAGTGTTTCCCCTGAAAAAAAAATTCCAGCAGCGGTGCTGTGCCTCTAGGGGGGTCCGGCGGCATGCACCCCCCCCCCCCCCCCCCCCCCCACCCCCCCGGAACTTTAATTTTTTTTTACATTTTAAAGTTAAATGCATCAATCTGGTGCACTTTGAGAGCAAAATAAAGAGGCTAGATCTATGATGAACTTTGTGCTCAAAACACAAAATCGACTAGACTGCAGTGCTTTCTCCCTGCAGCCTTTTCCTCAGGTCAGTATTTTACATTAAGCACCCCCCACAGCCCGGGTGGCTAGGTGGTGCAAGGCGCTCACCACCAATGCAGGAGACGCTGGGTTAGAGCCCAGCTCTCCGCATTGGTATCAGCTTGGCTGGTCGTTCATACTAATACAATTGGCAGTATTAGGGGGTGGGAAGCTGATGGGATCGGACGTCGTGGACAGCGACTCCTACAGGTCGGTTGGTGCGCCTGCACAGCAGAATCAGGAAGCGACGGGGGCGGCGTGCGACGGGGGCACTGCGCCGCTGCTGAATGCATATAGGGGAAACACTACCAGTGGCATCCAAAGTGTTAATAGTTCAGAAACTACAAGTCCCACATTCCACAAGGCGCATAAACGTCCAATCACAGTAGAGTTTCCTGCTGTGACGCGGCTGGTTTCATGCGAGTGAAAGGAAATGAGAACACAGTACGAGCTGGAAAACAAAGTCACGGTACCGGCATAGACCACTGCACTTCCGCGTTACATTGAAATCGGGGAGGAGATAGCGGGGGGAGCATATGAATGAATGTGGATGAGAGCATTGATGTAAGTGGTTGCAGCTACGGCTGTGGGGGTGCTGGAGACATGATCGAATAGACTTTTATGCGCCTGAATCTCCTGAACACGGCGCAACCCATTCCTAATCGATCAGAACTAAATCGGCAGAGCTAAAGTTCCTTTTTCAGCACCTACTCCCCATACGCATGCACAGATTGTCAACGGAGACTGAACGGCGCGAGACGACGAGCGAATGAATGTTGAATGTTCCATCAGAGGGGGGAGCTTGTGGTGGTAGTGTGAGCGGCTATAGACCACTGCACTTAAATATAAACATTAGTCTACCTGGAGACTCAATGAGGTAATTGTAGATGTTGCCATAAGACGCGTCTGGCCATCATTTTTCCATTCTCCTGTTCGGCTGAAAGGACACTGGCCACCGAAGCTCCCCCCTCTGATGATACGTAGCAAAGGAGAGTCTGACACAGGCGCCTCAGATGAGGGTTATGGCTGACCAGGTCTGTGCTCTCATGGAGACAGCTAGGCAAGCCTCGTCTTTTAGCCTAGCTCCTGCAGTTAGCCAGGCTCTCCCAGCTAGCATAAGACTCACGGTCAGCCTAGCTCCTGAAGGTAACCAGGCCTCAATGGCTAACACAGACTCGTTTGGTAGCCTAGCTCCTGCAGCTAACCAGACGTCCACAGTTAGCTCAACCCCGTCTGCTAGCTTAGCCCCTGCAGCTAGCCAGGCCCCCTCAGCTAGCACACTGCTAGCTTAGGCTCAAGATTCACGGTCAGTTAGGGCGGCTAAGTGGCGCAGTGGGCAAGGCACTCGCCACTAACACAGGATATGCTGGGTTCGAGCCCAGCTCTCGGCGTTGCTACCAGCTTGGCTGGTCGTTCATACTAATACAATTGGCAGTATTGGGGGGTGGGAAGCTGGTGGGTGGGGATCGGATGTTGTGGACAGCGACTCCTACAGGTCGGTTGGTGCGCCTGCGCAGCAGAATCAGGAAGCAACGGGGCGGCGTGTCCCTCCCACGCAGACCCTCGCCGCTGAGAGATTGCGCTGTGCAGGTGAAAAGATGTGACGGCTGCCTCCTCGTGTACCGGAGGGGACACGTGATGCAAGGCTTCGTCCACATTGCAGCCAACCAGTGGGAGGCATGGCCTAACAATGTTCGAGACAGGGGAGGGGTAGAATTGGACAATACGAAATTGGGGAAGGGAGAAAAATAGAAAAAAGTGGGGCGAAAAAGTAGACAAAAAAAAAAGATTCACGGTCAACCTAGTTCCTGAAGCTAACCAGGCCTCAATTGTTAGCACAGACTAGTCCGGTAGCCTAGCTGCTGCAGCTAACCAGACATCCACAGCTAGCACAGCCCCGCCCGTTAGCTTCGGCCCGCAGCTAACAAACCTCCGAAAAGAAGCAAGGCTCAGAGGACTAGCGTGGCTGTTGCGGCTAGCCAGCCATACACATGGCGTAGGCAGGCTACATCATACATGGCAGTGAGATTCATTGTTCTTATATGCTCTCGTATTATTGTTTATATAGGCTACCTAATACCGACATCAAAATAGATTGTATGCCTCTACAAATCATATGCATTATATGCAGGTAGAAAATTTACGGAAAATCCATCGCGATTTGGAATAAAATTGAGGAGAACTTTAATCCCTGGGTATTAATCGAACGAAATGGGAAAAGGCAGTCATATTCCAGCACAGTCTTTATTAGTGTTTGCGGTGCCCAGGCAGCAATGGTCTTTAAGTTAATAGATATCATATCCGACATCACTGTGTAGCGTGTACATGTCTGTCAGCCTGTCGCGTATTTCTCCCATAACACGCTTCGCTCGGCTTAGTCCACTTTTCCACATTTCATGGGGGTGTTCCATTGCCGTATACGGTTAATTACGGGCGGTTCTATATGCAAATACTTAAAATCGTGCACGAGCGCGGAGCGTAGAACAAATGGTATTTATCAACACAGTGTGCGTAGAATCTGTGTACGCACGTGTGATAAATCCCGATTTTTCTGTGCGTACACACATTCTAAATTCTGAACGAAAATAGAACACTTTCTACGCATTGTTGATAAATGAGGGCCATGGTCTTCCTACAAGCACCATAACACAGTAAAATGTTTGATTGGTATTACACAACAGGGCACAGTCTCTTACATTTCAAATGCATGGGGAGGAAGAGTTAGCGATAAGTACATAATTGAAAACTGTGGCTTTTTGGACAACATTGTTCCTGGTGATTTATTTCTCGCTGACCGTGGCTTTGATATTCAGGATACTTTAGCATAATGGCTCAGGTCAAAATCCCAGCCTTTACTCGCGGGAAGTCGCAGTTAGCTCCAATTGACTTAGAAACCACAAGGAAAATTGCTCATGTTAGGATTCATGTTGAGCGTGTGATCGGTAGTGTGCGCCCGAAATATTGTATTTTGGGGGGGGGGGGGGGGGGGGGGGGGGGGACATTGCCAATTGATTTCTTGATGTGCAAGGATAATGACAGTTTTTGTAGACAAGATTGGACTCGTCTGTTGTGCTCTGGTGAACCTTTCCCCATCAGTTGTTGATTTTAATTGAAGTGTCTTGTTGTGCTCTGGTGAACCTTTGCCCATCAGTTAAGAGTTAAAATAGTAAATTGTATAGTAGTGTACATAGGAACCAGATTATCAGGAACTTAGCATGTCTTTTTTTATCATGCATATCTTGTGTCTTACCCATTTTATTTTTTTATATGCCTATTTTTATTATTGTATTTTGCACAATCAATGCGGGCATGACCACCCGCATTTCACTGTATGCCCTGGTATGCATGTGACAAATAAACCAGTTGTTGATTTTAACTGAGGTGTCTTGTTTTAGGCTATGTAGATAAATAAAAGCATTGTAAAGTCATTGTTAATAGTATTGTTGTGTGGTACAATACGCCATTCCCATCAGAACACTTGAATAACAGAACAGACAGTTCTGTATCGTATCGCTCTCGCTCGGCATCGCTCTCTGCACTATCTCGCATACGTGCACGCGCACTGAATAAAGACCACAATGTACCTTTAATCCCAATATTCGTCTGACCACACCCCTATCAGCTTACCCATATAAGCAGGGGTGGGGCCACCCACTCTCCTCCTTCTCGCTTTCACCACAAGGAAGAAGTGCCTCGGTAGATCCCCACACTTGACACCATGATGGAAGAAAGGTTTAGGAGCAGCTTTGGGAAACAAGGATACGTTGACATCATATCTTTATTTTCTCTCTCACTATTTTCGAGAAAATACGGCGATATTGTCTTCGTACTGGAGTGTCTGGAAGATGATGATCATTCTAAAAACCCTCCACCGGTTTTCGTATTGGGAGCACGCCGCTGCATGCTTCTCAACTGCAGTTCCTTGCTGTGTTGTTGGGGTGAAACCTGTCAGGCCACAGCTGAACTGTCGGACATGCCGCTGTTGTGAGAAGCGGTGCGTTCCAGGTTGGGTGAGTAGTGTTTGCTGGCGGGCTCCACTTGTCTGTTAGTGCTATGGGGGCTACTTGACAAAGTTTATGGAAACCGGCCCCAGGCTAGGGTCCTTTGTTCAGCCACCTAGGCGACAGAAGACCTTGGTCTGAAGACCATTATAGTTTTAACTAGTGGGCCGCGACCATTGACACTGGTGATCTCTGTGTGTTCTGGACGAGTGGATTCTCTCTGTCACCGTGTTAAGGCCCCATCTTTCATATCCAAATGAGAGTATTCCTTCACGAGGGGATATGTGCATGTAATGTGCGATAGCGGCAGATTCATGTTCAAAGTCAGCTACACAGGCCAGTTGGTACTGTGCTGATTCCGTCGGATGTGGTAAAGTCACCGTTGTGAAGCGGTGTTGACATCTTGTTTTCTCTTTTCTCTTAAAAAGTGAGGAGAGGTTCAGAACGGCGGCCTGTCTGGGTGAGTGTTATGTCATTGTTTACATGTTCATAGCTTACGGTTAGCCAGTCAGCTGTTAACTGCTGCGTTAGCCTGCTGGATCGCTGCATGGCCTGCTTAGGGCCTACTATTAGCCAGTCAGCTGTTAGCTGCGGGGCTAGCATGTCGTGGTCGCTAGGTAACGTTAGCTTGCTGCTATGGCCATGGCCTGGCGCGGGGTAGCTTAGCTTCTCGCGCGCCGCCGTGAGCTCGCTTCTGATCGCGTGCGTCGTTAGATCGGCGTCTCGCGAGCAGAAGCAGTAGCACCCGAACGGTTGGAGCGGCCGTTAGCTTGATGCTAGTCTGTTGAACGTGCTTTGATTTTAACATGTTTTACACTCTTGACCACGACGTCATCCTTGACAGGGGATGTTTTCGTCGACCCTGCCCTGAGCCAGGACGGCAAGGTTGCATCAACAGGGGACTGTAGTGCGGGTTGGGGCGGTGACGCTGCCCAGTTCGGACAACACAGGAGCGGCTGTGTTTCCTACGGTGTCTGTGACTGCACTTCGCTGATCTGCGTTCCGGGTAGGAACGGGGTTGACCAGACCTCATAACACGTCTTCTGGTTTTACTTTGCTAAATGTATTGTGAATAACGGTGTTTTTCCCAAAACGTGTGTTGCTACAATGCATTTAGGATACGTTGCGGGTTATGTGTGAGCTGTTTTTGTCACTGGCAGTTAGCTTCTCCGTGCAAACGGGATGTAATGATCTGGTTGTTGTGTGAGAAACACGGCCGTGTACTCACAACTAAGGTAACTAACCTATGAAGCTATGCTTGGTGACAAGTGAGTAAAAGAATGTTCTTTCTCAGACTGTAATGACAATGAACAGTGTGTTCACACATTAACAGGTTTTCCTGTTTTAACTGGCCGTATTGAGGGTAAAATAGGAGGATTGTGTTTCCCCCCCGGTTCCCTGGGGACTTTTTCATCCTCCTATCAGACATGTTGTGCATTAATTGTGTCTTTTGTGTGGTAGGGATACGATGTAACTCTTAGCTTGATTGCTGAGGTTGTGCTAAATCTGCTGGAGAAACTTATTTCCTAAAGGGAAATTGGTTTGGTTGCTGTCATGTGTGCTTAGCAAGGCCTGTGGTCGATACTAATCAAGAATGATGTATTCTCTCATTGTTTTTGCCATTTTTTGTAGGTGATGATGGGTTGTGTGTGTCATGTGACCTACAACTGGGTTGTACTGGCCACAGAAGCACATGTGTATGTTGGACCGGGGTTCTTAGAGCCCTCTCTATTCTGTGTTTTTCCTTAGTAAAAATCAGATAGCAGGTTAGCTCATGCGCTGTGTGGAGCTGTGAAACGCTTCATAGAGCTGACTATGACTGTGTCATATTCTCTTTTTGTCGTTACATCGTATCATGGGTGTGGGGTCGTAAAGGGGTGAACTGGTAACCTTTCCTCTCCCCATTGTTCTGTCGGTCAGGGGTACACCCCCTGTCCTTCAAGGTTCCCGTCACGTGGCGGTTCGGCACGTTACGGGGGGGGGGAGTTCCTGGTCCCACGGCCTGGTATATTGGGCGTGTGCACCGCAGGAATCCCCCCGCCATAGAGTACGTCACCGTGCGCGTCTCTGTTGGTAGGACTTCCGTGTGCTGTTCAGGTCCATGTGATGGATCTGTTTTCAGGGGGGGTGGTCAGGGCTCCTCCTCACCAAGCGCCTATTCAGGCCTTCTGTGAGTTCGGACTCCTTCTTCCATGTGAGGAAGCCTCCATCAGAGTACAGAGCCTTCCTCCTCAGATTGTCAAAGTGAGTGGACCCTCTAGAAGGGTCCTTTTCTATTGTATGTATATTCGATTCAATTCGTTTATTGAGTGTGTATGGGTTCAGTGCCTCTTCCCCGGAGGCCCTAAAACCAGTTTTTTACATGGCTCAAGGTGCAATATATTCTTTTCAATCTGTACAGCTCGCGTGGGAAGTCTCTCTGGGGATCCCCGTCTCTTTCCTATGGGAGGGTGGTGGGATGTAAAAATGTGAACATTTTTTACCCCGGCTGTGTAGACTGGGATACATACTGTTGATGCTTCCTTCTTTCTATTCCAGAAGTGTTGGAGTTAGGGAGTGTCACACCCCTCTTGTCGTTCCCCTGGGCGCCTTGGGGATTCAATGACAGGTCTAAATAGCCTGTTCATTGATGGGGGTGTGTCCCGACGCACGTATAGTGCTAGCTCGCTGTAAACAGGCGATTGACTGGCACGCCTTGGTTGCTTGTGGTTGAAACAGCGTTTTTATAAAGCAACTGAGATGGGGGTTTTTCCTCTTCCGACGACCACATCCCATGACCTGGGTGGGTTGTCGACGGATTCTCGTTCATGTCTGGGGGATGATGACGGGATGGATCTGAACATATGTGGTGGGGTCTCACGCCCTTGGGGTGAGCCACCAGGCGCGGTTCGTCCGAACGTCTGGGTGGCGCCTTCTTTTCATGTTAAGATCAACACGCATATCTGCCCTTCTCCTGGAGTAGGCATGTCGGCGTGGTTAGGGCACGGGACTGGTTCTGGTCACGCTGGTCCAGATCAGTTGAACCCGTTGTCCGCCGGGGATGCAGATCTGCTGTTCTGGTACCCTGAGGGACTTGGGCTTTTTTCAGGGGGAAAAATGCCAGGTCGGTCTGGGTGTCACAGGGTTAAGCGCTATGGAGACCCTGGTTGGGTATGTTTTTACTCAGCACTGTCGTCATGGCTTACAGCCATGCCATTCTGTACGCGCTCGATCTCGTCGGATCTCGGCCGCTACACAGGTTGGTCCTGGTTAGTACTTGGTTGGGAGACCGCCGGGGAATACCAGGTACGGTGTGCTTAGGGGCTGGTTCTCCATTATTTTTCGCTCCTCTCTCACGCATGGCGAAGAGGGGCCTGTGGGGGTGGTTTTTTGACCTCCTCTGGTGACCCTGTGCTTCCCGTACCGCCAGGCCCGGTCCGAAGTGATGTTTGCGACCCGTAGGCCTGGGTTAACCCTTTTTGGAAACTGAAACACTTGTACTGCGGTATAGCCGGTGTATACCCGCAGGTGTGTTTTGGAGTTTTTTTCTTGAGGGGTTATAGGAACAACCACCGCATTGGGTAACACCGAGGTGGTTGATTCCCTGGTGTGTTGGAGCAGTGTCAACTCCCGGGTTCACCGTTTGAGGGTGCCCCTGCACGTTCATGACGTCTGCCAATCGTGTCAGCCTTCTCTGCCTCGACCCCTCTGGGTGGGGGTTTTTAAATGGAGGCTTGGTCATGCAACACCGCCAGCTTACGCTCCTTCCGCCGGGGCGGCTGTGTTCAGCTGTCCCCTCTGGCGCCTGTCTCGTCCGCAGTCTCCAGGCTAGGGTTAACAGCCTGTTGCCTGGTTTTTCCCCGGTGCGCTGCCTGCTTCCGTTGGTTAACCTTTTTTGTGTGCTTACGGCCATGCTGACTGCCTGTTCTGCAGGGTCAGTGTGCCAGGCGGTGTACTATTGGGGGGACAGGGCCCGCTCGGCTTACGGCCATACCAACCTGAACACGCCCGATCTCGTCCGATCTCGGAAGCTAAGCAGGTTCTGGCCTGGTTAGTACTTGGATGGGATTCCGCCTGGGAATACCAGGTGCAGTAACTGAGGGGCCTTTGTCCGAATACGCTGGCGATGTGGGGGGCGGGGCACTACGTGCCCACCTGGTGGGGTCTTGATGCTGGCATCATGGACTTCTCCGGGCCCCCATTCTAGGGAGTCCAGTCCTTTTGGTGGGTCTGGGTCTTCCTTCGTGCTCCGCTGCTACGGCCTTGCCACGGGGTTGGGTTTGCCCTTGACCCCGTGATTCTGGGGGCAGTAACGAGGTTGTTCCTCCGTTCGTTCCCGGGTGGCATGCGGGTTGTGCGTGTGTGTAGTCGTGGGGTCAAGCCACGGTCTGCTCACCCTGTGCGTTGAGTTGCTTGAGTGCCTCTTCGCACGGTCGGGTCCGTCGCCCTCCCGTGAAGCCCCTAATAGGGGGGGTGCCCGCCATTAGGGTGGGTCGGGGGGGCTCGGCCCTCCCTGTTCTGATGGTTTGTGGGGGGCTGTCAGCGGGGTGTATTTGTCGGCCGTTGGCTCTCGCTCGGCCTCCCTTGTGCAGAGAGCGATGCCGAGCGAGAGCGATACGATACAGAACGTTAGGTTATGACTATAACCAAGTTCTGTTAGTATAGCGACGCTCGGCATCCGACGCCGCTGCAGCCTTTGACCTCGCCTTGTGGCGAAAGCTTGGGAAGGAGGAGAGTGGGTGGCCCCACCCCTGCTTATATGGGTAAGCTGATAGGGGTGTGGTCAGACGAATATTGGGATTAAAGGTACATTGTGGTCTTTATTCAGTGCGCGTGCACGTATGCGAGATAGTGCAGAGAGCGATGCCGAGCGTCGCTATACTAACAGAACTTGGTTATAGTCATAACCTAACGTTTTGTATGTAACGTGAGGTTTAATAACAAAACAAAAAACACCAATAAAAATAGCACAAATAGCAGCATAAACAACAATATAATCTCTCATTTACAATACATAACATAACTATTATTATTATTTGATACACAAAATTGTCACCCACTCACAATATCCTCCTTCCAGAAATCCTCCTTCCAATGTGCTGCTTGCCTGGTTAAATAAAAAAATATATATATAAAAATCACAGCATGGGTGTAGTGTGCAAATCAGCTTCAGAATAGAAATCAAAATAGCACTTATTAGGAGTTGTTTGTAATTAGGCTGTACATCAGATATAAATGAAGACGTCAATACAAATTTATGAAGCTACACAACGGTTTACTGAAAATAGCATAACCATAACCTAGTTTTTTTGACCCTTTGTGTTTCTATATCAGACCATCAATCAGTAGTATACTGTGTGTACTTTGTGTCTCTATCAAACCATCAGTCAGTAGTATACTGTGTGTACTTTGTGTCTCTATCAAATCATCAGTCAGTATACTGTGTGTACTTTGTGTCTCTATATCAAACCATCAATCAGTAGTATACTGTGTGTACTTTGTGTCTCTATATCAAACCACCAGTCAGTAGTATACTGTGTGTACTTTGTGTCTCTATATCAAACCATCAGTCAGTAGTATACTGTGTGTACTTTGTGTCTCTATATCAAACCATCAGTCAGTAGTATACTGTGTGTTTACATTGTGTCTCTTCTCAGACGTGCAAGGAGGCCTGTCTGTTGTCCTTTTTGTTTTTCTCTTATTCGTTGGGAATGGAGTACCTGAATAAAAGACAAGACAACCAAATATAAGCTTGTAAATAAAAAGCGAGTTTGAATGAATGAAAACTTTATTTAACAGATTGCAGAATGGGTACAATACAGTACGGTTCAATACACACAATTGTTAAGGGGATGCAGACCAGAGAAAGACGTTTGTCTTGTTTACATCAGGGTCCCCCATTTTCAATTCATAGTGACATTTATGACATACAACATACATGCCATCATGACATGACATAGGGACATACATGACATACAGGTATATAGTACTGTTACATTTGTGACATATACAATATGCAAACATACAGTACTGTTACCCATAGATCCTAACAGAGATATGCAAATATACAGTAGCCTACTGAGCAATTTAATCAATTGATTGAAGAGGGGGGTTTAATTGTTTTTTGACATTTTGATCCAAAAATGTGTACTAGTGGACTATTAGAAAATAATCTTAGGTATTACAATTTCCTAAATGTAAAGATCAGTTGATCTAGTAACGTTATTGAATCACCTACCTTGGCTTTCACAAGACACATGTCATTGATTAGCTGATAGTGCCTCTCACCCATCCACACACCATCTGGTTGTAGGCATCCAACCATTTGTAAGCCTTAAGATCTTCATCCGTGTATGGGCTTGGCGAAAATACTAGGTAGTTGACTATATCTGGATAGGCAACAGAAGGCAAAATTGTGGGGTCGCAACTCCAAGACGACGCAGCTCGTAAGGATCTTGATCATCTATTCGTCTGAGTTTGTCACAATATCGCGCCCTTTCCTGCTGACCAAGTCCTTCTATATATGTTCGAGCAGCTTCCAGCTTACTTTTTTTAGGTTTAGACATATCTTAAATATAAAATTCAGCGCGCAATTCATTCATTCATTCATTCAATCACCCGTTGTTTACATTAAAGTCTCACGCCAAAATGGCAGCGCATCTGGGTTCTGACCAAATCGTGACGTCAGTGCAAACACTATTACAAATGTTTTGGTCGCATAATTTTATTACCCGAAAAGGGGCGTGGTCTATTCAAAATGGCCCGAACAAATTTGTACAAAAATGGATGATATATAGATATTTACTCATGGTTTTTCATGTTACTACATTAAAAAACAAACTTTTTGTTAGAGGATTTTTGATATGCCACCCAAACAGGGATTTATGACCTTTTATGACCTAGTCATAAAAAATAATTTTTTGCATACATTTTTTGTATAAAATGTTCAAAAAATCTGGATGAGTGATATATCAAAAAATCCTCTAACAGAAAGTTGTGGTATATGGATAGGAGGAAACGTGGCCAGTTTGGTGTGTGGAGGTACTAGAGAAATTTCGATTTTTTGTTTTATGTGTATAATACAAACTCGTAAAATCTCATTTTGTACCCCCTAATAGGCAAAAGAAATATTTGAATAGATATCACTATGAAACTTTCCCAGTTTGTTATGTACATATAAACTAAGAAAAAATATATTGCAAGTTTTCTGAAATTTATGTTTATATTTAAGCATTACATCACACGCAGGAGTGGTTTGTGACCAATAAACCATGCCTAGGGGTGGTCGTTAGGCCCGAGGCGCAGCCGAGGGTCGTTAGACCCCCCTAGGCATGGTTTATTGGTCACAAACCACGACTGCACGTGGTGTAAAGCTTTTATACAACTGCCAGATTCATCCAACCTTATTTCTATACAATAAACACACATTAATCGAAGATTTATTGAAAAAACCATCCGCCAGAAAAAGTAGTTCCCACAACTACAAAAAAGACAAGTTGCCTCCATGTGGAAGCAGCTTGAAGTGCATCCAACCAAACTAACACATCCAACTGTGTATTATTGGAATGATTGAGAGAAGTTGCCTCATGTGGAAGCAGCTTGAAGTGCATCCAACCAACTAACACATCCAACTGTGTATTATTGGAATGATTGATTGAAAATTTTATTACCAGATGCAGAATGGGTACAATACAGTACGGCTCAATACACACAATTGTTAAGGGAATGCAGACCTACTTTCCATAGAACTTCATTCTTAGATGCTTCTATATAAAGTAGGTAAAACAAATTAAAACGTTTTCTTTGCCCTATAGGAAAAAAACGTTTTCTTCGCCCTATTTTTTTATTTATTTCTTTTAGCCTAAACTTAACCAGTTGGAAACCAGGGGTACAGTAATAAAATTAGCAATCAACCAATCAATCAATTCAATAGACCATGCTCACTTAAAACAGCGCTGCTTCTCTCTCAGTCTGACTCCCCCGCTGTTGCAGACAGGAGTGTGTGTGTGTGTGTGTGTGTGTGTGCGTGTGTGTGTGTGTGTGTGTCACAGTGTGTGTGTGTGTGCGTGCGTGTGTGTGTGTATGTGTGTGTGTGTGTGTGTGTGTGTGTGTGTGTGTGTGTATGTGTGTGTGTGTGTTTGTGGGTACGCCAGCGTCGGACAGTGTGAGAGAGAACGCTGCAGTCAGTAGAAAGAAGGAAGTAGAAATTTAAATCAATCAATTAATCTATCAATCAAACCGCGATTTTTCTTTTGTTCTAGATTGACTCAAGACCCATCAATTACATCATCCAACATTGTTTAAAGGGCTAACACATTCCCCTTGACAGAATCGCTTCATATTTAGTCGTTATGGTGCTTTCAACATAACCATTTGTTGTCCGCGATCTTGTTTTCTCCCGGAGTGAGCCGGGGAGGGTTATGTGATTCGGTTGTGGGCGGGTCCTGAGCCCAGGACCGTGGATTGTTGCCAATAAAGACGTGTGAATGGCCAATCAGAATCGAGAAATTTGCATGCCGTTGTATAAATGCAAATAAGGCACTTCCCAATTCAATATATGCACATTATGGATGCAATCGTGCAAAATGAAGCAAAATAAGAAACTAAATGTGTTTTTTTGAAATTTTCTTGTCACTAGTTTAAAAGAAGACATGTAAAGGGGCAACATTATACAAAAATCTCAAAATTGCCCCAATATCAGGAAAATTGTATTTTAGGTGGGTGGTCTCCCCTTTAACACATTCCCTGCCACCACTTTGATCATCTTATACCATTCTCTGCCAGTACTGTAAGTCTATGGAGATGTTCACATTCTTTTCAGGGCTATAACTTTTTAAATTGTATTGCTAAATTGACATTACTATGGCCCATTCAACATCGATTATCTATCGTTCAGGATGTAGGAACGTTTTACTTTTTCATTCACACATTCATACGAAAATACCGTCTAGAGTATAAATATGTTTTTATCGTTTTCTGCAGTAATTCCTAGAACGTGAGATATAGGCATAAATGCATATATTAGATTATCAAATGCCGTTTGATACCGATCGACGCTATATAAAAAATGTCAACTGTACATGGTCCTAAACGTTATGACTGATCATGCGCGGGTGAACGGGGGGGGTAGTTTATAATTCCGTGATCGTCGTTAAATGCTTCATGTAGTATGGCCATGGGTGATATATAGATCAGAGCAGTTTGTATGGATATAATAATAAACAAAAACATTGAAACTCACAGCAGCCTCCTCTTAGCATTGGGCGATGATACTGGAGCAAACAGATCCCAGTTATGTGATGGGGATCGAGGCGATCCATTTCCGGTTTGTATAATAATAATAACAACCCAAATCATGTGGATTATTGAGTTATGGCAGCGATCCATATCCACGGTGTGTGGCTAGAGTCCTGGGATGATAAACGAGTGGCCGGACGGATTTAGGGGACGGACCGAGCTCCAACGGGCATATCCGGTTTGGCAACTCGCAGATCAGCCACCAGGTGGCAGTATTGAAGCATTGCAGAGTTGTGCCGGACAGCATCAGACAATGATCCGTGAGTGAAATATGAATACCATGGCGAAAATATGAAATATGATCAGAATAACGTCGTACGCCGTGATCTGGCAGAATTCGCATGAACTTGAAACCCGTTCTATGACGTTATTGGCGGAGAAAGTGTTAATAAAAAAAAATAAAAAATAAAGGTATACTTTTTTTTAATATCCTCAAATAAAGTGATTCATCTGATTAAATGAGTCTTTTTTCATTCAGTATTCAATATTGTCTGATTCAATATTAACATTCAGTATTCAATAGTGTCTGATTCAATATTAACATTCAGTATTCAAGTAGAACAGCTAGCTAGCCGTTGTGGACACTCACCTTAGGCATCTTGTTTGAGAAATGCAGGCTTCAGTCTATGTGTTGTTTAGGGGGCTTTCTCACTCACCATTCAGGGTCGAATCAGAGCCCGATCGCACCCAAAAAGGGTGTGTCCGTCTGAATGAGAACGCTCCCCCCCGTCCCCGGGGACGCTGATTCGCTCCAAACCTGGACCGCTGAAATAGGTGGTTCCGGGTGCGCGCCAGTGGGAGCAGGGGGCGTGGTGTGCGAGCTTGTACCAAAACACGGAAGCGGCTTGTTATTCACATTATGTACAAATTGCATATTAGCCTACTATATCTTGTGATTGTCTCCAAAGTCATAGGAACTGTTCAAGAAGTACGACAAAGCAATATTTTCTTCTTCTTTTTGGTACACTGACTGTTACAAAGGGTCAGATTAAACCGAATATATATATTTATTACTTGAGATATATTGTATAATATTTGTATATCGTCTGATATCCCTTGTATATTCTTTGTACATATACACGGAATATCCCTTTACCTAGGTACAGGCCAGACCATAATATTCGTTCTCCTATTGGACAGCGACCCCTAGGCGCCAACGACCATACCCCCAATGTCGAGTTCAAAGCTACCGCTAAGACATGTCTCAACATGCCCAGGTTTGCGCAGTAATACGAGACAGAACTGAGGTTGGCACTAGATTATTCACCCTACGTATAAATACGTCGCAGGTGGATACAGAAGCACTTAGCCTAAAGTGACTTAGACCAAACGTTGAAGCCTTCACCACGATACAACGTGCCGTGAAGTGGGCCCCCTTTGCCCCTAAATAGAGCCTTGAGAACCGCGTGCGAATTGATAGCTAAAGTGTCAGAGTTTAACGCTGTATCGTCGAGTTCGACTTATTCTATTGTAAAGTAATAGTCTATTATGTATAGTGTATCGTGCGGCTACCGTTCTACAGTGACCAGCATTACCACCGGTTCGTCGTATCGAGCTAGTGCACTTATCCAGGCTGGGCGGCCTAACCTCGTGCCGCCATCCGAGGAGTCCTAGACGAGAACCGTGTGGATATGTACACCGGAGAACCTACACCGACGAATGCAGAGCCTTTTCCGGGTGGATTATATTGCTTTGGTACTGTGGCTGCTGGAGCAGAGAACCGTCTACCCCACTGCTGTGTGGGATCTACCCTGTGAGGAGCACCGTCGAGCCCGCCTCTAGGACCCACAGAGCCTGGCTAGCTTTCATCCATGCTGCCAGGCATACCGGAGTATAGCTGTTGCTTTGTCTACGGACCAAAGGATTATTGCACCGTCTCCTGTATCTGGAGTCTCTTTATTCCTCGTTGATCCAGACTTTTGCTCCCGACAATTCCTCTCCCCTGCTGGCTTACAACCGGAGGGAACCCCCTTAGTATCTCCAGCTGACTACGAGTGTGCCTTATATAATTCTTATGCTACAGGTGGTATTAATTATACCCATCTTAATATGCTCATGGACTTACGCTCTTGACCTACTTAAGTGTTCTTCGCCATATAAGCGCAATTCATAATTCTCAATATTGTAACCTACTATTGCTGCTCTGCTAATAAATACTTCTAAATATGACTTTCTTTGTTAAGCCGTATTATTGTGTGGGTGTTCACCATATATACCGTGTACTGTATGGCCAGTAATTAAAGTACATAACTAAGTAGTGGTTTAATGATACCATACTCTCAATACAGTCAGGGAATTGTACCCCTCAGTTACAATTGGTCCTTCGAGCCGGATGAATATCAGTGTAATATCTAAATATAATATTGATATTAACCATGGCCAGCGGTGAACACTCCACAAACGGCTCTCCTAAGCTAGAACGGCAGCAGCGCAGACGTCAGCCACCTCCTTACCTAGAGGACTACGCTGCCAGTCTAATACCTAGCTTTATACAGACGTTAAATGCGGGAAAAGCGGATAGTAAAAGCATGTCAAACCCTACCGACCAGGCGACCTTGCCAGTAGAGACCCTAGTGGGTTCTAACGTAACTGACCAAGCTCACGGGGGGGACCAGGAGGGACATGACATGACTATACCCCCCGACAACGTCAACGGGACGGTCCCCGGAGAGCTCCAGGATAAAGAAAGCGCTCCAGGGACGGAACCCGACCCACTACCAGAAGAGAAGCGCGCCCAGGAGATAGACCTCCCCGGAGCGCGCCAGGAGAACGGATCTCCAACGAGCACTGTCAGAAGCCGATCACCTCCATCAGTGTCTTCCCCCAGCGAGGCGGACAAGATGCTGGCGCAGGCATTCATCGCCACCCTGGCAGCCTCCACCGAACGCGATCGACTCCAAGCACAGACGCTTAGACCCAGCGAGAGCGCTTCCAGGCGCAGCAAAGGAGTGAAGACGACCGCATACGCCTGGAGACCAGACGCCTCCAGACGGAAGAGAATATTGAAAGAGACCGCGCCGATGCCCAGCGCGCCGCCGCCGATGCACAGCGCGACGCCGCCAATGCACAGCGCGACGCAGCCCAAGCCCAGCGCGAAGCAGAGCGCGACCTCGCTCACATCAAGCGCGAAGCCGAGCGCGACCGACTACAAGCGCAGATAATGGAGCAATTGATTGCCAGGGCGACACCCCCTCCCTCCGCACGGAGCTCCAGGGCATCGTCAAGACAAGGGTCTAGGGCACCTTCCCCTACCCGACCAAGCGACCCGGAGCCCGGCCAACAAAAAGAGCCTATCCACGTCTCCGAACCCCCTCCCCGACCGGTCCATGCGAGACCCAGCAACCGGGAAGAACCGGCCTATGCCGCCGAGAGACTGAATAGACGACTGCAAGATCTAGAAGACCTAGCAGAGGAAGAGGAAGAGGAAGAGGAGGAAAGTCAAGCCCACCAGCAGCATCGTACTCCACAGGACCAGGAGGTCCAGTACAGCCCAGACTTTACCCCCGAGGCCCTGCGTTACAGACCCCCGACTCAACTCAAGGGTGAGTTTGACGCACCGCCAGCCCCGAGGAACAGCACCTGGGTACCCGGGCTTTGGTACCCACCAAGTACCAGCCCACGACGACACGTACGGGGAGACTCACCCAGGAGGCCTCTCCCCCAACGCTCACCGATGTGCCAGCCATCCATGGCATCGTACCTTGGCACACCGACGTTCCCGGATTTTACACACGAGGACAGAGCACAGTACACGGAACTACGGATGTGCTTAGAGACTATGATGTCCGACGTCCCCGATGAGACGTACAAATATGCTATCCTCCTCAAGCACCTGAAGGTGCCCAGAGCGCATAATATAGCGCTGGCATATTCCAACTCAAGTACCCCATACACCGCGGCTCTAGTAGCCCTCGACCAACGTTATGGACGCATATGGGACTACGTGATACAAGAGATAAGGAATATTGACCGTCTCCCCCCAGCCACAGACAATCGCTCATTGGATGACCTCTCTATCAAGGTACAATCCCTGGTAGGGATGCTGGGGGCACAAAAGGAAAAGGGTAGACACGAACTGTACGCTAACTCTAATGTAGAAAGGATATTAGAGAAGCTTCCTCCCGCCCGACAAGAGCGCTTCAGGCGGCAAAGAGACCACCGTGATCCCAACGGTCCCGAGCCATCCCTCCTAGACCTGGCCGACTTCCTCGCGAGAGAAGTCAGCAGCCTACGACTGGATACGTTCGTGCGGAGTGGACCAAGCCCCAGAGATGGACCTCAGAGATCCAACGATAACCGCAGGCTGGTGACCGTCATGCACCAAGCCGAATCAGTACCGCGGAACAAGAACCACAGCACCCCCTCGACGAAAGAGAAGTGGAAGATTGTATGCCAGTACTGCGAGAAAGAACATTGGCTGTCACAATGTGACACTTTCAAGAAGATGACCGCCGACGAGGTGAGTCAATGGATAAAGTCCAACCGCAGCTGTTACCGCTGTGCGCGCAGCCATATGGCAGCCGAGTGCCGCTTGAAGAAGAGGTGCAGCCGGTGTGACGGCGCCCACTTGGACGTCTTGCATGACAGCAACAGGAAGAAACCCGCACCCCCAAGCAGCACCAGAGTAAGCGTCATGTATATTGACCCCGCCAGCAGCGGGAGCTCCCGAGTGCTCTTGAAGGTGGTCCGAGTGACATTAAGCTACGAGGACAAGGTCATGGACACTTACGCCGTCCTTGACGACGGGTCAGAAAATACTCTCCTCCTCGCATCCGCTGCAGCCCAGCTGGGTCTGCGGGGGAGCGAAGAAACGATGACGATTCTTACTATAAGAAGAGACCTGAAGACAATAAAGGGTGAGAACGTCTCCTTCACTATCGCAGCAAGCGGGCAGCCAGAGAGGCGGTATAGGATCACTAACGCTTTCACCAGCCAAGACATAGGCCTGTCGCGGTACACCTACCCCATCTCCAAGCTGATGGAAAAATACGTGCACCTGCGTCAACTACCTATACCGCTCATAGACGGCGCCACCCCGACCCTGCTCATAGGATCCGACCACGCACACCTCATCGTCCCAACGGACCGGGTCCACATTGGGCCCAGAGGCTGTCCAGCAGCAGTCGAGACCTGCCTAGGATGGACACTACAAGGCCCCCACTCCAGGTCTCCCAACCGACCAGCAGCCACTCGCTGCCTCCACTCCAGAGTGACAGAAGAAGACACCACCCTCTTACAGCACGTCGAGAGGCTATGGACACTAGAGACAATGCCCTTTAAGAACGAAAAGAAACACATTCGTTCCAAGGAAGACATTTATGCCATAGCCCTCCTCGAGCAGGGGACAAAGAGAGTCAAAGTCAATGGAGTGATGAGATACGCAACTCCACTCTTGAGGCGAGAGGGTATGCCCACCTTCCACGCCTCAAAAGAAGCGACGGAGCGATATCTACTGAACACCGAGCGGCGCCTAGCCAGAGACCCCGCTCAAGCCACTGTGTACCGCGCTGAGATTGACAAGCTAATCACAGCGGGACACATAAAGAGAATTGACATTCAAGAGGCCGATCAGACGACCGAATCATGGTACGTGCCCCACCACAAGGTCCACCACAACAGCAAGGATCGTATTGTGTTTAACTGCAGCTACCAGATCGGATTACAAAATCTGAATAAAGAGCTCTTGCCCGGCCCAACACTCGGCCCCTCTCTACTAGGCGTGTTGCTACGTTTCCGCCAGAACAAGGTGGCCATCAGCGGCGACATCAAAGGGATGTTCCTGCAGGTGCGACTAGTGGAAGAGGACAAGCCCCTGCTGCGGTTCTTATGGAGAGAGAGGATCGGGGATGAGCAACCATCCATCTATCAATGGGAAGTCCTCCCTTTCGGAACCACATGCAGCCCATGCTGTGCTACGTTCGCACTGCAAAAACATGTCGCAGAGGACCCAGCAGCTGACGAGGAGGTCCGACAAAGTGTAGAGAAGAGTTTCTACGTGGACAACTGTCTGCAAAGCGTCTCGACGCCAGAAGAGGCCGAGGCCCTCCTACTCAAGCTCCGCGCCTCCCTGATCAAAGGCGGCTTTGATCTCCGGCAGTGGGCCAGCAGCGACCCTCAAGTACTGCGCAGCCTCTCCCCAGAGGACAAGGCAGCAAGCAGCGAGACCTGGATGGCGACCATCCCAGGTGAAGCCCAAGAAATGACATTAGGACTAGTCTGGCGCTTCAAAACAGACTCGCTCCATTATAGACACACACCCCTGACCAAGGAGCAGGGAAGGTCGATTTCACTACCGACCACCAGACGGAGTGTATACAGAACACTCGCCAGACAATATGACCCGTTAAGATGTATTCTACCTTACACCACCAGGGCAAAGATGATTGTACGAGAGCTGTGGGACAAGGACCAGGGCTGGGACGACCCCATACCCGACCACCTTGCTTCCACATGGAGAGAGTGGGAGACAGAACTCAGCTCGCTCCCAGGTGTCAACATACGCTGCAGCTACTTCCCACCCACAGTGCGGCTGGAGACGTGCCAGAGGGACCTGCACGTCTTCAGCGACGCCTCCGAAGTAGCCTACGGTTCGGTGGCCTACTTGCGGGCCCGAGAGGAGGGAGGAGAAATACATACCGCCTTCATCCTGGCTCGTTCAAGAATAGCCCCCCGCAAGCAACAATCGATCCCGCGTCTAGAGCTCTGCGCAGCCCTAGTAGGAGCGCAACTCGCCACGTCAATCCAACGTGAATTCACCATTCCGGTGCAAAGAACAATCCTGTGGTCAGACTCCATGACCGTACTCACATGGATCCAGTCCGATTCGTGTAGATACAAGGTCTTCGTGGGAGTCAGAATCACAGAGATCCAAGATTTAACAGAATCAGCATGCTGGAGGTACGTGGACACAAAACAGAACCCAGCAGACGTCATCACACGGGGAATGTCCCTGGATGACCTCACACGTCACAATCTCTATAGTGACGGTCCCGAGTTCCTCAAGCTCCCGGAAGAAGAGTGGCCTAACCCCACCCCACGGGAGGCTAGTCAAGAGGAGGCAGAGATGAAGAAATCTATGTTCTGTGGGTTGACGCACACACCAGTCCCCACAGATCCCAACATAGACGACTGCCCTACCCTTGAGAGTGCGCAGTTAAAGACATTCCTGTGGCACCACCCTGAGGTTACCTCCACCACTGACATTAATGCAGCGAATTACGAAGAAGCAGAACTCCTTCTACTACAGCGAGCCCAAAGAGACTCGTTCCCCGACGAGCTAGACTGTCTGCAGGGATCAAAGCCAGTCCCGTCAGACAGCAGACTGCTCCACTTGGCCCCTGAGCGCGACGCCCATGATCTCATCAGAGTGGGTGGTCGTCTGAGAAGGGCCCCGGACTTAACGGATGACGTCAAGTTCCCGATAGTTCTCAACAGCCGACACAAGGTCACAGAGCTCATCATAAAGAAATACGACGAGGACGTGCACCACGCTGGGGCAGAGAGAGTCTTCGCTGAGATCAGACGTCGCTATTGGATACTGCAAGGAAGAGAAGCAGTACGACGCTTCCAGCGGACATGTCTAGACTGTCGCAAGTGGCGAGCACAGCCCAGTATACCCAGGATGGCTGACCTACCCCCCTGTCGCCTCCGACTCGGCGACAAGCCCTTTCACTCCACCGGTATGGACTGCTTCGGCCCGCTGTATGTGAAGAAAGGAAGAGGGACGGAGAAGAGGTGGGGTATTGTATTCAAATGCATGACCACCCGAGCGATACACATAGAACTCCTTCCAACCATGAGTACGGACTCATTCCTTATGGCCTTCCGGAGATTCACAGCGCGGAAAGGAAAACCGTCTATATTATTGTCTGATCACGGGACAAACTTCAAAGGCGGAGAAAGAGAGCTGAGAGAGAGCTTCCAAGCTATGGGCTCAGAACTTAAGACCCACCACGCTCCCTCTCAGATTGATTTCCAGTTTAACCCCCCGAATGCCCCTCACTTCGGGGGAACTTGGGAACGAGAAGTACAATAAAGACAGCCCTGTACGCCGTGCTTGGGGCCCAGACCGTGGCGGAAGAAGTCCTCACGACAGTCCTCACGGAGATCGAGGGAGTATTGAACTCAAAGCCCCTCGGTTACGTCTCAAGTGATGTAGCAGATGTCGACCCAGTCACCCCCAACACTCTCTTGATGGTGCGGCTGGACCCCGCGCTCCCACAGACAGTGTACAGACCTGAGGAAGCGAACGGCCGAAGAATGTGGAGGTACAGTCAAGTATTGGCTGACAAGTTTTGGAACAGTTTCCTCCTCCACTATCTACCGTCTCTACAGACCCGCCAGAAATGGGTAAAAGAAAGAGACAATTTGACGGAGGGCACAGTCGTCATGATTATAGACCAGTCACTACCCCGAGCTATGTGGCCGGCCGGCCGCGTAAGCAAAGTGATCACTGGTGCCGACGGAAAGGTCAGAGCGGCAGAAGTGCTCGTCCAGGGACGGACATACACCCGACCCGTGGCGAGGCTGATAGAGTTGCCAAGGCTACCTGATTCCCTTGATGACGACCATGACCCACTGACTTTGTGAATTGCCCTACTCCTCACAACGGACATTGAGTAGTGGACAAGACGGTTAATCTGTCTCTGCTTATCTAATTAGGTGCGGACTAATTAGGAGGCGGCTGTTACAAAGGGTCAGATTAAACCGAATATATATATTTATTACTTGAGATATATTGTATAATATTTGTATATCGTCTGATATCCCTTGTATATTCTTTGTACATATACACGGAATATCCCTTTACCTAGGTACAGGCCAGACCATAATATTCGTTCTCCTATTGGACAGCGACCCCTAGGCGCCAACGACCATACCCCCAATGTCGAGTTCAAAGCTACCGCTAAGACATGTCTCAACATGCCCAGGTTTGCGCAGTAATACGAGACAGAACTGAGGTTGGCACTAGATTATTCACCCTACGTATAAATACGTCGCAGGTGGATACAGAAGCACTTAGCCTAAAGTGACTTAGACCAAACGTTGAAGCCTTCACCACGATACAACGTGCCGTGAAGTGGGCCCCCTTTGCCCCTAAATAGAGCCTTGAGAACCGCGTGCGAATTGATAGCTAAAGTGTCAGAGTTTAACGCTGTATCGTCGAGTTCGACTTATTCTATTGTAAAGTAATAGTCTATTATGTATAGTGTATCGTGCGGCTACCGTTCTACAGTGACCAGCATTACCACCGGTTCGTCGTACCGAGCTAGTGCACTTATCCAGGCTGGGCGGCCTAACCTCGTGCCGCCATCCGAGGAGTCCTAGACGAGAACCGTGTGGATATGTACACCGGAGAACCTACACCGACGAATGCAGAGCCTTTTCCGGCTGGATTATATTGCTTTGGTACTGTGGCTGCTGGAGCAGAGAACCGTCTACCCCACTGCTGTGTGGGATCTACCCTGTGAGGAGCACCGTCGAGCCCGCCTCTAGGACCCACAGAGGCTGGCTAGCTTTCATCCATGCTGCCAGGCATACCGGAGTATAGCTGTTGCTTTGTCTACGGACCAAAGGATTATTGCACCGTCTCCTGTATCTGGAGTCTCTTTATTCCTCGTTGATCCAGACTTTTGCTCCCGACAATTCCTCTCCCCTGCTGGCTTACAACCGGAGGGAACCCCCTTAGTATCTCCAGCTGACTACGAGTGTGCCTTATATAATTCTTATGCTACAGGTGGTATTAATTATACCCATCTTAATATGCTCATGGACTTACGCTCTTGACCTACTTAAGTGTTCTTCGCCATATAAGCGCAATTCATAATTCTCAATATTGTAACCTACTATTGCTGCTCTGCTAATAAATACTTCTAAATATGACTTTCTTTGTTAAGCCGTATTATTGTGTGGGTGTTCACCATATATACCGTGTACTGTATGGCCAGTAATTAAAGTACATAACTAAGTAGTGGTTTAATGATACCATACTCTCAATACAGTCAGGGAATTGTACCCCTCAGTTACACTGACTCACACTGTGGCTGCGGAATGCAATCAAGATCAGTCTCTTTCTTTTCTGAGCCGCTTCACAGTGGATCTGACTTTATTCACAGCTTGCCGGGGCCACATGTCCATAACTCGTAAAATGTGCCTTTACCACGGACCAGACATGGAATAGCTCATTATAAGCATGCAGTTAACGACCCCACATATGTACATTAAATATAGCAAGGCACTCTCTGTGTGTGTGTGTGTAGGCGAAGCGGGTCTCCCGGAATTATCTGCGATTAATCTGTGCAAATAATTTACTTAAGCCCTGGAAAATGAAGACGTCGTAATTAAATGTCATCTTTCAACTGGCCTGACAGGATGTGTGGGGGGCAGGGTTCCAGAAACAGTGGGCACTCATGGACCTTTCCTTCATAGTAAAGTGTGCTTTCCTAACCTTTACACCCACCCTCCCCCCACCAACACCCCCACCCCTCCCCCCGGCGTAACCCTTTTGGCTGTCTCTGTAAGCCTATGACTTCAATTCTTATTAACTTTGTGAAAACACTTAAAAGTGCTATTCAGCCAATATTTTCATATCCAAAGGTATAGCCAAGATACAATAAAAAGTCTGAGGAATTTGCATTGCTCCTTGTCACACTTGGATAGTCTTCTGTGGGTGAGAAAGGGGGTGGTATGATAATGATCCTGCCATAAAGAAGGGCTCTAAAATCAAATCGCCTCTCCAATGTTGAACAAATGTTTTTTATTTTCCCTTTTTTTACATGAAACAAGACAAATAATACAGTAACAGTAATAATCAACGATAAATCACAGAACAATAACAGAAATCATAATAACAATAATGACAGTCCAGTAATTAAATCAGAATGAAAGTAGACTAAATGACATAAAAATAATAAATACAATACATGGGCTCTTGCTCGCTCCCCCCCCCCCCCCCCCCCACAGGACCCCTACTTGGGCTATACATCCACTACTTCATTCAACATGAGAGAATTCCAAATTTATATGCGTTCCTTTATCTTATCCACCACAGCTACCCAGACTGCTATGCTGGCTTCATTAACACCTAAAATTCGTGCAGTAGATATCTCTAGATAAATCACATCGAGATAGGTGAGAATCCGTACCTTCCGACACATTTTATCCGGTTGAATCCAGCGTGATGCTATTAACCTTTTGGCAACCGTAAGACCCGCCAAAATGAGTCTCTTTACTTGTACAGAGGTCGATAACTGAGAAACATCATTCAACAACAGTACAGAAAGCAATGTCGGTATGGTCAGAGATAAAAATTCTGATAATTGAGTGGTGATATTTTCCCAGAAAGTCTTAACAGGAGGGCATTCCCAATACTTATGCATATATGTACCAATAGTATCGTTTGAACACAAGGAGCATCGAGAGTCAGGTCTGAGACCCATTAGGTACAATCGTCTAGGGGTCAGGTAAGTCCTATGAACAAAGTTAAGATTAATCTGTTGGTGATCTGGGTTGCGTGATGATAGCCGAACATTTTCCCAGACTGCATCCCAATCAAAATCTACTTCCAGGTTTGGGATATCCTTCCTCCAAACCGAGTCTAGGGGAAGGACCTTATATGAGGACGTAAGTAAGTGGCGATAAAAGTCAGAGACGAAGCCTCTCGACGTCTCCTTGTCATAAAAGAATTTGTGAAACCTGTGGTGCTCAAGTGGAACATCTAATGGGACTCCGTGAGCTTTCAAAGCTGCTCTTATTTGTAAATAGAAGAAAAAAGTGGAACTGGTGAGGTCAAATTTGTTGGATATATCTCGAAGACTGAGGAGACCATAGTCATCGAAGATATCCCCCAATGTGTGTATGCCTTTCTTTTCCCAATCAGGGTATCTGATAGGTTGTTGTTCAATAAGGAGTAAATTGTTATTAAATAGGGGGGAATGCCTGTGCCATTTATGGTGGTTAATACACGTTTTCTGTGTGTCACGCCATATCCGGATCACATGTGTAATAAGAGGGCCAAATCTTAAGTTGCATTGCTTAATTGATATGTTGGTGTACACTATATCCTGCAGTCTATGTGGTGCCACTATGTTCTCATCTAATGGTCTCCAGGATACCGCTGCTTGAGAATCAAACCAGGTGATCAGTGGTCTTAAAGAGAACGCTTTAAAGTAATATTTGAAGTCTGGAAAGGTCGGTTTTATTTCTCTGTGCAGTGGATCTTTTTAATCGTGGGCGTTTGCTGTTCCAAATAAATGTATATGCAGCAGAGTGTAGTTTTTGCCAGTAACCAGCAGAGGGGGGTAACGACAACATGGAGCTGATGAAGTTAATTCTGGGCAAAACATTCATCTTAACTATTGACGCTCGGGCCTGTAATGAGTTTTTTTATTTTGACCACCTGCTGAAGTCATCTGTGATCCTGTCTCGCAATCCGGAATAATTATACTTCACCGTTTGGCTTATAGTGGGGAATATTTCAATTCCAAGACATTTAAAGTGTTCTACCATGGGTATATTTGCTGGGAGGATGGTAGCCTTCGCAGTCAAATTGAGTGGAAGGAAGGCCGATTTTGGCCAGTTTATCTTAAATCCCGATAGATTGCCAAAATCATCTATTACTTTGAGAAGATGAGGTAGGGAGGTGGCGGGGTTTTGCATGAACAAGATTACATCATCTGCATATAAGCTGATGTGATGCTGTGTGCCCTTAATTGAGATCGGTGCTATGGACTGAGATTGTCTTATGTACTGTGCTAAAGGTTCAAGGGATAGAGCAAATAGTCCGGGACTAAGAGGACAACCCTATCTAGACGAGCGCGACACAGGGAAGAGTGGAGAGCAGTTTACCTGTTAAAATCATGGCCGATGGACCTGTATATAGTACTTTGATCATATGTATGAACCCTTCACCTAACCCCATCCTTCTAAGTACTGCCCATAAATAAGACCATTCCAACCTGTCAAAGGCCTTCATCGCGTCTAAGTATAAGACAGCCGTAGGGGGCACGGCATCCTTGCTGGCATCTATCACATGCAGTAACCGTCTAATATTATCCGTGATCAGGCGGCCTCTTATGAAGCCTGTCTGATCAGGATGAACTAGAGATGTCATGTGCTTTTGAAGTCGGATGGCTAGTACCTTAGCGTACAGCTTGAGATCGGTTCCAAGGAGGCTTAAGGGTCTATAACTGCTACATTCGGTGGGGTCCTTATCTTTCTTAAGTAGGACAGATATGAGTGCCATTGACATCCCTGGAAAAGTTTCCCTCTTTGACTGAGTGTAAAATCATATCAAGTAATAGGGGTCCAATTACATCCCAGCATGAGGTACAGTTCGGGCGGAATACCGTCCCAGCAAGGGGCCTTACCACTTTGCAAGTCCGAAATAGCCTCCCCAAGTTCCTCTAGTGTAATAGGTGCATCTAACCATTTAGCGTCTTCCTCTTAGAGTTGTGGTAAGTTAATTTGATCCAGGAATTCCTCCAGCTTATTATGATCAAAGATCACTTCTGACTCGTACAGGTTAGAATAAAATGAACGAAAAGTCTTGTTGATTTTTTTGGGGTCGGTGGTAACCATCCCCTGTTGGTCCTTGATGGCAGGGATATCCGCAAATTGTTCACTGGCCCGTATCTTCATAGCTAGTAGGTGACTAGGTTTAGAGCCATGAAAGTAATAATGTTGTCTTGTTCTGTGTATTTGAAATTCAGATTGTTGTCTTAAAATGGAGTTAATCTCCTTTTTCAACATTTTAATTTGAAACTCCAGTCGACACGAGTAGTTGCGTTGTAAAGAGAACAACGAAGAGTGAAGCCCTTCCAGTTCTACCAATTTGGAGAGACGTTTCTTGCGGAGGTTGGAGGCAAAGATAGTAGTGTTACTCCTGATAAAACCCTTAACCGAGTTCCATACAATTCTGGGGTCTTGTACCGATCCCACATTAAACTGCAGGTATTCAATGAGTTTATCTTTAAATTGCAGGTTGAATTCATTGTTCTTCAACAGTGTTGAGTTAAAGCGCCATCTTGGGGCTCGGGATGTCATTCTACTGAGTGAACCCTTTAGAAGTAAATACTTGTGGTCTGACAATGCAATGGGCCCCAATTCAACGTCAAAGCTATCAAATAGTCTAGGGCAGTGGTTCTCAACTGGTCTAGCCTCGGGACCCAACATTTTCCTTAGTCATTAAGTCGCGACCCAATTTTTTTAACGACTATGATTTAAAAAAAAAAATTAAAAAAAATTGCAGTAATACACAATCTTTCATGCACTGTTAAAAACATGAAATAAAAACAAAAAAGTGCAACTAGGGCTAAAAACCCAATGAAATAAAATAATTATAAATAATTATGCTTCTTAGCAGATTTCTTAGCTTAACATAACAGACCTAAGTTTGGGGGAACTAATGGGATAACTGGGGTTGCAACAAAAGTGCAACTAGGGCTAAAAACCCAATGAAATAAAATAATAATAATAAATAATTATGCTTCTTAGCAGACTTCTTAGCTTAACATAACAGACCTACAGTAAATTTGGGGGAACTAATGGGATAACTGGGGTTGCAACAAATGTACAACTAGGGCTAAAAACACAATGAAATAAAATAATAATAATAATAAATAATATATCCTTCTTAGCAGACTTCTTAGCTTAAACATCCCAGGGAACTAATGGGATAACTGGGGATGTTGTTTGCTCCTGACAAGAGTCTCAAAGTCTGGGGTGATGGTAGACAAAGTAACTCTGAGGTCATGCTCAATGTCCAATCTGTTCCTCTGCTTTGTCTTCAGCTGGACCAGAGCTGAGAAGCCACTTTCACAAAGATAGCTAGTGCAAAAAAAAAGTATATAAAAAAAAAAAAAAAAAAAATACATTTTTTTATAAATTTTTTTTACATACACATCCGCGACCCACTCAAAATGGCCCCGCAACCCACTTTTGGGTCGCGACCCACCAGTTGAGAAACACTGGTCTAGGGGATGCAAAAACATAATCTATTCCCTCACCTTTTTCTGCCGAAGACTTTGCGATCTTCTTTGAGGAAAAAGTGGAGAACATCCGCAGCTCCTTCTCCCAACCCCCACCCATTCCAAACACTGAATCGAGAACCTCATCCTTCACTCTGTCATCTTTCTCTCCCATTACAGAAGCCGAGACCCTGACACTGGTAACGTCGAACCGTCCGACTACATGCCAGCTGGACCAGCTACCCTCCCCACTCCTCCAGACCATAGCACCGGACATCCTCCCATTCCTAACTGCAACCATCAACTCCTCACTCAACTCAGGGGTGGTCCCCACCTCCCTAAAACAAGCCAGTCACGCCCCTCATAAAAAAAAAACCTGAACCCCACCGTCATAGGCAACTATCGTCCTGTCTCTCTTCTCTCCTTCCTTTCTAAAACACTTGAACGTGCTGTATCCAACCAACTTACTGCTTATCTCTTACAGAATGACCTCCTAGACCCCAATCAGTCTGGCTTCCGGACTGGCCACTCCACAGAAACGGCCCTCATTGCGGTCACAGAGGCACTTCACTTAGCAAAAGGCCTCTCCTCTGTCCTGATTCTCCTAGATCTATCTGCAGCCTTCGACACAGTCAACCATCAGATCCTCCTTGCGGCCCTCGCAGGAATGGGAGTGGCTGGATCTGCGCTGACATGGCTGACATCATACCTCAACGACCGCTCCTACCAAGTGTCATGGAGAGGGACTCTGTCGGCCACCCGCCCTCTGCGGACGGGTGTCCCCCAGGGCTCGGTCCTAGGACCCCTTCTCTTCTCCCTCTACACTAAATCACTGGGTAACATTATAACGTCTCATGGCTTCTCGTATCATTGTTATGCCGATGATACTCAACTCTTCCTCTCCTTCCCTCCCTCAGATATCCACGTCTCTGAGCGGATCTCGGCCTGTCTGTCCGACATCTCCGCCTGGATGACGACCAACCACCTCAAACTGAACCTAAGCAAAACAGAATTGCTCCACCTGCCGGCCAAATCCTCCCCTCTGACCGACCTCTCCATCACAGTCGAGAATGCAGCTGTGACCGCGTCCCCGACCGCCAAGAACCTTGGTGTTGTCCTCGACGACCAGTTGAACTTCTCTGCTCACATCGCAGCGACAACCAGAACCTGCAGATTCCTCCTGAGCAACGTCAGAAGGATAAGCCCCTTCCTGACAAAAGAAGCCACCCAACTACTCGTCCAATCAACAGTCATCTCCCGCCTTGACTACTGCAACGCACTGCTAGCTGGCCTCCCGGCCACTGCCACCAAGCCTCTTCAACTCATTCAAAACGCAGCGGCCCGCCTGATCTCAAACCTACCGAAGTCGGCCCATGTCACCCCACTTCTTAGGGACCTGCACTGGCTCCCCATTGCTGCACGTATCCGCCTCAAGGCCCTCGACCTAGCATACCGTGCGGCAAAGGGAACCGATCCCGCCTACCTCCGGTCAATGGTCTCTAACTACACACCCTCAAGACCCCTACGCTCTGCATCTTCTGGCCGCCTCAGACCTACTCCTATCCAAGCTCCCGGAGGGTCATCAAAGAGAAGCCGCCTATTCTCAGTCCTTGCCCCACAATGGTGGAATGAACTACCCATCCCAGTTAGGACAGCCGAATCCCGTCCAATCTTTCGCCATCGACTAAAGACTCACTTCTTCAACCATTATCTGAAATGATAAAAAAAAATATATATATATATATATCTCTAACCCTGACTAACCTTACTGTCATGCACTTGTCCTAATAAACTAACCTACACTGTAACACGCAACACTTTGATAAACATTGTTACTCAGCTGATAGAGTTGTACCCTTCTTACTGTCGTCTTGTCGTACAGAACTTGTAAGTCGCTTTGGATAAAAGCGTCAGCTAAATGACTAAATGTAAATGTAAATGTAGAAAATGTTTTGTGTCTTGCTGAGAAAAAGGAAAAATCTTGCGCCGTTGGATTGAGCGATCGCCACAAATCAATTACTCCTGTGTCCTTGGACCAGGCCTGTAGTGCCGTAGAGGCCTGTCTCTGGTCATAGGTTGTGGTGAGACTAGATTTATCAATCAAGGGATCCCAGATGGCATTAAAATCTGCACCAATTATAAATGAATACTCAGGGAGATCTAGCATCGTTCTAGTGAGTGAAGCATAGAAGTTAGCGTCATAAACATTAGGGGCGTAAGCCGCTACCAAAGCAATTTTCCTGTTAAAATAATCTATCTTGGCAATAGTAACTCGACCATCTGTATCAGACCATGTCTAATAATTTTATATTCAACTTCCGTTTAGCTACTTGGTGCCAAAGGAGGAGGGGCTTATGTTTTGATACTTTATCCGCCAGCTTTGCATCGTCAGCCATTAAAATATGCGTTTCACTTAAAAGAGCCACATCAACCTGTTGTCTTTTCATCCATGTTAATACGCTTGTGCGTTTATGATGAATATTAAGACCCCCTGTATTCCAAATCAAGATATTTAAATTAGCCATAGTCTAAACAGGTTGCAGTATGCCTGAATGTAATTCGTCTGGAGTAGCACTTCATTATAGATATATATCCAACTGTTAAGGTCCTGTTGAAATCCGAGCATAAAAACAAACAAAAAACACAAAACCCCCCATCCCCCATTCACACCCCCCTCCCCCCCTTTAAAATACTTATCCAGTATCCCCATATCGAGCATATCAACCATAACAACCCTATGCATATTACCATAGGGTCTAAAACTCTCAAACCTACCATAAGTAGATTATTCTCTCAGTGTCTGCTAGCCACACTCCCAAAAAAAGAGATAAAATGCCTCAAAAAGTAAATTCACTTAAACCTTATAAGAACATGGCTAAGTTTAAAAATAAATAAATAAAAAAATAAAAATAAAAAGCCTAGAATTGGAATTATTGCAAAAGGGGGGGGGTTATAATATGTGTGCAGTGCGTCCACCAGGCCAGGGGAGGGCGATGTTCCGCTGTGAAGTCTGTTGTTTCCTATGATTCACATAGAGTAGAGGTTACAGAATATTCCAGCAGTCATAGTGTAATTAGACCGCCTTGTCAGACGAGGCTCTGTACAACAGTTTGTCTTATTTTTTTATCGACCTAGTAGGTCAACAGCATATGAACCTTAGATGATGACGTATGCCGTGTGTGTGGTTAGCAGAACGTATCTGAAACGTTAATGGATCTTTGAAGTCCAATAAAAATATGTACACACACAGAATAATAATAATAAAAAAAAAAAACGCTACACGGACCCACGGAGGTATTAAGCCAAGTCATGGCGCGACGTAAGTGACATGCATAAAAGTCATAGATCAGAGCTATCGTAAAACAATACCCCACCGCTTCTCGGTGCCTCTTCCTCTTTTTATATACAACGGGCCAAAACAGTCCATGCCTGTGGAGTGGAATGGCTTGTCGCCGATTCGGAGGCGACAGGGGGGTAGGTCAGCCATCCGTGGTATGCTGGGCTGCGCGCGCCACTTACGGCAGTCTAGACAGGTTCGCTGGAAGCGCCGTACTGCTTCTCTCCCTTGTAATATCCAATAACGACGTCTGATCTCCGCGAAGACTCTCTCTGCTCCTGCGTGGTGTACATCCTCGTCGTATTTCTTTATGATCAGCTCTGTGACCTTGTGTCGGCTGTTCAAGACGATCGGGTGCTTAATGTCATCTGGTAGATCGGGGGCTCTCCGCAGGCGACCACCCACTCTGATGAGATTATGTGCGTCACTCTCTGGTGCCAGGTGAATCAGTCTGCTGTCTGATGGGACGGGGTTTCCTCCCTGTAGACAGTCTAGCTCATCGGGGAACGAGTCTCTCTGGGCTCGTTGTAGTAGAAGAAGTTCTGCTTCTTTGTAGTCAGCTGCTGACATGTCAGTGGTGGACTGAATCTCTGGGTGGTGCCGCAGGAATGTCCTTTGTTGCGCACTCTAGGGTAATGCAGTCATCTATGTTCGGGTCTGTGGAGGCGACAGTGCTCAGTCCACAGAACATAGGCTTCTTGTTCTCAGCCTCCTCTCTACTTGCTTCCCTCGGGGTGGGCGTAGGCCAATCTCCTTCCGGGAGCTGGAGGAATGCTGGTCCGTCACTGTAGATGTTGTGACGGGTTAGGTCATCCAGGGACATTCCCCGGGTGATGACGTCAGCTGGGTTGTGTTTGGTATCCACATATCTCCAGCTTGCCTCTTCTGTTAGTTCCTGAATCTCGGTGATTCTGACTCCCACGAAGACTTTGTATCTGCACGAATCAGACTTAATCCATGTGAGTACTGTCGTGGAATCTGACCACAAGATTGTTCTATGCACCGGAATGGTGAGTTCATGTTGGATTAACGTGGCTAGATGCGCTCCTGCGAGGGCTGCGCAGAGCTCTAGACGTGGGATAGATTGTTGCTTACGTGGGGCTATCCTTGAGCGGGCCAGTATGAAAGCAGTGTGTATCTCTCCTCCCATCTCTTGGGCACGCAAATAAGCAACCGATCCGTAGGCTACTTCGGAGGCATCGCTGAAGACGTGTAGCTCAATCTCGCATGTCTCTGGCCTCACTGTGGATGGGAAGTAGCTGCGGCGTATGTTGACACCTGGGAGTGAGCGGAGTTCCGTCTCCCACTCTCTCCATGTTGAGGCAAGGTGTGCGGGTATTGGGTCGTCCCAGCCCTGGTCCTTGTCCCATAGTGCTCGTACAATCATCTTTGCCCTGGTGGTGTAAGGTAGAATACATCCCAGCGGGTCATATTGTCTGGCGAGTGTTCTGTACACACTCCGTCTGGTGGTCGGTATCGCCGCCGACCTTCCTTGCTCTGGAGCCAAGGGTTTGTGTCTATAGTGGAGCGAGTCTGTTTTGAAGCGCCAGACTAATCCTAGTGTCATTTCTTGGGCTTCTCCTGGGATTGTCGCCATCCAGGTCTCGCTGCTGGCAGCCTTGTCTGCGGAGGAGAGGCTGCGCAATACGTGCGGGTCACTGCTGGCCCACTGCCTGAGATCAAAGCCTCCTTTGATTAGGGAGGCGCGTAACTTGATTAGGAGAGCCTCGGCTTCTTCTTGAGTCGAGACGCTTTGTAGACAGTTGTCTACGTAGAAACTGTTCTTCACACTGTGTTGGACCTCTTCATCTGCTGCTGGGTCCTCTGTGACGTGTTTCTGTAGTGCAAATGTAGCACAGCACGGGCTGCATGTGGTTCCGAAGGGGAGTACTTCCCACTGGTAGATGGATGGGTTCTCATCTCCGATCTTCTCTCTCCATAGGAACCGTAGCAGAGGCTTGTCCTCCTCTACTAGTCTCACTTGCAAGAACATCCCTTTGATATCCCCGCTTATAGCCACCTTGTCCTGGCGGAAGCGCAGTAGCACGCCTAGTAGGGAGGGGCCGAGTGTGGGGCCGGGCAAGAGCTCTTTATTCAGATTTTGGGATCCGATCTGGTAGCTGCAGTTAAACACAATGCGATCCTTGCCATTGTGATGGACCTTGTGATGCGGCACGTACCATGATTCGGTCGTCTGATCGGCCTCTTTAATGTCAATCTTTGTTACGTGTCCCGCTGTGATTAGCTTCTCAATCTCAGCTCGGTACACACTCTGTTGAGCGGGGTCTTTGGCTAGGCGCCGCTCTGTGTTCAGTAGATAGCGCTCCGTGGCGTCTTTCTTTGCGTGAAAGGGGGGCATTCCCTCTCTCCTCAGGAGTGGAGTTGCGTATCTCATCACTCCGCCGACTGTGACTCTCTTTGTCCCCTGCTCGAGTAGGTGGATGGCGTAAATGTCTTCTTTAGAGCGAATGTCTTTCTTTTCGTTCTTAAAGGGCATTGTCTCTAGGGTCCATAGCCTCTCGACATGCTGCAGGAGAGTGGTGTCTTCTTCTGTCGTTCGGGAGTGGAAGCAGCTAGTGGCTGCGGTTCGGTTGAGAGATTTAGCGAGGGGGCCTTGTAATGTCCATCCTAAGCGGGTCTCGACGGCTGCAGGACAGCCTCGGGGACCGGTATGGACCCGGTCAATCGGGACTATGAGTTCTGCATGGTCGGAGCCTATCAACAGGGTCGGGGTAGCGCCGTTTATGAGCGGGATAGGTAATTGGCGCAGGTGCACATATTTATCCATCAACTTGGTGACAGGGTAGGTGTACTGCGAGAGTCCTATTTCTTGGCTGGTGAAAGCATTTGTGATCTTGTACTGTCGCTCTGGCTGCCCGTTGGCTGCGATAGTGAAGGAGACATTCTCGCCCTTTATCGTCTTTAAATCTCTTCTTATTGTCCGAATCGTCATTTCGTTCTTGCTCCCCCGCAGTCCCAGTTGAGTCGCAGCGGAGGCGAGCAGAAGGGTCTTCTCTGACCCGTCATCAAGGACGGCGTAAGTGTCCATGACTTTATCCTGGTAGCTCAATGTCACACGGACTACCTTTAAGAGCACTTGAGCTCCGTTGCTGCTGGCGGGGTCAATGTACATGACACTTGCCTTGGTGCCGCTCCGTGGTGCAGGTGTAGGCCGTCTTCCGTTACTATCGTGTAGTATATCTAGATGGGCTCCATCGCACCGGCTGCACCTTTTCTTTAGGCGGCATTCGGCTGCCATGTGGGGCCGCGCACATCGATAACAGCGCCGGTTGGACTTTATCCATTGGCTCACTTCTTCTGCATTCATCTTTGTGAATGTGTCACATTGTGACAGCCAGTGTTCTTTCTCACAGTAGGGACACGCTATCTTCCACTTCTCCTTCCTCGAGGGGGTGCTGTGACTCTTACTGCTCGGTACTGACTCTGATTGGTGCATGACAGTCACCGATCTTCTTCCATCATTTATTCTCCTGGGTCCCTCTCTGGAGCTTGGCGTGCTCCGCCCGAAGGTGTCCAGTCGTAAGCTGCTGACCTCTCTCGCCAGGAAGTCGGCCAGATCAAGGAGGGATGGCTCGGGGCCGTCGGGATCTCGGTAGTCCCTCTGCCGCCGAAAGCGCTCCTGTCTTGCGGGTGGCAGCTTCTCCAAAATCCTCTCAACGTTAGAGTTGGCGTGCAGCTCATGCCTGCCCTTCTCCCGTTGAGCTCCCAGCATCCCCACCAGGGACTGCACTTTGATTGACAGGTCATCTAGTGAGCGATTGTCTGTGGCTGGGGGTAGGCGGTCAATATGCCTTATCTCCTGGATTACGTAATCCCATATACGTCCATATCTTTGATCCAGCGCTGCAAGGGCCGCTGTGTATGGGGTCGAGGAGGTAGCATAGGCTAGAGCTATATTGTGTGCTCGCTGTACTTTCAGGTGCTTCAATAATATTGCATACTTGTGGCGTTCATCAATGACATCCGCCAGCATTGTCTCTAAGCACATCCGGAGCTCCGTGTACTGTGCTCGACTCTCATAGGCGAAGTCTGGGATTGATGGCGTGGCGTTGTATGACGCCGTGGATGGCGAATACATCGGCGAGCGTTGGGGGAGAGACCTCCTGGGCGAGTCCCCTCTTGCGCCTCGCTGTGGGCCGGTACTGGCAGGGTACCATGGCCCGCTGGTCCAGGTACTGTTCCTCGGGGCTGGTCGTGCGTCGTGCTCACCCGTAAATAGAGTCGGGGGTCTGTAGCGCAGCGCCGCGGGGGTATAGCCTGGACTGTATGGGACCTCCTGGTCCGGTGGAGTACTGTGCTGTCGTCGGGCTTGGTTCTCCTCTTCTCCCTCTTCTTCTTCTATCAAATCTTCCAGATCTTGTAATCGTTTATTTAGCTTCTCCGCAGTGTAGGCCGCTCCTTCCTTGTAGCTGGGTCTCGCTTGGACCGGTATGGGAAGGGGGTCTGCGGGGGGTCTAGACTCGGTCTGTTGGTCAAGTTCAGGGTCGCTTGCTCGTTGCGGTGACGCTGCTCTTGACTGCTGTCTCGACGAGTTCCTTGAGCCCCTGGCGGAGGGAGAGGGAGTTGTCCTTTTGATCAGCTGCTCTATTAGTTGCGCTTGTAGTCTGTCGCGCTCTGCGTCTCTTTGGGCACCGGCAGCGGTGCGCTGGGCGTCGGCGCGGTCTCTTGCCATATTCTCTTCCATCTGGAAGCGTCTCATCTCCAGACTTGTGCGCTGTTCTTCGCTCCGTTGCTGTGCTTGGAGGTGTTCGCGCTCGCTGGTCGCCTGGGCTTGGAGACGTTCGCGCTCGCTAAGCGTCTGTGCTTGGAGCCGATCGCGTTCGGTAGAGGCTGTCAGGCTGACGAGGAACGCCTGTTGTAGTATCCTCTCCGCTTCGCTGGGGGAAGGCGGTAGTGGAGGTGAGCCGCTCCTGCGTGAACCGCTCCTGGGGGTACTCGTTGGGGAGTCCTGGAGCTCTAGTTCCTCGGCGCTCTCCTCTTCTTCCGTGCAGAGTTCTCTCTCTGTAGGGTTGTCTTCCTCCCGGGGCGTGTCGGGGACTACTTCTTTAGTAGTGGCGGGGGGTAAAGGCATGTCAATTCCCTCCTGGTCTCCACCGTGGGCTTGGTCAGTTACATTAGGACCTACTAGGGCCTCTGTGGTCGGGGAAACCTGGTCGTTAAGGTCAGACATAATTTTACTTTCTACTTTTACTACGTTTACCGTTTGTCGAAGGCTAGGTAGTTGACTGACAGTGTAAGCCTCTAAGTACTGAGGTGTCTGTCGTCTGCGCCGCGGGCGTTCTAGGTTAGGAGGATCGTTTCGTGGAGTGTTCATCATAGGCCATTTCGATATTAATAACACTATATTAATATTACACTAGTTACCATCCGGCTCGAAGGACCAATTGTAGCTGAGGGGTACAATTCCCTGACTGTATTGTTAGATATGATATTTAATACCACTACCTCATGTACTTTAACTTCTGGCCACCCAGTACAAGATATAAGTATGATGAACACTTTCCCACCTGATGAAACGAACCAACACAAATGGACCAAATCGAATATTTAATACAGCAAAGGGTGTACACAATATTCACTTAATTACATTTATGATTTGAAATGTTAAGTATGCACTTTTATGGCAAATGAGTATTCGTAGGTAAATCAACATTGAATGTCCAATCTCTGGTTGCGCAGGGAGTAAGTATACAACCTGGAATATTTAGGAAACGATAGCGATAGTACTTAAATAATTATAGCTGGATACACTAAGGGGGGGGGGGATCCCGCTGGTTGTAAGACAGTAGGAGGGGGGGGGGGGTAAGAGAAGTCGCTGGCGGTATCCCATCTGGCCGACGGTGTCTTGGGAGAATCCAAAGTCTTAGACCCAGTGCCCACAGAACCTCGGGCCGTAGACGAACACAGCTGGACCCTCTGTGGAACGGTATCTGCCGGTCCACAACGGAGAGACGTGGTGCGACCTCACGTGTAGAGCGCCGCCTCACCTGTAGTCCTCTCCGGGGGGTAATTCCAACACTCGACAGTGTTGGCCTTTATCCATGGAATAATCAAAGCACATAAAGCATAATCCAAGAGCCGTGGAAGGCTCGCCGTCGTCGGGTAGAGTAATCCAATATACAGGTCCAGTCGCTCTTGACCCGGAGCTCCTCGGATGCAATCACCACTAGGGGTCTGACCAGCCTGGATAAGCGTCCAGATAACGTCAGGAACGATGGGGGTACTGATAACTGTAGAACTCGAACCGAACGATGCACCATACATAAATAGACTATTATTAGCTTAATAGAATACGTCCAACTCGACGGTATGGTGCCAAACTATGACCATTCAACTATTAATCTACACGATATCTCAATGCCTATTCTGGGCCAAGTAGGCCCTACTACACTGCACGTGCTTCGTGGGGAGGCTTTTGCGTCTGTCACTCTGTTGGAGGGTAAAGAACTGGACTAAAAGAAAGTTCTACTTTACGAGCGTCATATATATATGCGCTATGAACAAATAGTACCACACGTATTTCGCCCGGCATATTACTGCGCGGAACCGGGGGCTGCCTCGACATGTTAGGCGGCACGATTGAACTTGAACCTAGGGGTATGGCAACCTGGCGCCATGTTCTAGTCCAATGGTAGAATGAAACTATTATGGGCTGTTTAGTAGAAACGGGGATATTCAATGCATATTGTACAAGGAATATACAGGGGATATCAAACGATATACAAATACAATTAAATATATATATATAAATATACATATTCGGTTTAATCTGATCCTTCACAACAGTAGTGTTGTCACGATACTGGAATTTCGACTTCGATACGATACCTTGAAAAGTATCGATACTTCGATATTATTTCGATATAAAAAAAAATATATATATATATAATTTTTTATTTTTTTTTTAAACAAATTTAGCTTCAAATTTAGCTTCTCTCTGGTACTATAAGAGAAGATAAATATAACAATTTTAAAACCCGTTTATCTTTAGATCACACATTTAAAAATAACTGTTCATCTCACTTCAATCATTTTTATTGCAAATGCAGAACATGGTATTTTCTCAAGCAGACAGATGTAAACACTGTAATCTGTGTTGCATGTACCTGACAAACTGAACTGTTTATATTACAGTTAGTAACAGTTTCGTTTTTATTTAAAGATAACGAGAGAGAGAGAGAGAGAGAGAGAGAGAGAGAGAGAGAGAGAGAGAGAGAGAGATAGAGAGAGAGAGAGAAAGAGAGAGGGAGAGGGCGGTAGAGAGAGAGAGAGAGAGGGAGGTAGCGGTAGATAGAGAGAGAGAGAGAGAGGTAGCGATAGAGAGAGAGAGAGAGGCTATGCTCGGAGCATTTTAGTAACGTTACATTTTCAACAAGATTGCTGCTATTTAAACACTTGATGGAAAGGGGTAACGTTAACCTTATGTCGACTGTAGTATTGTATGACCTCGACATAACGTTTAAACGTTAACGTTACTCCGTTACCATGCAGTAATTATACAAGTAGCCAGCTAAGCTAACGGAGCTAGCAGTAGCTAACGTTAGCTGGTAGCTGTAACGTTACAACGAATCAGCTGTTGATATTATGCGCCATCAGTAGACAACGTATCATGTATTAAACTAGAGTTAATGGTTTAATGCTTCAGTCACAGTGACGTTGAAAGAGCAGCTGTCACAAACCTCTTTCATTTCTTTATGGAGATCGGCGCTGGCACTGCTCTAACACCGCTTGCAAATAGCATTGGGGCATTTGTAGCTTGTCCTTCGTTGTTTACTTGAAACCCGAAGTACCTCCAAACAGCACTTCTGCTGTTTTCTTTATCCACAAGCACAAGTTGTGGAGGCTCTGCATTTACCATCTTCAGCTAAAATGTTTGTTTACTAACTGAAGAAGACGGCTCTCTGTGACTCTGTGAGGGGGAGGGCTGGACTCGGAGGAGCCGGGGGGCAAGCGCGCTGAGCGCTCTGAACAGCGCGTCAACAACTTGCGGTAGAACACTCGCCAGCTGGTACCGATACTGCAGAAAGCATCGCTGGGGTCATCCTGGTCATTGTGGCCGTAGTGGTGATCAGATATTCACATTTAGTCATTTAGCTGACGCTTTTATCCAAAGCGACTTACAAGTTCTGTACGACAAGTCATCAGGAAGGGTACAACTCTATCAGCTGAGTAACAATGTTCATCAAAGTGTTGCGTGTTACAGTGTAGGTTAGTTTATTAGGCCAGGGCATAGTTAGGGTCCTACTAATCACCCCAAAGTACCAGAAAATACCAGAAAATACCAGAAACTACCCCAAAATACCCCAAAGTATACCCCAAAATACCAGAAAATACCAGAAAATACCCCAAAGTATACCCCAAAATACCAGAAACTACCCCAAAATACCAGGAAATACCAGAAAATACCAGAAACTACCCCAAAATACCCCAAAGTATACCCCAAAATACCAGAAACTACCCCAAAATACCAGAAAATACCAGAAACTACCCTAAAATACCCCAAAGAATACCCCAAAGTACCAGAAAATACCAGAAAATACCCCAAAATACCAGAAAATACCCCAAAGTATACCACAAAGTATACCCTAAAATACCAAAGTATCACGAAATACCCCAAAGAACCTCAAAGTTCCCCAAAGTATACCTCAATGTACCACAAAATACTGGCTCAGAGGTAGAGCAGGTCAACTAATGATATGGTCAATGGTTTGGTCAGTGGTTTGAATCCCAGCTCCTTCTGTTCACATGCCGAAGTGTCCTTCAAGACACTGAACCCCAAATTACTCCAATAAGCAGGCTAGCACCTTGCATGGCATCTGGCTGCCATTGCTCTGTGAGTGCATGTGTGAATTGGTGAAGGAGAGGCAATTATAAAGCTATTTGTGCAGGTAGGAAAGTGCTATATATGTGGAGTCCATTTCCCATTCCCAAAGTACCACATATTTTCAAAACAAATGTTTATTTTAATATATTATAATCTCCAAATGTAATAACATCTGTATTGAACACTGAACAAAGAGTATAATTTTTTTTTTTTCAATTTTATTTTAAATGTTCAACAATAACAAAACAACATCAACAACAATAATAACAGAACAGTATAACATTTTTGAACAAATTCCAGTAAGGACGGAAGAAAAGAGACAACTATAGGCTATACATGACAACATAACAGGACATTCTAACTGTGTCATTACATTACATTCAGGTCCACAAGATGGCTACTTAAAAAACTAGAATACACACTGAACTAGGAAGAACAGCTTTTTCAAGCTTCACACTTTGGTCATGGAATGGGCTACAAGACCATATCCACTTAGATACCTGGTCTCTCTCAACAAATTTAAATCTGTATTACATAACTTCCTACAAAAAGAATTTCGCTGCTTTCTGTAGTCGGGTCCCAACTGCAAAATTACTGTATTACCCTGTATTTTACTGTCATACACCTTTACTATTATGTAGACTATTCTGTTTTGTGTTTTTGTGTTTACATGTATTGTATATTGTATACATCACACAAGAACATAATAAAAGTACATATATACAATATACAATACATGTAAACACAAAAACATTGCTGTCTGATATATTGCAAATGTTATTGCTGTCATCTTGGCCAGGTCTCCCTTGCAAAAGAGATCTTGTATCTCAATGGGACTTCCTGGTTAAATACAAAATAAATTAAAAATTCTGTGTCATCTACAAAAAACACATATAAAAAAAATATAAAAAACGAAATCAAATCTCTTATGAGCATGCATGAAGTGAACATACTTATGTCTTCACTTTTCTTCTTTTTGAAGTTGTTCGCTCATTTTTTGCCATTCTTTTTTGGCCAGGCTTTTTGGCTAGCTGGGGTACCACTGGAATGCTCAACTGACCATCATTTGATTCTATTGTTTTAGCCTTAGGTACCATCTTAACTTTCAAGAACTTTAAATATAGCTCATTCTGCTCATCTTTAGTTATAGTGTCCCATATGACATTGGGGACCTCATATCTTTTAAATTCTGGCTTTAAAGTATAATTACTGTTGTGAAGGGCCAGATTAAACTGAGAATCTACCTTTATTGTTTTATATACTTTGTATATTATTTATATATACACGGAATATCCCTTTACCTGCGTTCAAACCAGAGTAATATTCGCTCTCCTTATTAGACAGCGCCCCTAGGCGCCACCTCGCAGGCCCCCAATGCCAGGTTCAAAGACAAGTTCAGGCATGTCAGAACATGCCCGGAGACAGCGTATTGATACCAGACAGACTGCGGTTTGGGACTAGATCGTCACTTAAGTATATATACAGCACAAGATGCGCGCAGCAGTACCTTACCCCACCTTACCCCACCTTACCCCGAGCACCTGCTTGTCCATCTAAACAAGCCAACGTAGTTCATCGTGGTGAAGTGAGCAACTCGTGCGTTGAGAATATGTGCGAATAGAATAGTAAAGTGTCAGAGTTTAATGTAGTAACGTCAAGTTCGACCTAATCTAATGTGAAGTAAATAGTCGTTCATTTATTGTATATCGTGCGGCCACAGTTCGTTCATGTGTAGCATTACCCAGCGGTTCGTCGTGTTTTTAGCTAGTGTACTTAGCCAGGGTGTGTGGCCTAAATACGTTGCCCACACCCGAGGAGTCCTAGTCGGAGAACCGTTGGACATGTGCACAGGAGAACCAACGTCGGTGATTGCAGAACCATTACTGGTTGGATTATATTGATTTGGAACGTGTTACCCGGAGAAGAGCATCGTTGATTTCCACTATCGTTTGGGATTCAACCTCGTGAGGATTACAACTCGGGCTGGCCTCGTGGACGGAGGCTGGCTAGCTGTCATCAGTGCTATCGAGCATTTGGATTACAACTATTGCTTTGCTGCTGATCGTGGGATTTACAAGGACCGACTCCTGTACCTGGAGTCTCTTTATTCTTCATTGAATCAGACGGAGTATCCGAACATTCCTCTACCCTCCAGGCCTTACACCCCCGGAGGGAACCCATTGTCTCCAGGCGGTATCAGCGTTGCCGTATATAGTTGCTATTGTACGACAGGTGGTGTCAACTTAGACCCATCGTAGGATTCCTGCTATTCTTAGTGACTCATGCTATTGACTGACTTTACGCATATTCTTCGCCATACAAGCGCGACCCTAATTCTCATTCTGTAACCTAATGTTGCATAATAATAAAATACCCTCAAATACTATTTCTTTGTCAATGCCGTGTTCTTGTGGGTGTTCACCATCTATATTTGATGTACTGTCTGGCCAGTAATTAAAGTACATAACTAGCAGTGGTTTAATCTATCACAATCTTTAATACAGTCAGGGTTTTGTAACCCCTCAGTTACAATTACCTTGGCCATGAAGGCATCTGCGCACATCTATATTTTGAAGTTGAGAAATTTGTTGGAGTTTTAATATCAGATCTGGTAACTTTTGTGGTTTCAAATTAGTAGCCAGCTTAATTACATGATTCATTGCTTCACAATTATTATTTGTCCAATTATCAGGAATCCATTTCTTTCTGTTCTTTGTCTCCATTATTTTCTTTTTCAATGTAGGTATTAACTTAGAGAAATATGTAGTGAACTCTGGGCAATTTGATTCTATATATGTTTCAAGTTCAAGTACATTTTCACAAAAGTCATACTCGTTTTTACAGTAGGTAAGAGAATTAGCATTATGGAACAGCTTATTCTCAAGTACTGCTCTCTTTTTTGCGTCCATTCCCACTTTATGTGTTAGATAATGTTTCACAAAATATGACTCGCTTCAGGAAACAAAGACTCTATGGCCTTTAAAATTGCCCGTTCCTGATCGGATCCAATAACTATGTCCTCACTGATATTTATTTCTGTTGCTAAATATGCCACCGACAACTTTGATTTCAAATGGGCAAAGAAATCATGGTAAGTCTCAAAGCTGCCGTCCCAGTGCAAATACAGTGGCCCAATGAATAATGGTGGCTCTCCAGTCTCTTTCTTAAAAAGTTTGGGGTTTTTGAACACAGTCACTGTTAAGAAGCAAGCCCCCAAATTAAATGTGCGATCCACTCCTAAAACAGATGTAGCATCCTGCCCACAACAAAATCTTCTAACATCTTCTAATTGTTCATCAAAGTAAAGGATGACACAAGGTGGTTTTCTCTTCCTAGACATTTTCTGGTATTTTGGGGTATACTTTGGGGTAGTTTCTGGTATTTTGGAGTAGTTTCTGGTATTTTGGGGTAGTTTCTGGTATTTTGGGGTATTCTGGGGTATTTTCTGGTATCTTGGGGTAGTTTCTGGTATTTTGGGGTATTTTCTGGTATTTTGGGGTAGTTTCTGGTATTTTGGGGTATACTTTGGGGTATTTTGGGGTATTCTGGGGTATTTTCTGGTATCTTGGGGTAGTTTCTGGTATTTTGGGGTATTTTCTGGTATCTTGGGGTAGTTTCTGGTATTTTCTGGTATTTTGGGGTAGTTTCTGGTATTTTGGGGTATACTTTGGGGTATTTTGGGGTATTTTCTGGTATTTTCTGGTATTTTGGGGTATACTTTGGGGTATTTTGGGGTAGTTTCTGGTATTTTCTGGTATTTTGGGGTAGTTTCTGGTATTTTCTGGTATTTTGGGGTATTTTGGGGTAGTTTCTGGTATTTTGGGGTATACTTTGGGGTATTTTGGGGTAGTTTCTGGTATTTTCTGGTATTTTGGGGTATACTTTGGGGTATTTTGGGGTAGTTTCTGGTATTTTGGGGTAGTTTCTGGTATTTTGGGGTATACTTTGGGGTATTTTCTGGTATTTTGGGGTAGTTTCTGGTATTTTGGGGTATACTTTGGGGTATTTTGGGGTATTTTCTGGTATTTTGGGGTAGTTTCTGGTATTTTGGGGTATACTTTGGGGTATTTTGGGGTATTTTGGGGTATTTTGGGGTAGTTTCTGGTATTTTCTGGTATTTTCTGGTATTTTGGGGTATTTTGGGGTAGTTTCTGGTATTTTGGGGTATACTTTGGGGTATTTTGGGGTATTTTCTGGTATTTTCTGGTATTTTCTGGTATTTTGGGGTATTTAGGGGTAGTTTCTGGTATTTTGGGGTATACTTTGGGGTATTTTGGGGTAGTTTCTGGTATTTTCTGGTATTTTCTGGTACTTTGGGGTGATTAGTAGGACCCCATAGTTAGGGTCGCCGGCAATGTCTGTTGTCAGGGGAGTGTAAAGGCTGTGTCCTACTAGGGACTCTATGAGGTTGACGTTGCCAATGGTATCATTGACAAAAATATGGACCACAGCCTTGAGGCGGAAGGTGTAGGTGCTCTCCTTTTCCCGGTCAAAGGAGATACTGGACAGGATGGTGCCAGTGCCATTCTGGATGACAAACTTGCCATTGTCCGGCTCGACATAGAGCCTTACCCTGGCATTCTCACCTTTATCGGCATCAGTGACTGTAACAACGCCAACAGGGTTGAGCGGAGCCATGTTCTCTGAGACAGAGAAGCTGTAGCCACTCAACATAAACTTGGGGTCATTGTCGTTACGGTCAAGAACATTGATCACCACTGTGGCAGTGCCTGTCTTGCTGGGAACACCCTTGTCTGCAGCTGCCACATGGAACTCATAGCGCTCTGTGTCTTCCCGATCCAGCAGGTTCTTCACGCGCACTTCACCAGTGTTGGGGTCGATTTCAAAAAGCTCGGTAGCTGAGGCTTCAATAATGCTATAGGTCAGCTCAGCATTGGTGCCGCTGTCCGCATCCATCGCCACCACGTAACGAACCTTGTCACCTGGTTGGTTACCCTCAGCAAAGTCCACCTCCAGCATTGTCGGGGAAAAGATGGGAATGTTGTCATTCATGTCTGTCACCTGGACTTTGAGGGAATTTGTGCTGGACAGGGCTGGGTTACCAGAGTCCACGGCAACAATCTCGATCCTGTAATCCTTGACGCGCTCATAGTCCAGCAAAGTGGTGGTCTGCAGGAAATACTTCCTCTTGCGGTGGTCATTGGCCGATCGCAGCTGGAATGGTACGTTGCCAGCCACCACACAGGTGACTACAGCGTTCTCGCCCTCATCGCGGTCCGACACCTCAACCATAGCCACAGGAGTCCCGATGGGCATGTCCTCTGAAATGTTGGCCACGCCGTCCTGGTGTATGACGAGGCCAAATCCACGAATCTCGATGGCTGGTGCATTGTCATTCTGGTCCCTGATTTTGATGGTCACCGTGACCTTTGAGCTCTTGGGACCACAGCCGTTGGCCACCACAGAGAATATGAGGAATTTCAAGTTCTCCTTCTCACGGTCCACCAGGCCCTTGACGTAGATTATGCCTGTCGAGTTATCGATGCGGAGGAGTCTCTGAACAGTCTCAGATGGCGCGTGAAGGCTGTAGTCAAACTCACAGTTGGTGCCTGTGTCATTGTCATTGGCTCTAACCTGCAGGACAGACAAGTAGAGACGTTTTGAATTAGCAGGACAAATAAAACAAGGTCCAAGCTTGTTTGCTGTATACACACATTTTCTTAATTGCGTGTAGTAACACCATTACTAGGGCTGTACCGAATGTGTCTATTCATTCTGTTTAAACCAATGGGGTTTTTCTTCACAGTTGCAGATAATGATTAGGCTACACTAATATTATAGTATTATACTATTATAGTATATGACTAGTCATACATTTTATTATAAAACATTTATCATAAATAATGTAGCATCCGCTTGGCACTCGGCGCTTTCGTACCAACCATGCCCTTATTGGATTATTTATGTTGACAAAATTGATGAGTTATATTCATTAAAGAAAGTTGATTTAATAAAAAAAAAATACTAATTTAATCAGATTAATCCCTTTATTCAAATTGAGGATTTTTTTTGTGAGGATATAAAAAAGAAAAAAAATATTTGGATTACGTCATAAAATATGACGACAGACATTCAAAGCTTCGTTCGAATACTTCAATAGAAGCTTCGAATGTTAAAAAATGACATTCGGTACAGCCCTACCCATTACTATGTAATAATATGTCATTCATGTTATATATGATACATATAATTACTACAAAGCTTTGCTTTATTGATATTTTTTTTTCTTTTTTAGTTCATGCTCTGCATATTACATAATGGCTTATGAAAACTAAGTGCAAGACCCCCATGTCCATATAAACATCCTGTGATTGTCAAATGCGTCATTGGCATCTAATGGGCAGATGAGTGATTGTGTTAATGTTCCTCTCATTATCAAAATGCCCTTAGAAGAGGATGGAGTGACAGACACTGGTGACAATCAATTTGCTTGGCCCTCCTTAGGAAGTGTGCCAAGATTCATCTTCATATACTGAAGACACAAATGCATTGATTAAATAATGAATTACACACTATCAACCATGTCTTCTCAGAATACCAATCAATCAATCAATCAACTAATCAATATGATACAATCATATGTCCAGGGCCTGAATTCATCAAGCATCTTAATGTAAGAGTTATGATCATAAGTCTTGTGTATATAGTACATTGGATGTGATGTAGACCAGTACTGCTACTTTCAGAAGTGTGGCGACTATGAGCTCAGGTCAGCAGGTGTTAAAGTGGGGTCATAGAAATTACTAGGTCATGTAAGTGCAGCACTTAGACTACATGTTAACTTGCGATTCTCCGAGATGTTGAGTACAACCTTGGTCCAATTGCAATAATGTGTGTCACATGTGCCATCAGACGTGCCAAGTACTCACCTTGGCAATGTGATTTTATGGCATCACTTGTCCTCATACACACCTTGGGGGATATATCACATGGCACTATATCACTTCCTCAAATAGGGGCCAGCTAACCCTCCACCGCACCATGTGTGACTGAATCTGACTCCGTCAGGAGATTATCCATGGAGCTTATTGGTATTATTGCTCTATATGTGACTCATTCTATTACATCTGTCACTGGAAACCCAGAGAAATCATTTCACGTAGGGTGCATTTGAAGAGTGGCTCTTTTGAGGCAGCATAAATGCTTGATTGACACTCCTGACCTGCTTAAGACTTCAATTAGACCACTTTTACTCCCACTGTTCGTTTGCTGCTGCATCCCATGGAAGATTATGAAGGAGGGGGGGGGGGGGGCATACTCAACACACCCATTGAAAATAACTAGATTGTGCCGACTAATAGTTGACTAGGAGATTAACAGTATTTATACCAATTTTATGCCTGGACATTTGCCTCAAATTGACCCTGGAAAATAGCCAACTCAATGGCTGTGCCTAATCATAGTGGCGGCTGTGCTCACATGCTGCAACTCAATATGCAATTCTAGGAACTTGTCAATAATTAACTTGTGTTCTGTAACATCTGGTGTTTAAAGAAGGGAAATCAATTGGCAGTGGCGATTATGATTTGACTTCACTTGTTTCTTTAACCATAACCCCATTGTTCTGGATCATTGCCCAGGCCCCAGGGGGAAGACAAGGCCCCTAATGAAACAAGGTTGCTTGTCATGCTATGAGGGAGGCTTGAGTGCTCTTGAACTATCATGCTAGTTTACCAGCTCCCTCACATGCTGCAGTCTAAACGCCTTCTAATTAGTGGTATAGAAACATAATACTGTGTGTAATTCAATGGTTTAAAATGTTTCTGTTTTAAATACCTTGATCACAAAGTGGTAAAACAAAGGACAATATTACCTCTCTCTGCATTATGATAGCATTTGTGTGTGTCTCTGTGTGTGTGTTTTGTCTGTGTGTGTGCGTGTGTGTGTGTGTTTGTGTGTACGTGTGTGTGTGTGTGTACGTGTGTGTTTGTCTGTGTACGTGTGTGTGTTTGTCTGTGTGTGTGTGTGTTTGTTTGTCTGTGTATGTGTGTGTGTTTGTACGTGTGTGTGTCTGGGTGTGTGTTTGTCTGTGTGCGTGTTTGTCTGTGTATGTGTGTGTGTTTGTCTGTGTACGTGTTTGTCTGGGTGTGTGTGTGTGTGTGTGTGTGTGTGTGTGTGTGTGTGTGTGTGTGTGTGTGTGTTTGTGTGTACGTGTGTGTTTGTGTGTACGTGTGTGTGCGTGTGTGTGTGTGTTTGTGTGTACGTGTGTGTGTGTGTGTACGTGTGTGTTTGTCTGTGTACGTGTGTGTGTTTGTCTGTGTGTGTGTGTGTTTGTTTGTCTGTGTATGTGTGTGTGTTTGTACGTGTGTGTGTCTGGGTGTGTGTTTGTCTGTGTGCGTGTTTGTCTGTGTATGTGTGTGTGTTTGTCTGTGTACGTGTTTGTCTGGTGTGTGTGTGTGTGTGTGTGTGTGTGTGTGTGTGTGTGTGTGTGTGTGTGTGTGTGTGTGTGTGTGTGTGTGTGTGTGTGTGTGTGTGTGTGTGTGTGTGTGTGTACACGTGCATCTCACCTGCAGGACAGAGTGCCCGGTCGGGCTGTTCTCCGACAGCTCAGCCTCATAGTGGCTCCTCTCGAACTTGTCGTTCTGGTCCGTGACGGTGACTCTGAGCACAGCGCTGCTGGCCAGCAGTGGGTTCCCCCCGTCCTCCACGCCGATGTACAGGTCATAAGAGTCCTTCCGCTCGCGGTCCAGGGTGCCCATGACTCTGGGGTATACTTTGGGGTATTTTGGGGTATTTTCTGGTATTTTGGGGTATACTTTGGGGTATTTTGGGGTAGTTTCTGGTATTTTCTGGTATTTTCTGGTATTTTGGGGTAGTTTCTGGTATTTTGGGGTAGTTTCTGGTATTTTGGGGTATACTTTGGGGTATTTTGGGGTAGTTTCTGGTATTTTCTGGTATTTTCTGGTATTTTGGGGTAGTTTCTGGTATTTTGGGGTATACTTTGGGGTATTTTGGGGTAGTTTCTGGTATTTTCTGGTATTTTGGGGTATACTTTGGGGTATTTTGGGGTATTTTCTGGTATTTTCTGGTATTTTGGGGTATTTTGGGGTAGTTTCTGGTATTTTGGGGTATACTTTGGGGTATTTTGGGGTAGTTTCTGGTATTTTCTGGTACTTTGGGGTGATTAGTAGGACGGTGGGACCCCATAGTTAGGGTCGCCGGCAATGTCTGTTGTCAGGGGAGTGTAAAGGCTGTGTCCTACTAGGGACTCTATGAGGTTGACGTTGCCAATGGTATCATTGACAAAAATATGGACCAGGGCGGTGGTGTGGCGAGGGGGTTTGCCCTTGTCAGTGACCTTCACAACCAGGCGGTGCAGGCCATTGTGTTTGCGGGTGAACTCATGAGCCAGTGTGATCTCCCCACTGGTAGGCGAGATGTGGAACAGTCCATGTGGGTTGCCGCCAGTGATGCTGTACACAAGCTCAGCGTTGGGCCCTGCATCTATGTCTTCTGCCTCCACTACTTCCACACGGGTTTCTGGAGCAGTAACAGGTGGTAGGAATTTGTAGGTGGAATTGGACGGCTTGGTTACGTAGGGGGCATTGTCGTTCTCATCTAAGACGTTGATGGTCACCCCTACGTAGGAAGACCTGGGTGGGTCCCCGGCATCCACAGCCTTGAGGCGGAAGGTGTAGGTGCTCTCCTTTTCCCGGTCAAAGGAGATACTGGACAGGATGGTGCCAGTGCCATTCTGGATGACAAACTTGCCATTGTCCGGCTCGACATAGAGCCTTACCCTGGCATTCTCACCTTTATCGGCATCAGTGACTGTAACAACGCCAACAGGGTTGAGCGGAGCCATGTTCTCTGAGACAGAGAAGCTGTAGCCACTCAACATAAACTTGGGGTCATTGTCGTTACGGTCAAGAACATTGATCACCACTGTGGCAGTGCCCGTCTTGCTGGGAACACCCTTGTCTGCAGCTGCCACATGGAACTCATAGCGCTCTGTGTCTTCCCGATCCAGCAGGTTCTTCACGCGCACTTCACCAGTGTTGGGGTCGATTTCAAAAAGCTTGGTAGCTGAGGCTTCAATAATGCTATAGGTCAGCTCAGCATTGGTGCCGCTGTCCGCATCCATCGCCACCACGTAACGAACCTTGTCACCTGGTTGGTTACCCTCAGCAAAGTCCACCTCCAGCATTGTCGGGGAAAAGATGGGAATGTTGTCATTCATGTCTGTCACCTGGACTTTGAGGGAATTTGTGCTGGACAGGGCTGGGTTACCAGAGTCCACGGCAACAATCTCGATCTTGTAATCCTTGACGCGCTCATAGTCCAGCAAAGTGGTGGTCTGCAGCAAATACTCCCTCTGGTGGTGGACATTGGTCGACGCGCTAACGGGTCGCAGCTGGAATGGTACGTTGCCAGCCACCACACAGGTGACTACAGCGTTCTCGCCCTCATCGCGGTCCGACACCTCAACCATAGCCACAGGAGTCCCGATGGGCATGTCCTCTGAAATGTTGGCCACGCCGTCCTGGTGTATGACGAGGACATATCCACGAATCTTGATGGCTGGTGCATTGTCATTCTGGTCCCTGATTTTGATGTTCACCGTGACCTTTGAGCTCTTGGGACCACAGCCTTTGGCCACCACAGAGAATATGAGGAATTTCTCCTTCTCACGGTCCACCAGGCCCTTGACGTAGATTATGCCTGTCGAGTTATCGATGCGGAGGAGTCTCTGAACAGTCTCAGATGGCGCGTGAAGGCTGTAGTCAAACTCACAGTTGGTGCCTGTGTCATTGTCATTGGCTCTAACCTGCAGGACAGACAAGTGGATACGTTTTGAATTAGCAGGACAAATAAAACAAGGTCCAAGCTTGTTTGCTGTATACACACATTTTCTTAATTGCGTGTAGTAACACCATTACTAGGGCTGTACCGAATGTGTCTATTCATTCTGTTTAAACCAATGGGGTTTTTCTTCACAGTTGCAGATAATGATTAGGCTACACTAATATTATAGTATTATACTATTATAGTATATGACTAGTCATACATTTTTTTATAAAACATTTATCATAAATAATGTAGCATCCGCTTGGCACTCGGCGCTTTCGTACCAACCATGCCCTTATTGGATAATTTATAAAATTGATGAGTTATATTCATTAAAGTTGATTTAATAAAAAAAAAAACTAATTTAATCAGATTAACCCCTTTATTCAAATTGAGGATTTTCTTTGAAGATATAAAAAAGAAAAAAAATATTTGGATTACGTCATAAAATATGACGACAGACATTCGAAGCTTCGTTCGAATACTTCAATAGAAGCTTCGAATGTTAAAAAATGACATTCGGTACAGCCCTACCCATTACTATGTAATAATATGTCATTCATGTTATATATGATACATATAATTACTACAAAGCTTTGCTTTATTGATATTTCTTTTTCTTTTTTAGTTCATGCTCTGCATATTACATAATGGCTTATGAAAACTAAGTGCACACCCCCATGTCCATATAAACATCCTGTGATTGTCAAATGCGTCATTGGCATCTAATGGGCAGATGAGTGATTGTGTTAATGTTCCTCTCATTATCAAAATGCCCTTAGAAGAGGATGGAGGAGTGACAGACACTGGTGACAATCAATTTGCTTGGCCCTCCTTAGGAAGTGTGCCAAGATTCATCTTCATATACTGAGGACACAAATGCATTGATTAAATAATGAATTACACACTATCAACCATGTCTTCTCAGAATACCAATCAATCAATCAATCAACTAATCAATATGATACAATCATATGTCCAGGGCCTGAATTCATCAAGCATCTTAATGTAAGAGTTATGATCATAAGTCTTGTGTATATAGTACATTGGATGTGATGTAGACCAGTACTGCTACTTTCAGAAGTGTGGCGACTATGAGCTCAGGTCAGCAGGTGTTAAAGTGGGGTCATAGAAATTACTAGGTCATGTAAGTGCAGCACTTAGACTACATGTTAACTTGCGATTCTCCCGAGATGTTGAGTACAACCTTGGTCCAATTGCAATAATGTGTGTCACATGTGCCATCAGACGTGCCAAGTACTCACCTTGGCAATGTGATTTTATGGCATCACTTGTCCTCATACACACCTTGGGGGATATATCACATGGCACTATATCACTTCCTCAAATAGGGGCCAGCTAACCCTCCACCGCACCATGTGTGACTGAATCTGACTCCGTCAGGAGATTATCCATGGAGCTTATTGGTATTATTGCTCTATATGTGACTCATTCTATTACATCTGTCACTGGAAACCCAGAGAAATCATTTCACGTAGGGTGCATTTGAAGAGTGGCTCTTTTGAGGCAGCATAAATGCTTGATTGACACTCCTGACCTGCTTAAGACTTCAATTAGACCACTTTTACTCCCACTGTTCGTTTGCTGCTGCATCCCATGGAAGATTATGAAGGAGGGGGGGGGGGGGGGGGGCATACTCAACACACCCATTGAAAATAACTAGATTGTGCCGACTAATAGTTGACTAGGAGATTAACAGTATTTATACCAATTTTATGCCTGGACATTTGCCTCAAATTGACCCTGGAAAATAGCCAACTCAATGGCTGTGCCTAATCATAGTGGCGGCTGTGCTCACATGCTGCAACTCAATATGCAATTCTAGGAACTTGTCAATAATTAATGTGTGTTCTGTAACATCTGGTGTTTAAAGAAGGGAAATCAATTGGCAGTGGCGATTATGATTTGACTTCACTTGTTTCTTTAACCATAACCCCATTGTTCTGGATCATTGCCCAGGCCCCAGGGGGAAGACGAGGCCCCTAATGAAACAAGGTTGCTTGTCATGCTATGAGGGAGGCTTGAGTGCTCTTGAACTATCATGCTAGTTTACCAGCTCCCTCACATGCTGCAGTCTAAACGCCTTCTAATTAGTGGTATAGAAACATAATACTGTGTGTAATTCAATGGTTTAAAATGTTTCTGTTTTAAATACCTTGATCACAAAGTGGTAAAACAAAGGACAATATTACCTCTCTCTGCATTATGATAGCATTTGTGTGTGTCTCTGTGTGTGTGTTTTGTCTGTGTGTGTGTGTGTGTGTGTGTGTACGTGTGTGTGTGTGTGTACGTGTGTGTTTGTCTGTGTACGTGTGTGTTTGTCTGTGTGTGTGTGTGTTTGTTTGTCTGTGTATGTGTGTGTGTTTGTACGTGTGTGTGTCTGGGTGTGTGTTTGTCTGTGTGCGTGTTTGTCTGTGTGTGTGTGTGTGTGTGTGTGTGTGTGTGTGTGTGTGTGTGTGTGTGTGTGTGTGTGTGTGTGTGTGTGTACACGTGCATCTCACCTGCAGGACAGAGTGCCCGGTCGGGCTGTTCTCCGACAGCTCAGCCTCATAGTGGCTCCTCTCGAACTTGTCGTTCTGGTCCGTGACGGTGACTCTGAGCACAGCGCTGCTGGCCAGCATTGGGTTGCCCCCGTCCTCCACGCCGATGTACAGGTCATAAGAGTCCTTCCGCTCGCGGTCCAGGGTGCCCATGACTCTGAGCTGCGGCAGCTTCCGGCCCATATCCTCGTCCACCTGCAGGCTGAAGAGCTGGTCCGTGTCCGCGTCGGTGAACAGCAAGTAGTTGGCCACCGCGTTGAGGCCTGAGTCCTTGTCGTGGGCCATGGGGATGGAGAAGAGAGCGCCGATGCGTGTGTTCTCTGGGATCGACAGGGTGAGGGTGTCCGAGGAGAACTGCGGCGTGTTGTCATTGACATCCAATACCTCGATGCGGCCCTCAATCTCTCTCTTGATCCCCTTCATGTCCGTGATGGACACCTTGAACTCCAGGAAACACTCGCCCTCGAACACATTGGGGCACAGTGTCTCGCTCTCGCGGTCGATGGGTAGCTTGGTGGTGTAGATGTCTCCGGTCTTGCCGTCCACCCGCAGGTAACGGTCCACCCGCAGGTAACGGGAGCCCACCACCAGTTTGTACAGGTGGCCGGAATCGGTCAGGTTCTCATCCGCCGCCAGGCTGCCGATGAGGGTGTTGTACGGCTGCTGCTCGTTCAGCCGGTACAGGATGTGATTCGGCGAGGCGCCACAGAACACCAGCAGGACAGCTGACAGTACCAGCCTCATCTCCCACCTCAGATTCATATCTCCACCCGACTGGCACAGCCTCCGTCTGGGAGAAAGGAAACTAGAGAGAAACAAACAACAACAACACGATTAGTCAGGGCCCCCCTATACATCATCCACAAAAAGGTTGAGGCATTGCCAAGAAATCTTTTAAAGAAAGTTGACGTGGAATTTGGAGTGGATATCTATTCAGCGAGGTCTTAAAAAAGATAATAAAAAAAATTATATATTTGTATTTCATTTAGGGCGGCTACGTGGCGTAGTGGGCAAGGCGCTCGCCACGGATGACGGAGACGCTGGGCTTGCCTGTTCGAGCCCAGCGCTCCACATTGCTTTCAGTTTAGCTGGTCGTTCATACTAATACACATTGGCCGTATTAGGGGGTGGGAAACTGATGGGTGGGGATCGGGCGTTGTGGACAGCGACTCCTACAGGTCGGTTTGTGCGCCTGCGCAGTAGAATCAGGAAGTGTCGGGGGCAGCGTGAGCCTCCCACGCGTTACTCCTCGCTACTGAGAGATCGAGCTGCGCAGGTGAAAAGATGCGACTGCTGTTACCTCAAGTACTGGAGGGGACTTGTGCTATGTATGACTTAGTCCACATTGCAGCCGGCTTGTGGGAGGCAAGAAACAGCGTTCGTGACAGGGGAGGGTTGAATTGGATGATACGAAATTGGGATGGGAGAAAAATATAGAAAATGGGAGAAAAGGTGAATAAAAAAAAATATTTGTATTTCATTTTTGGATGAAAGGCACAGGTACAGGCATACAATGCACATAAAACATAATTTAAATTCTTTGCCAACTACAAGCATTGGCTTGCCCCTTGCGTCATAAAAAAAAGTCTATCTGTCTGAACAGGACTGAAAAGACCTGTTTCGAGATGCACAATGAGATATTCTGAGAGAATTGTTGAATACATAAACAAATGTTCTAGAATGTTCTATTATGACATCATAATCAGTAGGGATATCCTTTCATTGGTCTATGTTGACCACGCCCCCATGGTTCGGCTCCTCCCCCTTCAGGGGAGTGCCATTGATCATTAGGCCACGCCCCTTTTTGTATCTTTTGAAACGCTTGTCGTAGAGACTTGCGGGTTGTGCCTAGGCTGGTAAAGATATGCCTCCTAAAGTGTGAAAACAGAAGTACAGGAAGTACCGGCTACAGGCTTTCCGGTTTCAACAAAACAATTATAGAAACGTGTGAAGTGCACAATATTTCCTCGTTTAAGCCACTGCAACGGCTTTGCCTGAAGAATTGACTACATGACCGGGACGTTCTAGCTTGTTTGCCGACAGGATTCGGGAAAAGTTTGGTCCGTTCGGAGGCAGCTTCCAGGGGAAGTACATACACTGGAAATTCACACTTTCGGCCGTAGTGCTTTACCAGTCTTTATCTCACGGAGGAGATAAAACTGGGAACGAGGTTAGGGTTGTGCCATTGTACTCAATAGGGATATCCTCTTTCATTGGTCTATGTTGACCAACGCCCCCATGGTAATTGGCTCCTCCCCCTTTGTGTATCTTTTGAACCGTTTGACGTAGAGACTTGCGGGTTGTGCCATTGTACTCAGGGATATCTGACTATGGCGCGACCCCGGTCAGTCGCCTTTGGTTTAGCTCCGCGACGATTGTGCACATTTTTAGCTATTATGTTTGTTTTTTCGACTTTTTTTATTAAATCATCACTGGCGGGTATGTCATACGCCCGCCAGACACTTATGGACCTAAACTCCGGACTCAAATTGGAGTTGGGAGACACTTTATGCCCAGAAGGGCTAACAGAAATCAAGCGGGAGAACGGCAACAAAGGAAACGGCAGAAAGAAACATAGAGGTAGACGAGGCGGTATCAGACTTAGATTAAAAAGATCTGGTTACCGTCCAGCAATTCCATCCATCTTTCTGGCGAATGCACGTTCGTTGGAGGGAAGGATGGACGATTTGAGAGCGAGGGTCCGATTCCAACGGGAGATGAGAGACGTTAATATCATGTGTTTCACTGAGACATGGCTCAAGCCAGCAACGCCGGACAACAGCGTCTCTCCATCGGACAATTTCACCGTCCTGAGAGCAGATCGCACGGCAGCCTCTGGGAAGAGCGTCGGAGGTGGGGTCTGCATCCTCACGAACAATCTCTGGGTTAATCCCAAGGAAGTACATGTCCTCTCAAGTTCATGCTCCCCAGATATGGAACATCTCCAGATCCTGTGTCGCCCGTATCACCTACCCCGTGAGTTTACCGCGGTCATTTTATCCGTCGTGTATATTCATCCACAGGCAAATACCGGCAAAGCGCTGGGGGAATTACACGACCACATCAACAAACAGCAGATCAAGCACCCGGAAGCCGCGACGATAGTGACTGGTGATTTCAACCAGGCAAACCTGAAAAAAGTGATGCCGACTTTTTTTCAGCACATTGCCTGCTCCACAAGAGGGGGAAACACACTCGACCACTGCTACACCCCGTTCAGAGCTGCCTACAAGGCTGTAGCGGCTCCGCCACTGATGGGCTCTGTAAGCGCGAGCGATCACGACTCCATCTTTTTAATCCCAGCATACAAACAGCGATCACGCGAAGCCGTCGTGTCACGTGAGACAAAAAAGTGGGCTGACGAATCAGAGGCCGAGCTCCGTGACGCGTTCAAGGATACAGACTGGGACATGTTTGAAGGAAGCGCCAGTGACGTCAGCGAGTATGCTGATACCGTTGTAAGCTACATAACTACAGTGGCAGACGGCATTGTCCCCACAAAGACGGCGCGGGTTTTCCCAAACCAGAAACCTTGGGTGGACAGCACTATAAGAACAGCCCTAAACTCACGCACCACGGCTTATAACCTGGGCAGAGAGTCAGGAAATATGGAAGAATACAAGGCTTCAGTCTACACTCTGCGCAAGGCTGTTAAACTTGCTAAGAGGACATATGCTGAGAAACTGGAGACACAAATGGCACAAAACGACACAAGAGGCTTGTGGAGGGGACTGAAGACAATAACTGACTACAAAGTCAGCGCCCCCGCAATGGGGAGCGACGACGCCTCTCTAGCGGACAAACTCAACTCCTTCTACGCTCGGTTCGGTGTAGACAGTGTCGCCACTAGCCCTCTGGCTAGTGACGTCACTGGCGCACCGGCTGTTGTGGAGGGGGGGGGGCAACCGCGGGGGGGCGGGGGCGCTCTCTCGTTGTCGGAACACAGTGTGAGAAGAGCATTTATGCAGGTGAACACCAGGAAGGCTGCAGGCCCAGATGGTATAACAGGACGCATACTTAAGTCCTGTGCAAACCAGCTTGCCCCGGTGTTCACCGCCATATTTAATCAATCCCTGGCGGAGTCAGTAGTCCCTGCCTGCTTCAAGATGTCTACCATCATCCCTGTACCGAAGAAACCCTCCCCAACATGTCCAAATGATTACAGACCGGTGGCACTCACCTCTGTGGTCATGAAATGTTTCGAGAGGCTGGTCAAGGACCACATTTGTGCCTCTCTCCCCAGTGATATGGACCCTATGCAATTTGCATACAGGACAAACAGGTCCACTGATGACGCGGTCTCCCAGGTACTGCACAGCACTCTCTCCCACCTTGACCGTCAGAAGGGGGGCTATGTGAGACTGTTGTTCATTGACTACAGCTCAGCGTTCAACACCATAGTCCCCACCAGACTGGTGGACAAGCTGATCGAGCTAGGCCTGAGCTCCGCCCTGAGCGCCTGGGTACTGGACTTTCTGAGTGAAAGACCCCAGGCGGTCAGGGTGGGGGGTCAGACCTCCAACACCATCACCCTGAGCATCGGGTCCCCCCAGGGCTGTGTTCTAAGCCCCCTGCTGTACTCACTCTACACACACGACTGTGTGGCCAAGTTCAGCTCCAACTCCATTGTGAAGTTCGCCGACGACACGGTGGTGGTGGGGCTGATCTCGGACAACGACGAGAAGGCCTACCGGGAGGAGGTTGAGGTACTGGAACGTTGGTGCCAGGACAACAGCCTGCTCCTGAACATTGGTAAAACCAAGGAGCTGATCGTGGATTATAGGAGAGGACAGCGGGAGACACACACACCACTGAGGATTAACGGGGCTACCGTGGACAGGGTGAGCAGCTTCAAGTACCTGGGGGTCCACATCTCAGAGGACCTGACATGGTCAACACACATAGGCACAGTAGTAAAGAAAGCGAAGCAGCGCCTCTACCACCTGAGACAGTTAAGGAAGTTCAGAGTATCGGGGAAGATACTTCAGTCCTTCTACTCAGGAGCTGTAGAGAGCATCTTGACCGGAAACATCACTGCCTGGTATGGGAACAGCACGGCACAGGACAAGAAGGCCCTACAGAGTGTGGTGCGCTCAGCCGAGCGTACCACGGGTATTGCGCTACCTCCCCTGCAGGCTCTATACAACAAGAGGTGCAAATCCAGAGCCTGCAGGATAATGAAAGACCCCCACCACCCCAATAACAGCCTGTTCCAGCTGCTGAGGTCAGGCAGACGCCTGCGAATTCTAGAGACTAAGACGGAGAGGCTTAGGCTAAGCTTCTTCCCCCAGGCCATCAGAGCCTTGAACAATGAACATTGAGAGACACAGAAACTGAACTATCCACACACAAGTACATACACGACACGCACGCTGAGCACGCTCACACACTAGCAGCCACTTTAACACTCATGCCGCACACACGCACACTTATGGCCAGAGGAAAGGCCACTTAAAATAGTATAACATCAGGAACAGTGTATTGCACTACTAAAGCTAACTAGCATGTCCTATATGCTCTGTAAATACTAATGTACAGATACCGAGATGGCACACCATGTACCTGTTTATTGCACTGTTTTATTGGATTCTATTAATATGTTGTACCACTGTATTTTATTGGATTCTATTATATGTTGTACCACTGTATTGCACATCGTCGCGGGCAAGACCAGCCGCATTTCATTGTATACCTGTATGCCGTGACAATTAAAACTCTTGAATCTTGAATCTTGAATCTTGATATCCTCTTTCATTGGTCTATCTATGTTGACCACAGGATTTGAATCAATTAAGGCTTGCAGGTGTACTGAGTTGATTGACACCTGCATGTGCTTGACACTTAAGGGAGGTGTCAATCAACTCAGTACTGACTTCTACATTCATTGGTGGATGTTAGCCATGACCTCTATACAATGGGTTAACCCTTTAACTATACCACTTACATTAGACACCCTAGCAACCACCTATAACAACCTAGCAACCACCTAGAAACACCATAGCAACCACCTAGAAACACCCTAGCAACCACCTATAACACCCTAGCAACCACCTAGAAACACCCTAGCAACCAGCTATAACACCCTAGCAACCACCTATAACACACACACAAAAGGAGCCGCATGTGATTGGTGGAGGCGGGACCCTTACAAAAAACTGTTGTTGCTAATCATTGACACATGCTAGCCTGTAATAATCTCCCCCAGAAAAATCTACTTTGCATTTGATATATTGCAAATATATGCCATCACACACACTGGCATTTAAAGGTTTAGAATTATAAAATTAATATGTGGTGTTATGATCACGGCTGAAGTTGAATAAAAGATTGTATTATTTTCAATCTGACATTACAAAAAAACTGAAAATCCATCAAAATCAGTGTTGTTGCTAATCATACATATGCTAGCCCCCAGACCCCGTGCTTAAAAAGTGGCCTGACTGGGGCTATATTTTGCACTATATTTCCTGGCCTGAATGATTTCCCCAGTCCGGCCCTGGTTAAAAGCCTCCAATGCTTATTAGTGTGTGTGCGTTTGAACGTGTGCATGTTTCAACCATACATTTCCATTTATATATAAAAAAAAAATGTTTTACCTCCTATAATAGTGGGGGTCGCGGCTCTCTGACCCCGTTATTTTTGGGTCGCGGCCTGAAAAGTTTGGGAACCCCTGAAGTAGAACAGCTAGCTAGCCGTTGTGGACTCACCTTTCCACAGCAAAACGGTAGGCAAGGCACCTTGGTTGCGAAATGCAAACTTCAATCTATGTTGTTTAGTCTATCTGTTCAGTACTGTTTCAATATGCACAATGAGATCTTCTGAGAGAATTGTTGAATAGATACACAAATGTTCTAGAATGTTTGATTATGACATCATACTAGGACATCATACTGTGACATCACAAATGTTCTAGAATGTGCTATTATGACATCATACTGTGACATCACAACGGAACATGTTTGAGTGCCATTTGAATAATATAAATAAAGGCTGTCCCCGAAGCCTTTTTTGGGGATTTAAACTTCATCAGGGTTCTTCAAACGGACGTTCGAACCTTCGAAAAAAATTTAAATTAAAAAATAATAATTTATAATTTTTTCCCCCCTCAAACTAAATCCTCAATTTGAATAAAGTGATTCAAACTTCGTCAGGGTTTTTCGAACGGACATTCGAACCTTCGTTTTTAATTAAAAAATTTAAATAAAAAAGAAATAATTCTCATTTTCTTTTATAATTTTTCTTTTTTATATCCTCAAACTAAGGCCCTGTCCACACGAGCGCTGGATTTAATGTGTAACCAGGAGGCTTAGCTTAGGGCATATAACCGACTGACACAGCAATTATATGTAATATAATCATCTTTATTGAATGCTATGTTAAAAGAAAGAGTACGTTGAATTTCATACAAAACTATCACCATGTATAAATACGTACAGAGAGACAGACTGAATTCACATACACCCTAACCTGAAGTAGCTCAAACAGTGACCACCTATTGACACGGACCACCACCTGTCATGACACAGAAATTACACAATGAATATATTAACATCTCATATCACAACAATGAACATTGAAGCATGACAGTAGTTCAAGAACCTTAGTATATTAAATACTGGCTGTTGCACACTACAAGACAAACATTTAATAAGTTAATAACACACCGGTACTGCAAACGAACGAGAGAGAGAGAGAGAGCTAGACTCACAGTTTAACCGAATGAGTGAGACACCCGGCGCCGCACACACACAGCCGGACCACAACGGTACATCTATTTCCCCAGCCTGAGGGAAATCAGGACAGGTCGTCTATATTAGTATTTATCCCACACAGCCTGTGTGTGTAATATGCATGTGTGCAACTCATAAAAGTGAGCGATACCTTTGTATCGCCAGGCGTAAGCACAACGCCTCGCCTCTTCACCGTTCACTGTCTGTCGTTCCCTAAGGGAGACCATACACAGTATAAATACCTAAACAGTGCAGACCAACCTAGCGACATGATAATGCACTCCGCTCTATAATATAGTTAAGTTACTCACCAGGACTCTCTCTCGCCCCGTAACAGGTGCGGGGAAATGTTTGCTGCTGTCACCGTTCACACACAACTAGGAAGTGTTTGTTCCAGCCGCCATCCGGTCAGGCTGAAATACACGCTGACGTCAGAGCCACACCCACAATACCCCCAGCTGGCCACAAATGTAACCGAAGTTTGAAAAAAATAAACCTCTGTCCACACAGGTGAACAACCGCATATAATTGCGTACTCACGGTGGCTGGAAAACCCAATAGTATGCAGCTGCAGCAATTCAGAACCCAGCGGGCTGAGGACCCGGCGGGCTGAGGACCCGGCGGGCTGAGGACCCTCGCTTCCATTGGCTGATTTGCTGAGGACCCTCGCTTCCATTGGCTGATTTGATTTGGGTCACGTGACCGTCCCACCCAATGGCTGAATTGGAGTGTTGCACTGCGGGCATTGGCTGATTTGGGAATCAGACTCCTGGTGGTGGAGGGGGGCGGCTACGACGCGCTGACGAAGAGCGGGCTTCCGGTCACCGCACGTCTCGTCCTCTACACGTGACCGCCACAGGCCCTGATTGATTGATTGATTGATTGAAAACTTTATTAACAGATTGTAGAATGGGTACAGTGACCGATTGATTGATTGATTGTTTGATTGATTGATTGATTGATTGAACACTTTATTAACAGATTGCAGAATGGGTACAGTGACGTCACAGGCCTGGATTGATTGATTGATTGATTGATTGATTGATTGATTGATTGATTTAAAACTTTATTAACAGATTGCAGAATGGGTACAGTGACGTCACAGGCCCGGATTGATTGATTGATTGAAAACTTTATTAACAGATTGCAGAATGCAGTACAGCGCAATACACACAATTGTTAAGGGGATGCAGACCATGCAGTACTGTTACATTTGTGACATACAGTAAATATATACAAGGGGGAGGGAACTGTACATTTATGATGAATTGAAAATGGAAGTCTTTCTCTGGTCTGCATCCCCTTAACAATTGTGTGTATTGAGCTGTACTGCAGATATATTTCATTTGCCTTACTTATTTACATAAGTATTATAGGCCTACAGCAGTATTGTACATACAGTAACTATAGAGAGTGTGCTGACCTACGGTGTGTCTGTGTGGTTCTCCAGCTGCACAAAGGCAGAGCAAGAGGCTCTACAGAGGGCGGTGAAGGCGGCAGGCAGGATCGTCGGGACTCCTCTACCAAACATCACCTCCGTCTTCACCTCCCGCTGCCTCCACCGCTCCAAGTGTATCATCAAGGACCAGTCTCACCCAGCACATCACCTCTTTACCGGCCATACATGCCAAGAGTTCAAGATTTAAGAACAGCTTTTAAGTCCAGTGTGTCATATTATTAATAGATGTATACAAGTGGGACTATGTCCAAAGAGATGGAAGGAGGCTAAGGTTACTCCTTTACCCAAAGACTCCAAATCATTTTTTAATGAGGGCAACTCCAGACCTATAAGCATTTTACCAGTTTTAAGCAAAATCATGGAAAAGTGTGTTTTTGCACAAATCCAAGAATATTTTCAGTTTAACAGTCTGGCTACAGAGTCTCAACATGCATACAGAACTGGTCACTCCACATCGACTGCTCTAGTTCAGATGACTGACGACTGGCTCAGAGCTATTGATAACTCCATGATAGTGGGAGCTGTGTTTTTAGATTTCAGTGCTGCATTTGATGTGCTTGACCATTCTCTCTTGATTGATAAACTATGGTTTTAATCCCCTGGCTTTGATGTGGATGCAGTTATCCGTCCTCCAGATCTCAGCAGGTTTATTTGAATGGCAGCCTATCTAGTAGTAGAAGTTTGGAGTGTGGTGTTCCACAGGGGAGCTCCCTAGGGTCTCTGCTCTACTCAGTGTTCACCAATGACCTACCGTGGGCTACTAAGAATGCCAAATTGGTCCAATATGCAGATGATTCCACGTTGTATTATGCTTGTCCATCAAATGGTATGCTTAATGAAGTCCTGAGCAGAGAATTTAATGATGTGAATGATTGGATAGTAGCTAACAGGCTTGTTTGTACTGAACATCTCTAAGACAAAAAGTATGGTGTTTGGATCGAGGCATGGGTTGTCTTGTAACCCAAAGCTTATTTGAAATTCATGCAACTCCATAGTTAAGCAAGTTGAAAGCATTAAGCTCCTTGGAGTGACACTGGATAGTACTCTATTTTGGTCAAACCACATCACTAACATTGTCTCAAAGATGGGAAGAGCTGTAGGCATTGTTAGAAAATGTGCTTCTTTTGTTGATCGTCCTCTTCTACGTCAGATTATTCAGAGTCTAGTCCTGTGTCATGTTGATTATTGTTCTGTGATCTGGTCATCTGCCACCAAAGGTGAGATCAGGAGACTACAGGTAGTCCAGAACAGGGCAGCACGGTTGGCTTTGGGTTGCTCACTAAGGTCCAATGTCAACCGTATGCATGCTGGTCTCTCCTGGCTCACAGTTGAAAAAAGGTTATCGTCTAACTCATTTGTATTGTGTAAATCAGTCATTAACAGCAAGACTCCATATTTTGTGTTTGAGCAACTTGTTTACAGAAGCTCTATACAAGACCATAATACAAGAGGGGCCAGAAATGGTCAGTTTGTACTCCCTCGTCCTAGAACCAATGCTTTAAAGCGTTTTTTTATTTATAGGTGCATAACACTCTGGAACAACCTACCTAGTTATCTCTACACTTTTAGTAAATCGATTTTTAAAAAGAAACTAAAAACTCAATTACAGCTGTTGCCTTAATGTATGGGTTTTTGCCTATTAGCCTACAAGTTATCATTTTGTATCTTTAAAAATGGATATTTATTGTATGTTTTGTTAATTGTTTAGTTTTTTATTTCTATCTATAGCATCTGTGAAAGTATCTTATTTGCTACTAAATCCTTGTTTTTAACTTTTGTATTGATCTATGCATTAACTGTTTTATGTATTGTGTTGTGTGGACCCCAGGAAGACTAGCTGGGAGCCATGGCACCAGCTAATGGAGATCCTTAATAAAAACATTTAAAAAACATAAAAACAGCAGTAAAAAATTAATAAAAAGACAGGCATAAAATGAGTTCAAGTTCTTTACTTGTCAAATACACAACGCATGTAATGACATTTTTGTATTTCGAGCTCAGACTCAACAGTGCACAACAATGAAAACAAGAATGATAACAATAAGTAGTAGCAGTAATTTTAAATATAAAATAAGATGAAATAGTAAATTATTTGCAAAATAAATGAATGCAACACTCCCAGACATACCCCACGCGAAGGTAAGGAAAAACTCACTAAAACCTAGCAATAGGAAAAAAATGCTCCACAGGCAGTGTGGAGGTGAGAAACCTTAGAAGGGCCATTCAAGGGGGGATCTCCCTTCTTAGATGTCGGTGATAGTAGTGTTGCAGACGGACAGTTGGTAAGCACAGATGAGTGCATGCAATAGCAAATCAAATTATTTATAAGGCCCGACAACACACGTTAATGTCCCCATGTACATGTCTTCTTTAAACAAGTCAAGAAGAAAACATAATAATAAGTCAAGAACAGAACAAGAACACCATAAGGTCCAACAAATTTAAAATAAATGCAAATAAATGAAAGAATGCAAGCACTCCCAGACATACCCCACGCGAAGGTAAGGAAAAACTCACTAAAACCTAATGGGGAAAAATGCTCCACAGGCAGACCTTAGAAGGGCCATTCAAGGGGGGGGGATCTCCCTTCTTAGATGTCGGTGATAGTAGTGTTGCAGACTACACACTTGAGGGCATGCTTACCAACTGTTAGTGAACACAGATGAGTGCATGCAATAGCAACTGAACATTTGAAAGATTGAAGATAGAGCTGATAGCGAATCTATTTGAGGCACAGGGGCGGCGCAAAGAGGGTTGCGTCCTCCCCGTCTTAATCACGGGACATTCAACACTCCGGTCATTGCTCAGAGACAGTCGGAGACAGGGAGATAGGGGCGGCGCAGAGAGGGTCGCGACCTCCCCGACATCATCGCGGGACGTCCAGCACTCCAGTCACCACTACGAGACCGCCGGAGACAGGAGGGCACGCAGAGAGGGTCGCATCTTCCCGGCCTTCATCAGGGGACGTCCGACACTCCGGTCAGCACTCCAGGACAGCAACTCACAGGGGGACAGGGAGACGGGACAGGCGTTAGACAGCTCGTGTGATTCTAGTGGGCGGACATAGCAATAGATACCACAGTGAATAGAGTAGATATATGAAGTAAGCATATTATGTGAATAGAATAGAAGTACTTACCCAGAAATGAAAGCCGTGCTGTAAGCTCGGTGGTGATGTCATGATATATTTCCATCATCTGTCTGTCTGTCTGTCTGTCTGTCTGTCTGTCTGTCTGTCTGTCTGTCTGTCTGTCTGTCTGTCTGTCTGTCTGTCTGTCTGTCTGTCTGTCTGTCTGCCTCTCTCTCTGCCTCTCTCCCTCTCTCTCTGTCTGTCTCTCTCTCTGTCTCTGCCTCTCTCTCTGTCTGTCTCTCTCTCTGTCTCTGTCACTGTCTTTCTCTCTCTTTCTTTCTGTCTCTCTGCCTCTCTCTCTGTCTGTCTCTTTCTCTCCGTCTCTCTCTCTTTCTGTCTCTGTCACTGTCTTTCTCTCTCTTTCTTTCTGTCTCTCTGCCTCTCTCTCTCTCTGTCTGTCTCTTTCTCTCTGTCTCTCTCTCTTTCTGTCTCTGTCACTGTCTTTCTCTCTCTGTCTCTCTTTCTTTCTGTCTCTATATTAGGGGAGAAGGCATTTCTAATTCCCTTCATGTTAAAAGGAACACACCAACATTATGGGAAATGCCCTTACCGTCTTCTCCAAAGTCAGACAAGAAGATGGATACCAGTTTCCCTTGCGTGCGTTCAATATAAAGCTATCTGTCTGCATGCTAGCCTAGCTTAGCACACATGAATGGAAGCGGATACGGACCAGCTACCCTAGCTGTTGGCCAAAAAGCTAAGCTAGTGGTCCGTATCCACTTCCATGCATTTGTGCTGAGCTAGGCTAGCATGCAGACGGATAGCTTTATACTGAACACACAGAGAGGATAATAATTAGGATCTATCTTCTTTGTCTGACTCTGGAGAAGACGGTAAGTGCACATCCCATAATGTTGCCGTGTTAAGAAGTGACCCAGAGACCTGTTCCTGTTGCATTGACCTATTCAGAGAGCACAAATGTAACAGTACTGCATGGTCTGCATCCCCTTAACAATAGTGTGTATTGAGCTGTACTGCATTCTGCAATCTGTTAATAAAGTTTTCAATCAATCATTCCGGGCCTGTGACGTCACTGTACCCATTCTGCAATCTGTTAATAAAGTTTTCAATCAATCATTCCGGGCCTGTGACGTCACTGTACCCATTCTGCAATCTGTTAATAAAGTTTTCAATCAATCCGGGCCTGTGACGTCACTGTACCCATTCTGCAATCTGTTAATAAAGTTTTCAATCAATCAATCAATCAATCAATACGGGCCTGTGACGTCACTGTACCCATTCTGCAATCTGTTAATAAAGTTTTCAATCAATCAATCAATCAATCAATCAATCAATCAATCAATCAATCAATCAATCACTCAATCAATCAATCCAGGCCTGTGACGTCACTGTACCCATTCTGCAATCTGTTAATAAAGTTTTCAATCAATCAATCAATCAATCAATCAATCCAGGCCTGTGACGTCACTGTACCCATTCTGCAATCTGTTAATAAAGTTTTCAATCAATGGAACCAATGGAAGCGAGCGTCCTCAGCCCGCCGGATCCTCAGCCCGCCGGATCCTCAGCCGGAGACGTGGTTCTGCAATATCAATGTGTGTAGCCTGAGAAATAAGATACAATAACTTCCTTACAATAACCATATAATATATAAATAGCCAACTAATAGGAAATAGGAGTCATTCCAGATATTGATACATACATTGATGAATACAAAAACGGGGCGTATGGCAAAACTTTTATTTTATAAACGGAAAGGTAAAAATAAACACAACACATGATGTATTCTTAATCTTACTAATAGGCTACATAAAAGCCTAAGAACAGTTTAATAAGCCAATCATATGGCGAATCGACATGGGTTTAATGCGTACACCCCCCTCCCCCCCAGTATCCACCCCCCTCCCCCCCTGTAGAGGACGAGACGTGCGGTGACCGGAAGCCCGCTCTTCGTCAGCGCGTCGTAGCCGCACCCCTCCACCACCAGGAGTCTGATTCCCAAATCAGCCAATGCCCGCAGTGCAACACTCCAATTCAGCCATTGGACGTGACCCAAATCAAATCAGCCAATGGAAGCGAGGGTCCTCAGCAAATCAGCCAATGGAAGCGAGGGTCCTCACCCCGCTGGGTCCTCAGCCCGCTGGGTCCTCAGCCCGCTGGGTCCTCAGCCCGCTGGGTCCTCAGCCCGCTGGGTTCTGAATTGCTGCAGCTGCATACTATTGGAGAAGCCGGCTGCGCGAATGAAGTGTATTCGCTGGAAATGTATTAATTCACGGCACATTTAATAACATAATTTTTAATCGTTGGGCATGGGGGAATGTATCAAGTCTTCTCAAGTCAATAGGCTCAAGTCCAAGTGAAGTCACGAGTCATTGGGTCACAAGTCAAAGTCGAAGTCAGAGTCTTTTTTTATTTGGTCAAGTAAAGTCCAAAGTCATCAAATTCGTGACTTGAGTCTGACTCGAGTCCAAGTCATGTGACTCGAGTCCACACCTCTGCAGTCCAGTAATTAAATCAGAATGAAAGTAGACTAAATGACATAAAAATAATAAATACAATACATGGGCTCTTGCTCGCTCTCCCCCCCCCCCCCCCCACAGGACCCCTACTTGGGCTATACATCCACTACTTCATTCAACATGAGAGAATTCCAAATTTATATGCGTTCCTTTATCTTATCCACCACAGCTAACCAGACTGCTATGCTGGCTTCATTAACACCTAAAATTCGTGCAGTAGATATCTCTAGATAAATCACATCGAGATAGGTGAGAATCCATACCTTCCGACACATTTTATCCGGTTGAATCCAGCGTGATGCTATTAACCTTTTGGCAACCGTAAGACCCGCCAAAATGAGTCTCTTTACCTGTACAGAGGTCGATAACTGAGAAACATCATTCAACAACAGTACAGAAAGCAATGTCGGTATGGTCAGAGATAAAAATTCTGATAATTGAGTGGTGATATTTTCCCAGAAAGTCTTAACAGGAGGGCATTCCCAATACATATGCATATATGTACCAATAGTATCGTTTGAACACAAGGAGCATCAAGAGTCAGGTCTGAGAACCATTAGGTACAATCGTCTAGGGGTCAGGTAAGTCCTATGAACAAAGTTAAGATTAATCTGTTGGTGATCTGGGTTGCGTGATGATAGCCGAACATTTTCCCAGACTGCATCCCAATCTAAATCTACTTCCAGGTTTGGGATATCCTTCCTCCAAACAGAGTCTAGGGGAAGGACCTTATATGAGGACGTAAGTAAGTGGCGATAAAAGTCAGAGACGAAGCCTCTCGACGTCTCCTTGTCATAAAAGAATTTGTGAAACCTGTGGTGCTCAAGTGGAACATCTAATGGGACTTCGTGAGCTTTCAAAGCTGCTCTTATTTGTAAATAGAAGAAAAAAGTGGAACTGGTGAGGTCAAATTTGTTGGATATATCTCGAAGACTGAGGAGACCATAGTCATCGAAGATATCCCCCAATGTGTGTATGCCTTTCTTTTCCCAATCAGGGTATCTGATAGGTTGTTGTTCAATAAGGAGTAAATTGTTATTAAATAGGGGGGAATGCCTGTGCCATTTATGGTGGTTAGTACACGTTTTCTGTGTGTCACGCCATATCCGGATCACATGTGTAATAAGAGGGCCAAATCTTAAGTTGAATTGCTTAATTGATATGTTGGTGTACACTATATCCTGCAGTCTATGTGGTGCCACTATGTTCTCATCTAATGGTCTCCAGGATACCGCTGCTTGAGAATCAAACCAGGTGATCAGTGGTCTTAAAGAGAACGCTTTAAAGTAATATTTGAAGTCTGGAAAGGTCGGTTTTATTTCTCTGTGCAGTGGATCTTTTTAATCGTGGGCGTTTGCTGTTCCAAATAAATGTATATGCAGCAGAGTGTAGTTTTTGCCAGTAACCAGCAGAGGGGGGTAACGACAACATGGAGCTGATGAAGTTAATTCTGGGCAAAACATTCATTGTGGTAAGTTAATTTGATCCAGGAATCCCTCCAGCTTATTATGATCGAAGATCACTTCTGACTCGTACAGGTTAGAATAAAATGAACGAAAAGTCTCGTTGATTTTTTTGGGGTCGGTGGTAACCATCCCCTGTTGGTCCTTGATGGCAGGGATATCCGCAAATTGTTCACTGGCCCGTATCTTCATAGCTAGTAGGTGACTAGGTTTAGAGCCATGAAAGTAATAATGTTGTCTTGTTCTGTGTATTTGAAATTCAGATTGTTGTCTTAAAATGGAGTTAATCTCCTTTTTCAACATTTTAATTTGAAACTCCAGTCGACACGAGTAGTTGCGTTGTAAAGAGGAGAACGAAGAGTGAAGCCCTTCCAGTTCTACCAATTTGGAGAGACGTTTCTTGCGGAGGTTGGAGGCAAAGATAGTAGTGTTACTCCTGATAAAACCCTTAACCGAGTTCCATAAAATTCTGGGGTCTTGTACCGATCCCACATTAAACTGCAGGTATTCAATGAGTTTATCTTTAAATTGCAGGTTGAATTCATTGTTCTTCAACAGTGTCGAGTTAAAGCGCCATCTTGGGGCTCGGGATGTCATTCTACTGAGTGAACCCTTTAGAAGTAAATACTTGTGGTCTGACAATGCAATTGGCCCCAATTCAACGTCAAAGCTATCAAATAGTCTAGGGGATGCAAAAACATAATCTATTCCCTCATCTTTTTCTGCCGAAGACTTTGCGATCTTCTTTGAGGAAAAAGTGGAGAACATCCGCAGCTCCTTCTCCCAACCCCCACCCATTCCAAACACTGAATCGAGAACCTCATCTTTCACTCTGTCATCTTTCTCTCCCATTACAGAAGCCGAGACCCTGACACTGGTAACGTCGAACCGTCCGACTACATGCCAGCTGGACCAGCTACCCTCCCCACTCCTCCAGACCATAGCACCGGACATCCTCCCATTCCTAACTGCAACCATCAACTCCTCACTCAACTCGGGGGTGGTCCCCACCTCCCTAAAACAAGCCAGAGTCACGCCCCTCATAAAAAAAAAAACCTGAACCCCACCGTCATAGGCAACTATCGTCCTGTCTCTCTTCTCTCCTTCCTTTCTAAAACACTTGAACGTGCTGTATCCAACCAACTTACTGCTTATCTCTTACAGAATGACCTCCTAGACCCCAATCAGTCTGGCTTCCGGACTGGCCACTCCACAGAAACGGCCCTCATTGCGGTCACAGAGGCACTTCACTTAGCAAAAGCGAAAGGCCTCTCCTCTGTCCTGATTCTCCTAGATCTATCTGCAGCCTTCGACACAGTCAACCATCAGATCCTCCTTGCGGCCCTCGCAGGAATGGGAGTGGCTGGATCTGCGCTGACATGGCTGACATCATACCTCAACGACCGCTCCTACCAAGTGTCATGGAGAGGGACTCTGTCGGCCACCCGCCCCCTGCGGACGGGTGTCCCCCAGGGCTCGGTCCTAGGACCCCTTCTCTTCTCCCTCTACACTAAATCACTGGGTAACATTATCACGTCTCATGGCTTCTCGTATCATTGTTATGCCGATGATACTCAACTCTTCCTCTCCTTCCCTCCCTCAGATATCCACGTCTCTGAGCGGATCTCGGCCTGTCTGTCCGACTGTTATGTACCAGGAGCTGATCACTCCTGTGTCACGGGGCATGCAGGTGAGGGCTGCCAATTAGCCAATTAGTGCTGATTGGTTACCTGCTGGGAGCTTTAAAGGCAGACCTAGTAACACACATGCAGTGTCTGTGCTTAGAGAAAGAGCTGTCAGGTTCTTCCAGTCCTTGTCCGTTGGGTTTATATTAGTACTTTAGTTTACATTTACATTAATAGTTCCTTGAGATAGTAGCACTTTGAGTTAGAGCACAGGGTTTTGGTGTTGGTTTGCACATAGGTTGCGCGCCCATGAGCCAGGGTCGTAACAGTTGGGCGCTCGTCCGGGATATTTACCCCTAGAAATTTGTTTGGTGGTTTTTTTGTGTGTTACACGGGGTGTCATGGTATTATGGTTTGGGTGGTGTTCGTTACATATGGTGTAACGTGGGGGCTGAGCCATTTCATCAAACAGGTGAGTATGCCGTATATGTTTGTAATTTGATGTGACTACTTATGCTGTTAAAATATATAGTTTAGTGGGCACCACATGTAGATAGGGACATTATTTTCTGGTTGTTGGTTAGCGTCCTGTGCACCACGTACTCCTGGGGCGGTCAATGAAATGATTGGTATATGATCTTTGACTGGTAGCAGGTGTGGTTGAAGAAAGTTAGGTCTACAGGGCATTAGTTTAAGGGTAGGTAGATTAGGGCGGCCAGAAAACACAGGTAGTGTGGTAGGGCTTGATTTAGTGTTTCTTAGGGTAGACATGTGGTGGGCCGGTTTTGACTGCAGTTTAGACGTAGAAGCATATGTAGTCATATCAGGTTAGAAGGCGCACCTGTTTTGATTTTTTTTTTGTTTTTTTTTTTTTTTGTTGTTGTTTGGTAAGCATACCTGGTAGCACCTAACACCCTGCATGTATGACACGTCTATTTGGGGTGGGTGTGTTTTATTTTTATGTTTTTTTTGCGTCCTAGAAATGTGCGCTCCGTAGCACACATTGCCACCGCGTCCCTTTATGGTTATTATTAGTGGCTTTGGCATTCTTTATGGTTCTTCAGTGGTTCGTCGTGGTTCTTTAGTCGTTCTTCAGTGGTTCTTTAGTGTTTCTTTAGTGGCTCTTTAGGTAGGTTGTGTGTGTGCTAGGGTGCTTTTGGCAGCTGTTGTGACTCTAAAGTGAACGGGTTGTGGCGCTGGTGCAGGAAAGATGGCTTCCATTAGGGATTTTGTTGATCTCCCTTTGCATGACATGTTGGAGAGGTTTTCCAAAGAACAGCTTCTGGAGCTTGCTGTACACTACAAGGTGGAGCTTTCTCCCAGTGAGAAACGGTTGAAGCCAACTGCCTTGGGTGCTTTGAGGGTGTTACTCATTAGAGAGCAGGTGCTTGTGGCGAGGGTGGAGGAGCCTCCTTTGTCTGACGTGTCTCCGCTATTATCTGGTGCAGAGGGTGAGTGGAGGATTAGGGAGTTGGAGTTTAAGGAAAGGCAGCTAGAGCGGGAGCGTGAGGAGAGGAGAGAGGAGCGTGAGCTTAAGGAGAGAGAGAGAAGAGAGGAGCGTGAGCTTAACAGTGAGGAGAGGAGAGAGGAGCGTGCGCAGAAGGAGCGTGAGCATGGGCGTGAGCTTAAGGAGAGGCAGCTACAACAAGAGCGTTACTTGAAGGACTTAGAGCACGAGCGTGCGCAGAAGGAGCTTGATTATAAGCACGCTGTCTTGCAGGCGGGTGCTCTGCATCCAGAGTCACGTTCCGGTTTTGATGTAGGCAGGAATATTAGGATGGTGCCTCCATTTTTTGAGAAAGACGTGGAAAGATATTTTCCCCTTTTTGAACGGGTGGCAACCACATTGAAGTGGCCTGATACCGCCTGGACACTGCTGCTGCAATGTGTTTTAGTTGGTAGGGCACAAGAAGCCTACACTGCTCTGTCCCTTGAACAAAGCGCTGATTATGAGCTGGTTAAAGCTTCCATTTTGAGGGCTTATGAGTTGGTCCCCGAGGCCTATCGTCAGCGTTTTAGAGGTTATCGCAGGTCGGAGGGGCAGTCTTATGTTGAATTTGGAAGGGAGAAGGAGAACCTGTTTGACAGGTGGTGCACTTCTCAGAAGGCAGAGTCAAGAGAGCAGCTTAGGCAGTTGATTCTCCTAGAGGAATTTAAAAGATGTGTTCCTGATACCGTTTCCACACATCTAAATGAGCGTAAGGTATCGAAGATAGGCGACGCCGCTGTCTTCGCTGATGAGTTTGTGTTGACCCACAAGTCCGTGTTTTTGGAGGACTACCGTGTTGAGTCCGGGGATAGGCGTCCTGTTCAGGGGGGCCGTTTCCCAAAACCTGTGTCTGCTGGTCAGTTAACTTCACCTCCTAGGCGGGGTGGTTCTGCTGGTGCATTCCCAGAAGGGATTATCTGTTTCTACTGTAAAGAACCTGGTCATATCGTTGCTGGGTGCCCGGTGCTTGAGCAGAAAAATGTCAGAACCGTGGCTCTGGTAGAAACCATATACAGGACACCTATGCCGACATTAGAGGGTGGGGTGCGAAGTATCAAAGGTGCAGACAGGGAGCTAGAGGGTTCCTCAAGGTTTATGATGAATGGATTTTTTTCCCTGACTAATGCACTAGAGTCCAAACAGGCTATAAAAATTTGGAGAGATACCGGTGCTTTTCAGTCCCTCATTCTGGAGGGGGTTTTGCCGTTTTCATAAAACTCTTCTTTGCATTCCGGTGTCGTTGTTCGGGGCTTTGGGGGTGGATTTGTGGATGCACCTTTGCATGAGGTCACGCTCAATTCTCCCTTAGTATCAGGCAATGTTGTTGTGGGGGTATGTTCTCACATTCCCATAAAGGGGGTGTCCTTCATTCTAGGGAATGATTTGGCTGGTGACAAAGTGTTGGCTACTCCGGTTGTAACTCCCATTCCTGTGGTTTCTGAGGTCTCTAATGAGCTGGCACAGAAACATCCAGGAGTGTTTCCTGTGGGGGGGCGCTAGTGAGCGGTGAATGGAGTAGTCGCATTTTTCTGAGCTCCCTCCTCAACTTCTAATTTTGTATAAAAAACACACGTTTATCTAACAGTTTGCTTGAAAAAGTATCAACAGACTAAATATAACACTACCGCCGTGGAAAGTTGAGATTATATGGAATTTACCGATGGGAAGGGGCCAAACAAACAAAAAAAAGGCAACCGCAGCTGGCAAACGACAAACAATGGCCACTACGAGAAAAGCAGCAGCAGCCCAAACATCTGACGACACTACCAGCGCTGCTATTCTGGCTGCAATTGAAAGCCAGGGTAAGAGTCTGAAGAAAGCGATGGACGAGACCCGAGTCTCTATCACATCCCGTTTGGACAAGTTTGAAGCCACTTTGGCATCCCTGCAGTCCGAGCAGAACAGCGTGAAGCAGCTAGTGACGGGGATAGAAGTGACGGTGAACGACCACGACGCGCGTCTGAAACTCCTGGAAGAATCCCAAAAATCCTTACGGAAGGAAAACACAGAACTCCGGGCTAAGCTCAACGACTTAGAGGGCCGGTCCCGCCGGCTGAACCTCAAATTCGTGGGAATCAAAGAGGGCGAGGAGAAGGGAAGGCCTACTGACTTTGTGACCGAGTTGGTCTCGCAACTACTTGGCAGTGAAAACTTCACCAAGCCAATTAAAGTGGACAGAGCCCATCGTATCCTGTTAGCCAAGCCCGCTGAGGGGGAGAAACCACGCACCATTATCGCCAAGATGCACCACGACAAAGACAAGGACCGGGTCCTGCGTCTCAGCCGTGAGCACGGTCCTCTTTACTACAAAGGATCCAGAGTGTATATTTTTCCTGATTATACAGCGGACGTGATGACCCAGCGCAGAGCCTTCAGTGATGTGATGAAGACCCTCCGAGAGGCAAATGTGAAATACAGCCTACGCTTCCCAGCCAAGTTGCGCGTCGAGCACAACTCTACTGTCACAATGTTTGGCACCCCGGAGGAGGCTGTGCGCTTTTCCAAGACTCTCTCAACTGATGGACCTGGTCCCATGCTGGCGGTCTCAAGCTGACTGTATATAAACTGATTTGTTGACTATTCAACATAAAACACGTGTGAACACTTTATTATTTTTCATCCACTGAGTTGTGGAGGGACAGCTGTCTAGGTATTGGTAACTATAACGTTAACCGGTGCAATGCGATGCCTATTCTTTTGCCCAGCTGTCTTCGTGAGTATATGGGGATTTTGCCGTTCAGTTTTGGTAAGCGGCGGTGGGGGGGTGGGGGGGTTTATTGTATTGCCAGTCCTTATTGTTATATTTTTGTATCTGAAGTCTCTTTCAAGAAGGTGGATGATCAATGGATTAAAATGTACTTCATATACCATGCTGTTTGTATTAAGATTGTTATCACTTGGTCGTGATGACGCAAGGGGTTAATATATCGGGGGGTGAGAAGCCTATTACGATGGTGTCATGGAACACTAAAGGATTGGGTAGTGCAGTTAAAAGGGGAAAAGTATTTGCTCATTTGAAAACATTGTCTGCCGATATTATATTTTTACAAGAGACTCATATAGCTCCAACGGAACAGAGGCGCCTGAGGAAGCACTGGGTGTCACAAGTGTACCAATCTGCTTTTTCTTCCAAAGCAAGAGGGGTTGCTATTTTATTTAGTAAATCTGTCCCATTTCAAATGACCACGGTAGTCTCCGACCCCGGAGGCAGATATGTCATGGTGTCTGGTAGCATTAATTCACTACCAATAACATGCCTGAATATTTATGGTCCTAACATTGACGACCCAAGCTTTTTTCGTAAAATATTTGACATAATCCCTGATCTGAATACCACCAACTTGATTTTAGGTGGAGATTTTAATTGCTATCTAGATCCCTATCTTGATCGTACGTCCACTCGTCCGCCTCCGACCATTAATTCCGTTGGAGTACTAAACAATTTAATGCGTTCTATGAACATAGTTGACATATGGAGATTGCAGCACCCTACAGACAGGGATTATTCTTTCTTTTCCCACGTCCACAAATCGTATACAAGAATAGATTATTTTCTTGTCGATGCTAAATTTATATCTAGTGTGCTGCAAACTAAATATCATAGCATCCTTATTTCAGATCATGCGCCAATCACTATGTTGGTAAAGCTGGCACTGCCACAGACGCGATACAGTTGGCGCTTCAACCCCTCTTTGCTCTCGGAGAAAGCATTTCGCGATCAAATGAGATCTCGACTCATTGAGTTTATGGAGACTAATGATACCGGTGATGTCTCCGACGCTACACTATGGGAGTCTCTTAAGGTGGTATTGAGAGGGCACATTATATCTTATGAAGCCTTTGGAAAGAGAGAAAGACGTAAGCGCCTGGCTGAGATTGAGGCACGGCTCCCCTCGCTGGAGCAGGTTTACAGACTATCACAATCCCAAATGGACTTAAATAACATTTTAAAATTGAAGTATGAATACAATTCTATTCTGGGCAAGCAGGTTAGTACCCTCCTCCTTAAACTCAGACAGAAGCACTTTGAACTAAGTGATAAACCAGACAGACTGTTGGCTAGGCAGCTGAGGGGTGTACAGGCCAGCCAGGCAATTCATAGTATCAAATCTATATCGGGCAGCTTGCTGACTAACCCTAAAGACATAAATGACCGTTTTAAAGAATTTTATACTGGCCTTTATACCTCTAGATGCCATGCCCCAGACTCTGAGGTTGAGAGCTTCCTGGACAATATTGATATGCCAGTGCTTAGTGATAAGGCAAGGGATGAGCTAGATGCTGATTTCAGCCTGCAGGAAATAACAAGTGCAATAAAGTCTTTCCCTAGCGGGAAGGCCGCTGGCCCGGATGGGTATGGGGCGGAGTTTTATAAAACTTACAGTGACATTTTGGCCCCTCTACTTCTTAGAATGATTCAACATTCTATCACTAATAATGTCTTCCCTGACTCCCTTTACGAAGCAAATGTGTGCCATTTACTCAAGAAAGGTAGGGATGGGACTGATCCAGCAGGGTTCCGGCCTATAAGTTTGTTAAATTTTGACCAAAAGACAGTTGCCAAGGTGTTGGCCACTAGGTTGGCTCAGCATGTCGGATCTCTCGTCCACTCCGACTGTTGTGAAGGGCCAGATTAAACCGAATATATATATTTATTTATATATATATATTTAATTGTATTTGTATATTCTCTAATATTCCCTGATATCCCTTGTATATTCCTTGTACAATATGCATTGAATATCCATTCTAGCCTACTGAACATCCCATAATAGTCTCCATTCTACTATTGGTCGAGACCTTGGTGCCAGGCTGCCATACCCCTCAGACCCAGTTCAAACGTACCGCTCGACATGTACGAACAAGTCCTAATTCCGCGTAGGAATCTGGCTACCGCACCACTAATGGGACTATTTGTTCATAGTGCGTATATATACTGCGCTACTAAAGTAGGACTTTCTTTTCAGTCCAGTTTCTTACCCTCCAATAGAGTCACAGACGTAAAGCCTCCCCGCGACGCCACGTGTGGGAGTAAGGCCAAGTTCGCCTACCATCGGTATTGAGACATCGTGTATATTAATATTTGAATAGTCATATTTGGCACTATATCGTCGAGTTGGACGTAGTCTATTAAGCTAATAATAGTCTGTTAATATATAGTGCTTCGTGCGGTGAGAATACTACCATAGTCAGTACCCCATCGTTTCGGGCAGAGAACTGGCTGCTTACCCAGGGTGGTTGACCCTATGTGAAGCTGCACCCGAGGAGCCCCAGAGCCGACGAGCGAGTGGACCTGTATACCGGATTATTCTACCGACGACAGCCCGCCTTCCCAGGCACGGATTATGCTTTGGATACTTTGATTATTCCATGGATAAAGACCCCCGACACTGCCGTGTGTTGGAACCCCCCCCCCCTGGAGAGGACGCAAGGTGAGGAGACGCTCTGCAAGACGAGGTCGCTTCACGTCTCTCCCCCGTGGACCGGAGAGAGCCGGCCCACAAAGAGTCCACCTGCTTTCATCTGTGGTCCAAGGATCGCCGGCGCATTGAACGGCACTACAGTGGGTTCACCTGGGATACCCTTGGCCGGACGAGGCAGCCGGATTCTACCCCCCCCCCCCTCCTACTCCTGTCGGCTTACAAGCGACCGGATTAACCCCCTCTAGTGTATCTAGTATAATCATTAAAGTATCATTGCTGTTATTCCTTAACTATTCCAGGTCGTATATTTACCACCTGCGCCTTCAGAGATTGGACATTCTCTATTGATATACCGACGAATACTCCTTGCCATAAAAGTGCATACTATTTCAATTCATAAATGTAATTAAGTGATTAAGTGCTTATTCTACACACCATCGCTGTGTAGAAATAAAGACCTGTTTCTAATTCGTACATTTGTGTTGGATCCGTTTCATCTACGTGAGAGTGTTCATGATAATATATTTATGCCGTGTACTGGGTGGCCGAATATTAAGTACAAAGGTAGTGGTAGTAAGTATCATATCTAGTAATACAGTCAGGGAATTGTACCCCTCAGTTACAATTGGTCCTTCGAGCCGGAGGGTAATTAGTGTAATATTAATATAGTGTTATTAATATTGAAATGGCCTATGATGAACACTCCACGAAACGATCCTCCTAACCAACGCCCGCAGCGCGAACGACGGCTCCCTCAGTACTTAGAGGCTTACGCTGTCAGTCAACAACCTAGTCTTCTACTAACAGTAAACGCGGTAAAACTAGAAAGTAAAAGTATGTCTAACCCCAACGCCCAGACTACCCCGACCATAGAGGCCCCTACGGGCTCTAATGTAACTGACCAAGTTCACGGTGGGGACCAGTGGGAACCAGACATGACTTCACACCCCGCCAGTACTGAAGAAGTAGTCCCCGATGAGTCCCGGGAGGAATACAACGCTACCGAGAGAGAACTCGGCACGGAAGAAGACGGGGAGAGCACCGTGGAGATAGAACTCCAAGGCTCCGCAAGGAGTACCCCGAGGGAAGGCTCCCCTATACAACCGCCTTCTCCCAGCGAGGCAGAGAGGACCCTACAGCAGGCCTTCCTCATCAGCCTGAACGCCGCTGCTGAACGCGACCGACTGCAGATCCAGCAGCGGAGCGAAGAAGAGCATATACGTCTAGAAATAAGACGCATTCAGATGGAAGAGAATGTGGCCCGAGACCGAGCAGACAGCCAGCGAGCAGCTGCTGGTGCTCTACGGGACGCAGAGCGCGACAGACAGCAAGCGCAACTAATAGAACAGCTGATCAGACGGACAACACCCTCTCCCTCCGCCAGAGGCTCCAGGAACTCGTCTAGACACACCTCCAGGGCGGCATCCCCTAGCCGAGTAAACAACCCTGAACTTGACCAACAGACGAGGTCTATACCCCCCACAGACCACCTCCCCCCACCGGTCCAAGCGAGACCTAGCAACCGGGAAGGAGCAGCATATCCTGTGGAGAGGCTAAATCAGAGACTACAAGCACTGGATGACCTAACTGAAGACGAAGAGGAAGAGGAGGAGAACCACGCCCGAAGACAGCACAGTACTCTACCGGACCAGGAGGTCCGGTACAGCCCAGGCTATACTCCCGCGGAGCTGCGCTACAGACCCCCGACTCTATACACGGGTGAGCACGACGCACGACCCGCACCGAGGAACAGCACCTGGACAAGTGGGCCATGGTACACTGCCGGTACCAGCCCATACCAAGGAGCGGGAGGAGACTCGCCTAGGGGGCCTCTCCCCCAACGCTCGCCGATGTATCCACAGTCAGCGTCATACATTGGCACGCCTATGGTACCCGACTTCACCCAAGAGAACCGGGCCCAGTATACAGAACTCTGCATGTGTCTGGAGACCATGTTGGTGGATGTATTGGATGAACGCCACAAATACACCATCCTACTGAAGCACTTAAAGGTACCCCGCGCACATAATATAGCGCTCGCCTACGCGACTTCCACCACCCCATACACAGCAGCGCTGGTAGCATTGGACCAGAGGTATGGGCGCATATGGGATTACGTGATCCAGGAGATCCGACACATCGACCGCTTACCCCCAGCAATAGACAATCGAGCACTGGACGACCTGTCCATCAGAGTGCAGTCCCTGGTAGGGATGTTGGGAGCGCAAAGAGAGAAGGGGAGGCATGAACTTTACGCCAACTCAAATGTGGAAAGGATCCTGGAGAAGCTGCCGCCCGCTCGTCAGGAGCGCTTTAGGCGGCAGAGGGACCACAGAGACCCGAATGGCCCCGAACCGAACCTCCTCGATCTAGCAGACTTCCTGGCGAGAGAAGTCAGCAGCCTACGGCTAGATACATTCGGACGGAGCACCCCTGGCTCCAGAGAAGGAACCAGACGACTAAATGATGGAAGAAGATCGGTGACTGTGATGCACCAATCGGAGTCAGTACCGAGCAGCAGGAGCCACAGTACCCCCTCCAGAACGGAGAAGTGGAAGATAGTGTGCCCCTACTGTGAGAAAGAACACTGGCTAGCGCAATGTGACTCCTTCCCCAAGCTGAACGCGGAGGAAGCAGGTCAATGGATAAAGTCCAACAAGCGCTGTTTTCGCTGTGCGCGCTCACACATGGCAGCCGAATGCCGCTTAAAGAAAATGTGCACCAAGTGCGATGGAGCCCATCTGGACATACTTCACGACAGTAACAGACGGCGCCCTTCACCTGCACCATCCAGCCGCAAAGCGAGCGTCATGTACATCGATCCCGCCAGCAGCAGTGGAGCCCGAGTACTCCTAAAAGTAGTGCGTGTGACACTAAGCTACCAGAATAAAGTCCTGGACACTTACGCCGTCCTCGATGACGGGTCAGAGAAGACCCTGCTGCTCGCCTCCGCTGCGGCCCAGCTAGGGCTGCGGGGAAGCGAAACCCAAATGACAATTCGGACAATAAGACGAGATTTGAAGACGATAAAGGGCGAGAATGTCTCATTCTCTATCGCAGCAAGCGGCCAGCCTGAGCGACGGTACCAGATTGCAGACGCTTTCACCAGCCAAGAAATAGGACTGTCGCGGTACACATACCCCGTCGCCAAGCTGATGGAGAAATATGCACATCTGCGCAAGTTACCGATCCCGCTCATAGACAATGCTGACCCTGTTGATAGGCTCCGACCATGCAGACCTCATTGTCCCGATAGACCGGGTTCATACCGGACCCCGAGGCTGCCCTGCAGCAGTCGAGACCCGTTTGGGATGGACTCTCCAAGGCCCGCTCGCCAAATCTCTCAACCGAAGTACAGCCACTAGATGTCTCCACTCCCGAGTCACAGAGGGAGAAACCGCACTCCTGCAACACGTAGAGCGGCTATGGACCTTGGAACAAATGCCTTTTAAGAATGGAAAGAAAGACATTCGCTCTAAAGATGACATTTACGCCATTCACCTCCTCGAGACAGGGACCAAGAGAGTCCCGGTCAACGGCGTGTTGAGATACGCCACGCCACTCCTGCGGCGAGAAGGAATGCCTACTTTCCACGCCAAGACAGACGCCACAGAACGGTGCCTGCTGAACACGGAGCGGCGCTTAGCCAAGAACCCCGCCCAAGAGAGTGTATACCGCGCTGAGATTGAGAAGCTCATCACAGCGGGACACGTCACAAAGATGGACATTAAAGAGGCTGACCAGACCACTGAATCGTGGTACGTGCCCCACCACAAGGTCCATCACAACGGTAAAGACCGCATAGTATTTAACTGCAGCTACCAGATCGGATCCCAAAATCTGAATAAAGAGTTACTGCCCGGTCCCACACTCGGCCCCTCCCTACTCGGCGTTCTACTCCGCTTCCGCCAGGAAAAGGTGGCCATCAGCGGGGACATTAAAGGAATGTTCCTGCAGGTGAGATTAGTAGAGGCGGACAAGCCCCTGTTACGGTTCCTATGGAGAGAGAAGCCAGGAGATGAGCACCCAGCCATCTACCAATGGGAAGTCCTCCCCTTCGGAACGACGTGCAGCCCCTGCTGTGCGACATTTGCACTACAGAAACATGTAGCAGAGGACCCAGCAGCGGACGAAGAGGTCCGACACAGCGTAAAGAACAGCTTCTACGTAGACAACTGTCTACAAAGCCTTTCAACCCAGGAAGAAGCCGAGGCTCTCCTGATTAAACTCTGCGCCTCATTGATCAAAGGCGGCTTTGATCTCAGGCAGTGGGCCAGCAGCGATCCGCAAGTACTGCGCAGCCTCTCCTCCGAGGACAAGGCAGCCAGCAGCGAGACCTGGATGGCTACAACCCCGGGAGAAGCCCAGGAGATGACCCTGGGATTGGTGTGGCGATTCAAAACAGATTCGCTTCACTACAGACACAAGCCCCTGACTACGGAGCAGGGAAGGCCGGCGGCGGCGCCGACCACCAGACGGAGTGTGTACACAACACTCGCCCGACAATATGACCCGCTAGGATGTATTCTACCGTACACCACCAGGGCAAAAATGATTGTACGAGCATTGTGGGACAAGGACCAGGGCTGGGACGATCCCATTCCCGCACACCTTGCATCCACCTGGAGAGAGTGGGAGATGGAGCTCCACTCACTCCCAGGCGTTAATATGCGCCGAAGCTACTTCCCACCCACGGTGAGGCCAGAGACATGTAAAATGGACTTACACGTCTTCAGTGACGCCTCAGAGGTCGCATACGGATCAGTAGCCTACTTGCGGGCCCAAGACCAGGGGGGAGAGATCTACACAGCATTTGTCCTCGCCCGCTCGAGAATAGCCCCACGCAAGCAACAATCTATCCCACGTCTAGAGCTCTGCGCAGCCCTAGCCGGAGCGCACCTAGCCACGCTCATCCAACGTGAGCTCACCATACCGGTGTCTAGAACAATCCTGTGGTCAGATTCCACGACGGTACTCGCCTGGATCAAATCGGACTCATGCAAGTACAAAGTCTTCGTGGGAGTCAGAGTCACCGAGATTCAAGACTTAACCGAAGAGTTAACTGGAGAAACAGAGTGGCGCTACGTTGATACAAAACAGAACCCAGCTGACGTCATCACCCGGGGGATGCCCCTGGATGACCTCACCCGTCGCAATGTCTACAGTGACGGCCCCGCATTCCTAAGACTCCCGGAAGGACAGTGGCCCATGCCTATCCCGAGGGAAGCAAGTCCAGAGGAGGTGGAAATTAAGAAGTCTGTGTTCTGTGGATTGAGCACCGTAGCCTCCACCGACCCTAACATAGACGATTGCACGTCCATAGAGAGTGCACAACAAAGAACATTCCTGCGGTACCACCCGGAGTGCAAGTCCCCCGCTGATATGTCAGCAGCTAACTACGAGGAAGCAGAATTGCTTCTACTGCAGCGAGCCCAGAGAGACTCGTTCCCCGATGAATTGGCCTGTCTACAGGGAGGAAAGCCCGTCCCATCCGACAGCAGATTAATTCACCTGGCCCCCGAGAGCGACGCTCATACCCTCATCAGAGTGGGTGGTCGCCTACGCAGAGCCCCCAATCTACCGGATGACATTAAATACCCGATCGTATTGAACAGCCGACACAAGGTCACAGAGCTGATTATAAAGAAATACGATGAGGATGTACATCACGCAGGAGCAGAAAGAGTCTTCGCGGAAATCAGACGTCGTTACTGGATCCTACAAGGAAGAGAGGCGGTACGACGCTTCCAGCGAACATGTCTAGACTGCCGCAAGTGGCGCGCGCAGCCCAGCATACCAAGGATGGCTGACCTTCCTCCATGTCGCCTCCGAATCGGTGACAAGCCATTCCACTCAACGGGTATGGACTGCTTTGGCCCGCTGCATATAAAGAAAGGAAGAGGAACCGAGAAGCGGTGGGGTATTGTATTCAAATGCATGACCACCAGAGCGATACACATCGAGCTTCTCCCGACCATGAGCACAGACTCATTCCTCATGGCCTTCCGAAGATTCACATCACGGAAAGGAAGACGTCTACCCTATTGTCCGATCATGGGACAAACTTCAAAGGCGGCGAAAGAGAGCTGAGAGAGAGCTTCCAAGCTATGGGCCCAGAACTTAAGACCCACCTCGCTCCAGCACAGGTTGATTTTCAATTCAACCCCCCAAACGCACCCCACTTCGGTGGCACTTGGGAACGAGAAGTGCGCTCCATAAAGACAGCCCTGTACGCAGTACTTGGGGCCCAGACTGTGGCGGAAGAAGTCCTAATGACAGTCCTCACGGAGATTGAGGGAGTACTTAACTCGAAGCCCCTCGGATATGTCTCCAGTGATGTGGCGGATATCGACCCAGTTACCCCCAACACACTCCTGATGGGGCGGCTAGATCCTGCATTACCCCAGACAATGTACCGGCCTGAAGAAGCGAACGGCCGACGAATGTGGAGGTACAGCCAAGTATTAGCCGACAAGTTTTGGAACAGTTTCCTACTGCACTACCTACCGTCTCTACAGACCCGCCAGAAGTGGGTAAAGGAGAGAGACAATTTGACAGAAGGAACAGTCGTCATGATTATTGATCAATCACTGCCCAGAGCTATGTGGCCGGCCGGCCGCGTAAGCAAAGTGATCACCGGTGCCGACGGCAAGGTCCGAGCAGCTGAAGTGCTCGTCCAGGGTCGCACTTACACCCGTCCCGTGGCAAGGCTCATAGAACTGCCTCGACTCCCAGACACAATCGATGATGACCATGACCCTACAACCCTATGACTTTGTGAAGTTGACTGACCCCTACAGCAAACCCTTATGTGTAAATAGACAACGCGGTTAATCTGTCTCTGTTTAACTGATTAGGTCTGGGACCTATTCAGGGGGTGGCTGTTGTGAAGGGCCAGATTAAACCGAATATATATATTTATTTATATATATATATTTAATTGTATTTGTATATTCTCTAATATTCCCTGATATCCCTTGTATATTCCTTGTACAATATGCATTGAATATCCATTCTAGCCTACTGAACATCCCATAATAGTCTCCATTCTACTATTGGTCGAGACCTTGGTGCCAGGCTGCCATACCCCTCAGACCCAGTTCAAACGTACCGCTCGACATGTACGAACAAGTCCTAATTCCGCGTAGGAATCTGGCTACCGCACCACTAATGGGACTATTTGTTCATAGTGCGTATATATACTGCGCTACTAAAGTAGGACTTTCTTTTCAGTCCAGTTTCTTACCCTCCAATAGAGTCACAGACTTAAAAGCCTCCCCGCGACGCCACGTGTGGGAGTAAGGCCAAGTTCGCCTACCATCGGTATTGAGACATCGTGTATATTAATATTTGAATAGTCATATTTGGCACTATATCGTCGAGTTGGACGTAGTCTATTATGCTAATAATAGTCTGTTAATATATAGTGCTTCGTGCGGTGAGAATACTACCATAGTCAGTACCCCATCGTTTCGGGCAGAGAACTGGCTGCTTACCCAGGGTGGTTGACCCTATGTGAAGCTGCACCCGAGGAGCCCCAGAGCCGACGAGCGAGTGGACCTGTATACCGGATTATTCTACCGACGACAGCCCGCCTTCCCAGGCACGGATTATGCTTTGGATACTTTGATTATTCCATGGATAAAGACCCCCGACACTGCCGTGTGTTGGAACCCCCCCCCCCCTGGAGAGGACGCAAGGTGAGGAGACGCTCTGCAAGACGAGGTCGCTTCACGTCTCTCCCCCGTGGACCGGAGAGAGCCGGCCCACAAAGAGTCCACCTGCTTTCATCTGTGGTCCAAGGATCGCCGGCGCATTGAACGGCACTACAGTGGGTTCACCTGGGATACCCTTGGCCGGACGAGGCAGCCGGATTCTACCCCCCCCCCCCCCCCTCCTACTCCTGTCGGCTTACAAGCGACCGGATTAACCCCCTCTAGTGTATCTAGTATAATCATTAAAGTATCATTGCTGTTATTCCTTAACTATTCCAGGTCGTATATTTACCACCTGCGCCTTCAGAGATTGGACATTCTCTATTGATATACCGACGAATACTCCTTGCCATAAAAGTGCATACTATTTCAATTCATAAATGTAATTAAGTGATTAAGTGCTTATTCTACACACCATCGCTGTGTAGAAATAAAGACCTGTTTCTAATTCGTACATTTGTGTTGGATCCGTTTCATCTACGTGAGAGTGTTCATGATAATATATTTATGCCGTGTACTGGGTGGCCGAATATTAAGTACAAAGGTAGTGGTAGTAAGTATCATATCTAGTAATACAGTCAGGGAATTGTACCCCTCAGTTACACCGACCAAACAGGATTCATTCCTGGCAGGCTTGCTTTTTCTAATATTCGGAAATTACTAAACATATTGTACTCTAACCAAAGAAAGGACACTAAGCCGGCGATCATATCACTTGACGCTGAAAAAGCATTCGACCAGATCGAATGGAAATATATGTTCAGTGTCCTCCAGCGCTTTGGTTTCGGTGACAGGTTTCGTTCTCTTATTGGAATGGTGTATGCTCATCCCAGAGCTTCTATTCTTACCAATTCTGATAGATCTGACTCCTTCCCACTCCATCGCGGCACCCGACAAGGATGTTGTATTAGTCCCTTACTGTTCAATTTAGCCCTCGAACCCCTGGCTATCAGTATCAGGAGTCATCCCAACATCACAGGAATAAAGTTGGGAAAGTATGAGAGCCGTATTTCGCTATATGCGGATGATGTGGTCCTGTATCTTGCTGATCCTGCCTCCTCCGTCCCATGTCTCCTAGATTTAATCAGGCAGTTTGGTATTTTCTCTGGTTACTCCATTAACTGGGAGAAAAGTGTGTTCATGCCCATCTCAGGGAGCCTAGACTCTTCCTTTACTGACAGCTTACCCTTTAAAATAGAATATGACCACTTCACCTATCTGGGAGTAGTTATACCAAAGGATCCCAAACTCCTATTTAAACTGAACTTTGGTGAAATGGTCTCAAAATTGAAGAAAAATATGGAGAGGTGGAGAATTTTGCCAGTGTCTTTGGTGGGGCGTGTGAATGTCATAAAAATGGTGGTTCTCCCAAGGTTCCTTTACCTTTTTCAGAGCGTGCCTATTTTTTTGACTGCCTCTTTCTTTAAACAGATAGACACTATACTTCTGCCATTTGTCTGGGGCTATAAAGCACATCGTATTTCAAAAGCACACTTGCAGAAGCCAAAGCATATGGGGGGGCTGGCCCTGCCGGTATTCCAGCACTACTACTGGGCTGCTAATGCAAGGGCCATGACCTTCTGGCAAGATTACTTCATAGGTGATGCTACAGTAGCCATGGACGCCCCCAGGTGGCTAGACATGGAGGCGCATGTGAACCTAAAAAGCTCTCTTCCTGCAATGTTATTTTCTAAGTGTGATACGATTAATAAAATGGCTCTCAACAATTTTATCCTTCGGAACTCACTGAGAATATTGAGTCAAATCAAAAAGGTTTTCAAAGTACCTTCAACCTCGGCATATGCTCCAATATGTGATAACCATAATTTTCCCCCTGGTCAATCTGATATTGTTTTTTCATTATGGAAGGGAAAGGGACTGGCCACTATTAAAGATCTATATGTTGATCGTCACTTTGCCTCATTTAACGAACTTAAGTCTAAGTTTAATCTTACAAGCTCACACTTCTTTCGTTACCTGCAGGTTAGAAATTATGTCCGCAGTAATATCCCAGACTTTGAGACATGTCCTGCTGACTACCAGTTTTATAATCTCATGAGCCGATCACCAGTTTCAAAACACCTGATATCTGATTTTGTTTCATATTTCTCTGTCCAATCTATGGCTTCCTCCGACCACATTAAAGATGTATGGTCCACAGAGCTTAGTATGGAAATCTCTGATGAGATGTGGGAGGAGGGACTTAGCAGGATACATAAATGTTCTATTAATGCCAGAGTCCAACTTATAGTTTAAGGTCATTCACAGACTACATTACTCTAAAACCAAACTGCATAGAATCTATCCCTCTGTATCGCCTATCTGTGATCGTTGCATGTCCGCAGAGGGCAATCTTTCACATATGTTTTGGTTTTGTCCCAAGCTATTTAAGTACTGGGTAGACATTTTTGACTGGTATACCAAGGCGTACAAAAGAGAGATTGCCCCAGACTGCCTTCTAGCTTTACTCGGCTGTTCAGCTAACACTGCAGAATTACCTTACAATGAGCAGGAGGCCCTGATGTTTGGTATGGCTGTGGCCAAAAGAATTATCCTGAAGGAATGGAAAGACACGTCATCTCCAAATTTTAAAAGGTGGCTTACTGAGATGGTCTCCTCTCTGCAGCTGGAAAGCATTCGTCACAGTAGGTCTGAGACCTTGAACAAATTTGAAATGATATGGGGTCCCTTTTTGGAATGCTTAGCTAGAACATAAGTGCTTCTCAATGTCCTCCTGTGTATTTTCTGTACTATGTATTGACAACACTACTATGTATGTGTGTATATATATATGTATATATATATGTATGTGTATATATGTCAGAGAATCAGCCCCTTGCGTCCTTAGTGTATAGCATTTGACATGGTGTATGTTTGTTCATTGATGTGACAGTGTCTGGCAACATACTGTTTGTGTTCTTTTTATTTACTTTTTATTTTCTTTGTGTTTGTGATTTGTCTTGATGTATGTTTGTGAAACTATAAAAGCTGAAAATAAAATATTATAAGGAGTGTTTCCTGTGTGTGCTGTGGCACGAGAAATGTCAAAGGACAAAAGTGATGTTGTTGATACTTCGACTTGGGACATTACACTTAGTGACACATTCTTTGTTGAATTAAAATGTGTACCTGTTGAGAATTTTGGAAAGCACACTGTGGATGTACCTCTGCATAATGATTCTCTTGATTGTGGCTTTGTGTTAGGCCCGGTGGTGAAACCAGAGTTGACATGCGTGCCGGAGAAGCATGTGACAGGAGATGATATGGCAGCGCAGTGTCTCAAGGTCTTCCCAGCCTGTACGGTGGCTGAGGCCACGAACGAATTGGAGGATGAGTGTGGGAAGGATGCTATGAGAGGTGCTGTTGTTTCATGTGACACCGTTCTAGTTGGAGAGGCTACTAAGCCTGACTTAGGCTGCCAGCCTTCCCACAGTAGCTCTATTGTCCCTAATGTTTCACTTGTGGACAGGGATGGTCCCAGTATGTCAGTTGATGATTCTGACATTGATCCACATGTCCACACTGATTCTCTGCCATGCACTAGGTGGGATGGTCAACCTAGTTACCTGTGTCCTGTGGAGCAGGAGCCGCCTTCGCGACCTGGTCTGTTGAGTGGCAGCCATTTTGATTTTGATCAGGACAATGTTATTTTGGGTGACGCCATTTTAGATGGTGTTCCAGACGTTTTTGTGACTGTCGTACTGCCATGTTCCCGGTACGCTGGGGCTGTACCTGAGGCGGTACATCCTACTCTGGATGTTCACGGTTTGCAGTATCCTGAACTGCCAGTGCCAGGTGGGATGGATATGGGCGCGGTGGTGGTATCAGTGATCTATGGTTTTTGTTGTGCTGTGTTCTGTTCTGTTGAGCGCAGTTCTCAGGTTGATTTTGGTTTGCAGTCTATTTTTGACAGATCGGTATCGGTGGTCGTGTTCGACAGGGGCCGACCCGCTATCGCTGTTGTGGTAGTGGCCCTGACAACTAATGGGTCACAGTGGTTTTTTTTGTTTTTGTTTATGGGTTGTTGTGTGGTGGTTGCCTCTGGGGCAACCAGTTTGGTGGGGGAGGTGTTATGTACCAGGAGCTGATCACTCCTGTGTCACGGGGCATGCAGGTGAGGGCTGCCAATTAGCCAATTAGTGCTGATTGGTTACCTGCTGGGAGCTTTAAAGGCAGACCTAGTAACACACATGCAGTGTCTGTGCTTAGAGAAAGAGCTGTCAGGTTCTTCCAGTCCTTGTCCGTTGGGTTTATATTAGTACTTTAGTTTACATTTACATTAATAGTTCCTTGAGATAGTAGCACTTTGAGTTAGAGCACGGGGTTTTGGTGTTGGTTTGCACATAGGTTGCGCGCCCATGAGCCAGGGTCGTAACACCGACATCTCCGCCTGGATGACGACCAACCACCTCAAACGGAACCTAAGCAAAACAGAATTGCTCCACCTGCCGGCCAAATCCTCCCCTCTGACCGACCTCTCCATCACAGTCGAGAATGCAGCTGTGACCGCGTCCCCGACCGCCAAGAACCTTGGTGTTGTCCTCGACGACCAGTTGAACTTCTCTGCTCACATCGCAGCGACAACCAGAACCTGCAGATTCCTCCTGAGCAACGTCAGAAGGATAAGCCCCTTCCTGACAAAAGAAGCCACCCAACTACTCGTCCAATCAACAGTCATCTCCCGCCTCGACTACTGCAACGCACTGCTAGCTGGCCTCCCAGCCACTGCCACCAAGCCTCTTCAACTCATTCAAAACGCAGCGGCCCGCCTGATCTCAAACCTACCGAAGTCGGCCCATGTCACCCCACTTCTTAGGGACCTGCATTGGCTCCGCATTGCTGCACGTATCCGCTTCAAGGCCCTCGACCTAGCATACCGTGCGGCAAAGGGAACCGCTCCCGCCTACCTCCGGTCAATGGTCTCTAACTACACACCCTCAAGACCCCTACGCTCTGCATCTTCTGGCCGCCTCAGACCTACTCCTATCCAAGCTCCCGGAGGGTCATCAAAGAGAAGCCGCCTATTCTCAGTCCTTGCCCCACAATGGTGGAATGAACTACCCATCCCAGTTAGGACAGCCGAATCCCGTCCAATCTTTCGCCATCGACTAAAGACTCACTTCTTCAACCATTATCTGAAATGATAAAAAAAAAATATATATATATATATATATATATATATATATATATATATCTCTAACCCTGACTAACCTTACTGTCATGCACTTGTCCTAATAAACTAACCTACACTGTAACACGCAACACTTTGATAAACATTGTTACTCAGCTGATAGAGTTGTACCCTTCTTGCTGTCTTGTCGTACAGAACTTGTAAGTCGCTTTGGATAAAAGCGTCAGCTAAATGACTAAATGTAAATGTAAATGTAGAAAATGTTTTGTGTCTTGCTGAGAAAAAGGAAAAATCTTGCGCCGTTGGATTGAGCGATCGCCACAAATCAATTACTCCTGTGTCCTTGGACCAGGCCTGTAGTACCGTAGAGGCCTGTCTCTGGTCATAGGTTGTGGTGAGACTAGATTTATCAATCAAGGGATCCCAGATGGCATTAAAATCTGCACCAATTATAAATGAATACTCAGGGAGATCTAGCATCGTTCTAGTGAGTGAAGCATAGAAGTTAGCGTCATAAACATTAGGGGCGTAAGCCGCTACCAAAGCAATTTTCCTGTTAAAATAATCTATCTTGGCAATAGTAACTCGACCATCTGTATCAGACCATATGTCTAATAATTTTATATTCAACTTCCGTTTAGCTACTTGGTGCCAAAGGAGGGGCTTATGTTTTGATAGACTTTATCCGCCAGCTTTGCATCGTCAGCCATTAAAAGATGCGTTTCACTTAAAGGGGAACTCCAACATTTTGGGAAATTAGCTTATTTAACATCTTCCCTGGAGTTAGACAAGAAGATACATACCTTTTTTGTCTCTGTGCGTGCATTTTAGCTTTGGGAATAGACGCTCCGTTAGCATAGCTTAGCTTCATCACTGGAAGTGAGGCAGGACAGTAGCCTTACAGTGCCTTACAGTGTATTGCAAGGTCTGACATTGACCAAATTTGATATGCATGACCTTGGTGGGCTCTAGGTCAACTCCTGAAAAGGGGGTCAATGTCAGACCTTGCAATCAAAAGTTAGGGGGCGCACTGAAATTATGGCAAGGGTTATTAGCCCCCTAACTTTTGATTGCAAAGTCTGACATTGACCCCCTTTTCAAGAGTTGACCTAGAGCCCACCAAGGTCATGCATATCAAGTTTGGTCAATGTCAGACCTTGCAATACACTGTAAGGCACTGTAAGGCTACTGTCCTGCCTCACTTCCAGTGATGAAGCTAAGCTATGCTAACGGAGCGTCTATTCCCAAAGCTAAAATGCACGCACAGAGACAAAAAAGGTATGTATCTTCTTGTCTAACTCCAGGGAAGATGTTAAATAAGCTAATTTCCCAAAATGTTGGAGTTCCCCTTTAAGCACTGTTTTTGGGTTATCACAAAGAGGCGGGAAGAGGGTCCGTGCGTGAGGATACCAAGAGGGAACAGGTGCTGGGTTTGTGCGTGATTAATTTCTATCACCTATCTGGTCAAACTGCAGTTTTTCTTAAAGGAAATAGGATAGGGCGTGAAATACGCTGTTTCACAGAGCTTTTTATCTCCGAGTGCTCAGGAGGAACCATTTTTGGGGGCCACATAATTTAGTTTTGTTTTTGTTTTTGTTTGTTTTGTGTTTACCTAGAAAATGGAGAATGTGGACAGTTTAGAGGGGCCAGAAAGGGGGGCCTGTGGGGTCATGACGGGAGAAGCTAAGAATCTGTTTTCTGTATTTTCTCCCACGGTGTGCCCGGGGCTGGATTTTGGGCTCAGTGTTTTTCCGTGTGCGTCACCGGCCGTCCCGTTTCCTATCCGCTGGTCTCGCCGGCGACCATCAACTCCGGTGCGAGGAGAGCCACCCGCCGCAGCGGCCACACATGAGGCTGGATGGTGAGGGTGTACGCTGAAGAGCGTGCGGAGGTGCAGGACGGGACGAGCCCTCAGCGCATTGACTGGACGCACGGCGGGGAGACATCGACCTGAGGCTCGGGACAGGATAATGGCAGGCAATGTATAGCGCACACTCACATGCACGCACGGTATGTAAAGGGTTGGCTCATTGGAACCATACAAGTCTCTGTCCTATAACCATCTCCAATTTGTATTAGTAGCTCCAAAGTGATCATAAAGTGGATAGGGTTAGGTGAACCCTGAAGAAGGCCATGTAGGCCGAAACATGTTGGACTTTTAAAAGATTTTTCTAAATAATGTAAGCCACTTATTAAGGGCTTTTTAAAAAACTGTAGAGCTGCCTTGGATCTCAACCTTTCTTATATAAGGGTTAGGTATACCTTTGAGACTGCGATTTAAATACATTTCAATATATACCCTGTTTTGAATCAACATAAAAAGAGCAGCCATAAAGGCACAAATATGGGTAATTATTTTTTATTAAATGCAGCATAGAATGGAAACAAGTGCATACTGTAGCACAGGCTGTGCACGCTGTTATATTACATAGAAATATTTTCCTCTGTCTGTGTAGGCACACACACACACACGTTTACATGCATGCACGCTGTGATAGGGGATAAACAATTCGCTATTTTATCTGCATCGTTTGTATGTGTTGACAGTGCCATGGGTGAATTTACGTCAGTTAGTATCTTGTTATTGACAGTAGAGCTGGACTGTTTTTTGCTCATCATTACATTGTACCAGCCACCAAAATACTCATCAATATTTACATAGATTGACACTTGTGTCTGTGATCAATACATAGAACTTATCCATACTTAAGTGTCGAATGTGTTGTCGTTATACAGCACAAATACAGTACAGTGGGAATACATGTGGCAAACATAGTGAGTCTATAGAGAGCGGTCTATAGTGAGAGTTTATAGAGAGATGACACTGGGTCTAAAAGGACTTATGTGCGCTATCATACAATAAATAAATCGATTAATTGCCGCAAGGTTTGAAATGAATGCAATGATTTTGAGCTTGCCTATAGCAACGTCAGCCACGTATAGCTTAACTACATTTCTCAATAGTGTTTCCTTTTAACAGAGTAGCGTTATGGGTGGTGTTCGCTTAGTGATGACAACATTAGCTAAATAGCTAACAAAATGAATAAACGGGTGGCTACGACACAGAATAACGTTAACACAATTACATGCATCAGTGTTTACAATAAGCGGGTGGTCAAAGGACTGACATAACGGGTAGATTGCCTGCACACCACGGGGCACACAGGGGTTCCGCGAGATGCCTGATGGGAATGTTTCTTTAAGAACAACTATTTAACTAAACAAATAGTCTATCTAGTGCTTCATGTGTATACAATAAGTGCTTAATCTAATAACATGAACTAAAAAAGAAGTCGATCAAAATGTCTTCACACGTTTCGTAAAGTTAGTGTAGAAACTTTACCAACTTAACGTCCGCGGCAGGCGTCATTGCTTTTACCAACAGATTTTCCAACGCATTTCCACTGAGCAGTCGCATTCGTGTGACGCCACTCCGGGGTCCTATCTCCGTTACAGAGCCGGCTCGTGGCTCTGGTCCGTTATGGTTATCAAGGAAATACAAAGTGATGGCTGTCGTGATAATCACTAAATGCATTCAGTGCTGGATCTAATCAAATGGATTTATCGAGACACGTTATGGAAAGTTCAAGACCGGAGCAGACCAAGTGAGGGTGTCAGGTGCTGTGTTATTACATGCACTTAGAATCACCAGAAGGGCTTTCGAAATAGTGAAATGCCATGTTGGCCTCAATATTTTCGAAACAAATGATATGAAAAGGTTATGAAATTAACAGGAATGTGATAAAATAGGTAATAAAGACGGAGCTCAACGCATACATTTGATGGTAGAAATCCGTTTGTTTCCCAACTACCAAGATGGCGGCGGTCTCGTGACGTCATAGTGTCTTCGAGAATGATTATTATGATACAAAATGTGAATGAATGGATGAAAGCTGTATTTAACAGATAAACAGTAAAAGGCACTCTGCAGATTACATATATATATATAGCTGTCTTATACGTCAACATTGTATTGCTGACCATCAACAAAGAATGACAGGGTGGTCTATTCCATTAAGTCAGACCTTTCCATTCCCCGACGCTCGATTGTCTAAATCACTATGACAACAGATCAAAAAGTTTGAGCCTGGTCGAGAGCAGGGTTAAGTTCAGTTAGCTGGATGAACCATGGCCACAGCCCCGCAAAGAAATGCCAGCTCGCTTCTTGAAATTATTCTCACAGTCTAAACCTTTCATTATACCATTCTGAATTATGTTCTTGTGCTTCGTTTGAAATGTAAAATAATATGTCTGCAGTAACGCTGATAATAAATCATATTCAGCCTATGAATTTTGTTCTGAAGGATCAGATTAAACCGAATATATATATTTATTTATATATATATATTTAATTGTATTTGTATATCCCCTGATATCCCTTGTATATTCCTTGTACAATATGCATTGAATATCCCTTCTAGTCTACTGAACATCCCATAATAGTCTCCATTCTACCATTGGACGAGACCTTGGTGCCAGGTCGCCATACCCCTCAGACCAGGTTCAATCGTACCGCTCAACATGGATGGACAAGTCCTAGTTCCGCGTAGGAATATGTCTACCGCACCACTAATGGTACTATTTGTTCATAGTGCGTATATATACTGCGCTATTAAAGTAGAACTTCCTTTTAGTCCAGTTCCTTACCCTCCAACAGAGTGACAGACGCAAAAGCCTCCCCGCGAACCACGTGTGGGCAGTAAGGCCAATTCGGCCCAGTATCGGCATTGAGACATCGTGTATATTAATATTTGAATAGTCATATTTGGCACTATATCGTCGAGTTGGACGTATTCTATTAAGCTAATAATAGTCTATTCATATGTAGTGCCTCGTGCGGTAAGAGTTCTATAGTAATCAGCACCCCCATTGTTTCGGGCATCAGCTGGACGCTTATCCAGGGTGGTTGACCCCACGTGAAGCTGCACCCGAGGAGCTCCAGGCCAAAGAGCGAGTGGACCTGTATATTGGATTATTCTACCGACGACGGCTAGCCTTCCCCGGCTTGGATTATGCTTTGAGTACTTTGATTATTCTATGGATAAAGGCCAACACTGCGGTGTGTTGGAAATACCCCCCCCCCGGAGAGGACGACAGGTGAGAAGACGCTCTACACGACGAGGTCGCCTCACGTCTCTCCATCGTGGACCGGAGGACGCCGGCCACAGAGAGTCCAACTGCTTTCATCTGTGGATCGAGGATCGCTGGGCACCGGGTCGCACGACTGTGGGCTCTCCCAGGATACCCTCGGCCAGACGGGATACAGCCAGACTCTACCCCCCCCCTCCAGCTGTCCTACAAGCAGTCGGAACCTCCCCCTAGTGTATCCAGCTATATAATCATTCAAGTATCATTGCTATTGTTCCCTAAATATTCCAGGTTGTATATTTGCTTCCTGCGCAATCAGAGATTGGACATTCGATATTGATCTACCTACGAATACTCATTTGCCATAAAAGTGCATACTATTTCAAATCATAAATGTAATTAAGTGATCGTTGTACATACCTTTTGCTATGTATTATTATTAAACGCAGACTTTCGACTTGGTACATTTGTGTTGGATCCGTTTCATCAGGTGGGAGTGTTTATCATAATTATTTATACCTAGTACTGGGTGGCCAGAGTCTAAAGTACAAGAGGTAGTGGTAGTAAGTATCATATCTAACAATACAGTCAGGGAATTGTACCCCTCAGTTACAAATTTACTTTGTCATATATAATGCACGTCATATTTATACGGATACGGCACTTGCGAGTCGCGACACACAGTTATTTTAATAACGGAGCACCCGGATGCGTTTCATTCAAGCTGAAGCATCTATGCGCGGATTGTGGATATGAATTATGAGGAATCTGAATCTGTGGAATATTTAATTGTATCACTGTGATAGTGTCACACGGTATTGTGATATTGTAACTGGGACAAAAATATATGAGGAGATGCGCTGTTTGATGGATTTGAATGAGCCTTTGAATGAATTCGAGAAAATGCATTTATCTTTTCAAGCACTGTTATCTGATGATGAACATGAGGTGTCACTGGTAAAACCAAATGGGAATCAATCCAATGCGTGTATGGATTAGGTCCAAAATAGATTAAAACCTGATTAATAGTGTAACTGCAGGCCTCCCTCCAAGCCTCTCTTTGGAAACCATGTATTGATATAGTACATAATATTGATACCTAAGCACATACAGATGTCCTCATGATATAATTCGTATCAATTAGATATACTATTTGGGTTTGTTTTTATCGTTATTCTGGAAGTGATGAACAAATTATTTTCGTTAGCAAGATCTCATTTGATTATTCATTTCATGAGCCTATACTGCCAGCAGACTGGCAAATTACCTGTCTATCACTCTCTCTATAGACTCTCTCGCCACATATTATCAAAAGGAGCAATAGCCTACATCTTCAAATCTGAAAGACAATTATTGAGTTCAAAGAGTTTTGTTTGTTTTTGTTTTCCTGGATTTAATTTTGTTTAGTTTTTTGTCTGTCAAAAGAAAATAAGCGTGTTAAAATGGAGGTATCAGCAACCTGACTGAATGGTCTAATGCTGAAATAATGTCATTTGTAACCAAAGTAATGGCAGATGTTGTACTAAGTTTGGCTCTAAAACCAGATTTTTGGGAGCTAAGTATGGAGTTAGTTGAAAGGTAATATTTGAGTTGTTTACTTACTAGTGTTTCCAGGGCTTTAGCTAAGCAGATTTCCAAACTAGAGGAAATCTACCTGATGAGATAGAGAGGTTCAAAATATAAGTAATCTGTTCAGCGATAACTGGTGCAGCCAACTTAATAAAAAGACTCCAAGTTATCCTCACCTGTAGAACACTTTGCATCAATTGATTGCAAAAGCATCAAATACAGCTGACTGTGTAGAAGGTTGAAAGGAGAAATGGGAAGTGACGCCCACAGGGTACAAACAATCAGAATCAACAGGACAAGGTCCATTTAGACAGGGTCAATTTTCAGAAAATCATAACCCTGAAGGCATTTCGTGTTTATTTTTGGTACACAACATTTCTAGGGGTATTAAGGGGTGCTGAATCCAAATCTGCTGTATACCAAGCTCAAAAATGTCAAATAAGGCCTCAAAATTGATAAATCCAACATGGCCGCCAGCGCCAGGCTGAAATCTATTTAAGTGCATATCTTTTTGACTAAACAAGGTAGAAACATGAATGAAATGTGTTTTTATATGTTTGCATACATGAGGAATTTAAAATCATATCCTGATTTTAGATCAGTTGTGAAAATGTTGCTTGAAACTCATATTTATAGCAGAAACTGTGGTCGTTATTGATGCATAACTCATCAACCAAATAAGAAAAGCAGGATGATCCCAGGCCATGGATTTATTCATCAAACTCTTTTCTCTTGATTTTTGTTAATCAACATGCCATTTATGCAAATTAGATAGTCCTTAATATGCGTACAGTAGCTTAGGTACAGTCATTTATTGTCAGTCATCAATCGTATTCAGGCAGGTGTCGCAGGTGTCTTGCAGTTGCATGATTCATCCAATGCCACTTTTCCTGAATAAAATAGAATAGATTATAATATAATAAAATAAAAATATTATTTTACCATATCAATATAAGTGAATGTTCAAGTTTCTTTATTAGTTGTCATACAGAATACGGAATACTTTGCATAAAATGTTTCTTTCTGTGTTGCTCCTGAGAGTGTGCTAGATAATAACAAGATAGTATAAAATAAGTATAATAAGTATAAAATAGAAAGTCAAGAAGTCAAGTACGTAAACAAGTGTAAACAACAAAATTGTTCAGTGTATCTATACAGTATGTACAGCTGGTACAAAAATGGTGAGGTATAGCTTAGCTTGTGGTGCCACCTTGTAGTGGTGAGGTGCAATAAGGAATGAGAATGATGTGCAATTTCCTTACCAATAATATAAATATAAAGTGTAAAGTGTGTCTAAAGTGGTAAAGTGGGTGCTACAGTGTGTTGTTTATTTAAATGGGACCTGCATTGCTATTCCTAGCACTATTTGGGCAACTTTACACAATTCCTGTGAGTCTATTGAAGACATCTGTAAGTTTTTTTTCAAAAAATTATTCTAATCAAGTACTCAAAACCATCATTTTTCAGCCTCAGGATTTCAGGCTGTTATGGCCTGGCTTTGCCCATAAGCACTTTGAGTGAAAGTCAGCCCACACAGTCTGCAACTGGTATATATATGTATATATATATATAGATAGATAGATAGATAGATAGATAGATAGATAGATAGATAGATAGATAGATAGATAGATAGATAGATAGATAGATAGATAGATAGATAGATAGATAGATAGATAGATAGAGAGAGAGAGAGAGAGAGAGAGAGAGAGAGAGAGAGAGAGAGAGAGAGAGAGAGAGAGAAAGAGAACGAGAGAGAGAGAGAGAGAGAGAGAGAGAGAGAGAGAGAGAGAGAGAGAGAATTCACGTCCTTGTGTGCGTCCAGCAGACCAGGGGAAAAAGACAAGCCGTTATTGATAAGGCCCTACCCTCTCTCTTCCTTTCTTCTTTTTTTCTTTCACTCTCTCCCTCTGTATCATTCTGCTCTCCGCAGGGCGGTGTTTCTGTGCGGGGGGGGGGACCTGCGCGCGGAGTGTTTGCACAGTGGTCTCTCTCTCTCTCTCTCTGTCTCTCCCTCTCTCTCTTCCTCTCTCTATCTCTCTCTCTCTCTCTCTCTCCCTCGCAGAGTGCATGCAGAGGTGTCGGGTTTCACTCTGCCTCCCAGTATGAGGAAGTGGTTTCCACTCGCTGTGTAGTCTAGGTAGATTGTGGGCGGGGCATTAGCTCCAACCACAGAGCCAATCGCATCACTGTCCGCTTACCCAGGCCCCGGCGACGTCACGATATGCCTCAAATCAGGATGACCTAATTAAATCTAGCAGGAAATGGTCTGAGCTGTATGAGAGCAATCCGCCAATATGGTATTTAGACACAAAAACACATTGATACTAACTCCTATTACTATAATACAATGCTAGAGACTGAAAAATGACATTTATAATGCATGTCACCTTTAAGTGAGTGTATGTGCGCTGTGGGTGTGTTGATGGTTTGCTTATTGTTCATTGTTAATTCATTGAGCATCATGATGGTCTGGGGATAGAAGCTCCTTCTGAGTCTCTCTGTGCTTGCCATGAGACTCCGGTATCACTTGCCTGACCGCAGCAGTTCAAAGAGGCAGTTGTTTGAGTGGCTGGAGTCTTTGATTATTCTCTTAGCCTTGCCCATGCACCGCTTGTTGTAAATGTCTTGGAGAGTGGGAAGCCCACATTCAATTGTGCGTTCGGCTGAACGGGCCACTCTCTGTAGTCTGCTGCGGTCTTGTGCAGTGCTATTCCCAAACCAGGAGGTGATATTGCCAGTCAAGATGCTCTCTATTGTGCATGAGTAGAAGTTCTTGAGGATCTTCTGACTCACGTTGAACTTCCTTAAGCGCCTAAGGAAGTAGAGGCGTTGTTGTGACTTCTTGATAACACTGTCAATGTGTGTGGTCCATGTCAAGTCCTCGGATATGTGGACTCCGAGGTACTTAAAACTGTTCACTCTCTCAACCGGTGCCCCGTCGATGCCGAGGGGGCTGTATTCCCTGACCCCGGCCTCCTAAAGTCCACAATCATCTCCTTTGTTTTGCTGACGTTCAGGGAGAGGCTGTTCTCTTGACACCATCCCGCTAGAACCTTAACCTCTTCCAGGTAGGCCCCTCGTTGTTTGCAGAGATCAGGCCCACCACTACTGTGTCGTCATCAAATTTGATGATTGTGTTGTTGTTTCCGCTGTGCCACACAGTCATGTGTGTACAGGGAGTGGAGGAGGGGACTCAGGACACAGCCCTGGGGGGCCCCTATGTTGAGAGTGATGGATGAGGAGGTGCAGTTGCCTGCTCTCACCACCTGGGGTCTGCCCGTCAGGAAGTCCAAGACCCACTGGCAGAGGTCATAGTTCAAGCCCAGGTCCCTGAGCTTGGCTATGAGTTTGGAGGGGACTATGGTATTGAATGCTGAGCTGTAGTCAATGAATAGCATTCTCACATAGTTCCCCTGCCTCTTGTCCAGGTGTGATGCTGCTGTGTGCAGCACATGGGCTATGGCGTCCTCCGTGGACCTGTTGGGGCGGTATGCAAATTGCAGGGGGTCCAGGTTGATGGGGAGGGAGGAACAGATGTAGCATCCGAGGTTGGTGGCAGAGTATCTTGTGGACGGCCTTTGCAGAATAACTCTTGCTTTGTTGCACGTATCCACCTCAGGCACACCATAGATCTTGCAGATGAATCTCTCTGTTGATGTCACAATATCTTCTGTGAAAGGGCCCTTCCCAAGGCCAGCAAGATCAGTGTGATGGTGCTCGAACACCTGCCAGGCTGTTTTCTTTCAATGACCACTGAACTGGGACACACTGTCACAGCCGGTGAGGGCATGGAAGGCAAGGATTGTGTCCAGTTGATCATCAGATAGTAGCTTTCTAATGTCATGTACTGGAAAATATTTTGGATCCTTCGATGTCCCAGCTTTCATGTAGAGATGCGTACATCGGATTCTGTCATAGTGAGCCAAGAGTAGAAGCAGCACATCTGTGTCACGCGCTGACACGACGATTGTTTCCACTGGAGCCTGGATGAGAAAATCAGACTTCCTCATGGTCAGCATTCAGAGAGGAGACTTCAAGATCTGGATCTGTTGACTTGACAGTTGTCGCTTCAGCAAACCTCTCTGATACTACAACTACAGGTTCATCATCCGGGCTGTGTTCTATCAGGTGGTTTGAGAGTAGTTGAGCGATATCTGATTTGTTGTCTTCAAGGGCCATGAAGCTCGACCAATCGGCAGGAAGCGGAACAGACTTGTTTTTGATTTCACAACGTACTGGTCTGTGGCGCTGTTTGCGTTTCACCCTTGTGCCTGTTTTGATGGATTGGTCATGGTATCTGTCAAAGACGACATCTACTCTCTGGTATTTTGCTCCCATCTTCAACACGGTGTCAGTGAACTTGTTCGCATAGTCACCAAATGTTGTAGTGTCAGGTGGCTTTCCGAGTGCCATTACCAGAGCTTGGCCATCAATGACCAGGCAGCAGGGTCCCTGAAAGGTAAGATCTGCAGGGGTTTTAACTTGTTTCGTCAGTATATTTGCAAACACAGACTTGTTGGTGGAATGTAGACTCCCGTTAGTTGTGCCCAGAGATGGCGGGATGGGCATGAGCTCATGCTGGAGGATATTGTCAAGGTCTACCTTACGACCTGCTCTGTAAGCTGTGATGAGCATTTGTAGAATCTGCCTGTCCACTTTGATGGTGTTTTGCTTGTTCTTGGAAAGTTGCAGAACTTCATACAAAGAGGCAAATGTCTTGGCTTTGTTCATTCGAATGGGTGGTTTCAGGTTCAGGTGCTGGTCACTATCTGGAGGTTCACACAAACGTTTGTCCACAAACATGTTCAGTTGTGCCTGTCCAAGGTGTTCTGCGCCAAGTATGGATTCTTGAATCTCCGGTGTGACTACGTCCTTGTTGATGTATGTAAGAAAACTTACAAAAGCACATTTAATTCAGGTTTGTACCTTGTGTAGTCACACTTAACTCATTAAGCCCCACCATTTATTTTTAGAAAATTCGCCTAAAACAGCATGCTTACATTAAAATGCTTATATATCCAGATTTATAAGAGCTACCTGCATACACTTGGTACCTGAAGAAAGCTAAGACTTGGGGGATTCTAATGTTGGTGACCAACACTGTACAGTTATTACCAAATTGCTGTAGTATTCCTGCAAACACTGAAGACATTTAATTTTATTTATCCTCGCCTATACAAAGATTACAGTTAGACAGTCAAAAACACCCTGTTACTCATGGTTGCACCCTAGCTATATTCCTACTTTCTTCCTCCATGGGTGCAGATGTTCTGTGCAAAGTTTCATGTCAGTAGAATAAAAACTGTGGGTTTAGCACCTGTTTTTGTGGAGAGAGGGCCTGGTGCTGGCGGCCATGTTGGATTTCTCAATTTTGAGGCCTTATTTGACATTTTTGAGCTTGGTATACAGCAGATTTGGATTCAGCACCCCTTAATACCCCTAGAAATTTTGTGTACCAAAAATAAACACGAAATGCCTTCAGCACTTTATACAAGCACATTTTCAGAAATTCTGCCTAGTCTAATTATAGTTCCTATTAAATACATTTTTGTTTAAAAATGATAAATATTTCTGTTTGTTTTATATGGTGATAGATAATGATTGATTATATTATCAGAGGAGGGAGTGTCGTGGAAATATATTATCATACCATGGTGTTGTATGAGAGGGCGCTGTCATCATATATCAACGTAATGTGTGCGTTTCTCTTTAAGAGAAGCACTTATTAGCCAGTCACAACAATATTGCTTGCGGCCCTTGTATCCTTGTAAGTGTATTAAAACCCTGAATGCTATAAGGCCGTAAGTCACGCTGTTATGGGAACTGTTTTGTTTCCTTAGAAGACAGTCATAACAGCCAATCCTCAGGGTGATGTTGTTCCAGCTCCTTCCACGTCATGTGTGTATTAACTGTCTTGCCGAACGAAAGATCGCTCTCACTTGGTGATCGGACATTTGTTTACATGGTCTGATTACCAACTGCGCATTCCTTATCAATTGATCAATGTGAGGAATTAAAACTATCTTCTATTCCTTATTTCAACTTTGGCCTCAGAACAAGTTATTGCTCATAGATCCGTTTTGTTTTCCTTGTAAAGCAGCCATAGTAGTCAGCCTTGCCCGCAGAACAGTACATTTGTTCCTAATTTGCCTGAAAGAAAGCCAATGTTGAGGGTCTCCAGAACGCCTTGCCCGAGACCATGCAGCATTTCTGTCTTTAATTAAGGTTGACAATTCCTGAGAAAACCAGGGTATTACTCTATCTTTAATGCAGACTTTTTTTAAAAGGAGTATGTTTGTCAACTAGTAAATTAAATGTATTTACAAAGGAGTCCAGGGGACTGAACATCAATTTCAGTGTTACAATATGGTCACTTATGCCTAGGTAAAAAACTCCACAGGCTGAGATCCTGTCATTTATTGCGAAAAAATATGTCAACAAAATGAAACTATAATTTTGAAAAGGGCTTTATCCAATGTTCAGATTTCTGTCCTGGAATTATATGCAAATTAGTGCATATTTAAGTAGATCAGGCCTCAGTGCATATTTGAACATACAATTGTGATAAAAAAAAAAAAGTATTGTCTTAATGTGGACCCCCTTGAAAACGAGATGGTTCATCTCAAGGGGTAATTCCAAATAAAGAATTTCAATATATATATAATGTGAGTAGTCAACTGCGGAAGTTTCATTGTGATATATATATATATGTTCACCTGCAGTGTCTCCTCTTTAAGTTCAGTTCAGTCTTAGACCTGTCCTCTGGTAAGGATGTGAGAACTACAACAGGTCACCCCTGAGTGACAATGTGATTGAATGACCTTCGTCCAGCTTCAGAATACATTTTCTTTTAAATTTTTTATTTCTTTCTCTCTCTTTAATCTTATTCGTATGTCACAGGAGTGCACGTGATTGTGTTCAGTTGTGTTTGAGCTATGTACTGATGTACTGATGGATGGTTCCTTTTTTTTCTCTTTTTTCTGTGGTGGGGTCTCTCGCTGAGCGGTCTCTCTTCACTCTCCTTGCGGTCCGGGCACCCGTCTCTGACCAAGAGGAGGACGTGCAGTGGACCACTGTCTGTACCAGGCTTCTGCAGTTACAGCGGTGACACATGGACAGTACTCCGTGACCATCTGCCGACACAAAGATCTGTGAGGCGTTTCCAGCAGGCCTGTTTCATGAGACAAGCTGGCCCGGCTGATCTGCTGACCTGAGTTCCGTTCTGCAGCTGCTTCATGAGAGCCACAACCGAGGGCCTGAGTGTGGGGGGGGGGGGGGGGGGGGGGCGACTACAGCTGGTTTCTGAGAAAGTGAGCTGTCCCAATCTACAATCTATCTTCTCCAGAACTGGGGGGGGGCAGAGGGCCTATACGTTGGGGCGTTAAGACCATCGACCGACAGCTGATGGCATCAACTGACTGATAAAGATCTGAATGACAGTTTCCAGCTGGTTTCTGAGAGAGTCGGATCATGTCTCCCCTTTAAGTTCGGTTCAGTCTTAGACCTGTCCTCTGTTTCTCAGGGGGGGGGTCCTCCGTCTCTGTGCCAAACAAATGACCGCCGGGCCCTACTGACCACTGCCTCAGTGAGAGGAAGCTGTTCCCGGAGGAGCATATACCTACTAGCCTGCTCTAGCCTGCAGCTGGCCTACTGCATGCAGCTGGACACGAGGACGCACGGCACCGCATGGACAACGCAGAGGGGGGTGCTTGGACCAGCGACCGGGGGAGGGAGAAGAGACCGTTCCGGGATGAGGCAAGTTTTACCCACAATACTTAGGTTTGAACCACAATACATGCAGATATTACAGTATCGTCCTAAGGGATGTTAGGTAATGATGTAATGAACTTTGATTCAGTTGGATATTTTTTAATATGTTGTGCATTGCAATGGTGACCAGTTATTTTTTTCATTCTTTGTGAGGAGTCTGCAAATTGTTTTTGTTTTGTTTTGGCTATCTCCCGGCCTCTGTGAGAATGGAGTCACGTGTTGCTGGTATTCTGTTTTCGCTATGAGTTTTGTGAGAATGTTTTTGTCTTCTAGTATACTACACGGGATTAATGCACCCTGTGTTATATTTTGGGAGTGCAGTCTATCTTGACTTAATGTTTTATATAAGGGAAATTATGCTTTTGCAAGGTACTGCCCTGTTTTTCTTTTGTGATTTCAATTTTTCAGCTTGGTGGTGGGAGAAGTATGGCCTTGAGCGCCCAGAGCCGGGACACTGTGTTGTGAAATCCCGACCATCGAGACAGGGGTTTTGCTGGAGACAACCTGTTTACCTGTCATCCGTCATCATTCATGCTTCGATTTCGTTCTCCCTCTAGTGACTGTTTTTTAGATAATAAAAATAGTTTTTGCTGGGTTATTATAATCTGTGTTTGAATGATAATATTTTTTGTTGTCTTTATGAAAGGATAATGATTGTGATTAATAATTATCAAGAGGAGGGAACTGTCGTGGAAATATTATCATGTCATTATGGATCTGTGTTGTTTTATCATGTCATACAGCTTGAGTTTCAGTCCGACCAGATTTACTGGTTAATGTGTGTATGTCTCTTTAAGATTACTCTATCATTTTCTCAGTCATAACGAAGTTGCTGTTTCTACCAGCCATAGAGCCATGACCCAAGGTCATGGGAACTGTAAGATGGAGCGCTGTTTTCCTTCCAGGCTTAGCCATAACATAGTCGTATTATTAATTTCTCTAACCAGCCATTTTGTTTTCTTCTACGTCATTTCATGTATTCAATTGTATGTCTGACCAGGCCTCTGGGTCAGTCCCCTGTCAGACGCTAGTGGGTAAACATGTGGATGTGAAAGGAATGTGAATCACTACCCACCTTCAAAAACACTCTCAAAAAACACCTACGTGAGACTGCAATTCGAAACTGGCCCCTACAAATGTCCTAACCTAGTTGTACAGTAAATGACCAAGTAAGGCTTTGTCAACATTCCAATGTACAGTGTAAAATGTGTGTGTGTCCCCTACCCAACCCCCCCCCCCCCCCCCCCACCTCCAATGTACAGCCCTCACCCAACCCACCCAACCCCACCCCACCAACCTCCTCCAATGTACAGTTTCTACGCCAAATGTATATACACTCCTTTTCTGGACACTTTTGTATCACAAACAGTACTGTATTTGCAAATCTGATATGTCATAAATGTATAGATGTAGCAGTACTGTCTATCTGTATGTCATGTATGTCATATATGTTATGATGAATTGAAAATGGGGGACCCTGGTGGAAACAAGACGAAAGTCTTTCTCTGGTCTGCATCCCCTTAACAATTGTATGTATTGAGATGTACTGTACTGTACCCATTCTGCAATCTGTTAATAAACTTTTCAATCAATCAATCAATCAATGTCTGTCTCTGGCGGGTGACTGGCCTGGCAGCGTGGCCACGCTGTCATAACCTTTCTTTATTGAATAAACCTTTTTATTATTATGAATAATGACTCAGAATGATTAATGTAAACGGCTCATCGTTTGTCCTTTAATAATTCCCATTACACGCTCAATTCTCCCTTAGTATCAGGCAATGTTGTTGTGGGGGTATGTTCTCACATTCCCATAAAGGGGGTGTCCTTCATTCTAGGGAATGATTTGGCTGGTGACAAAGTGTTGGCTACTCCGGTTGTAACTCCCATTCCTGTGGTTTCTGAGGTCTCTAATGAGCTGGCACAGAAACATCCAGGAGTGTTTCCTGTGTGTGCTGTGGCACGAGAAATGTCAAAGGACAAAAGTGATGTTGTTGATACTTCGACTTGGGACATTACACTTAGTGACACATTCTTTGTTGAATTAAAATGTGTACCTGTTGAGAATTTTGGAAAGCACACTGTGGATGTACCTCTGCATAATGATTCTCTTGATTGTGGCTTTGTGTTAGGCCCGGTGGTGAAACCAGAGTTGACATGCGTGCCGGAGAAGCATGTGACAGGAGATGATATGGCAGCGCAGTGTCTCAAGGTCTTCCCAGCCTGTACGGTGGCTAAGGCCACGAACGAATTGGAGGATGAGTGTGGGAAGGATGCTATGAGAGGTGCTGTTGTTTCATGTGACACCGTTCTAGTTGGAGAGGCTACTAAGCCTGACTTAGGCTGCCAGCCTTCCCACAGTAGCTCTATTGTCCCTAATGTTTCACTTATGGACAGGGATGGTCCCAGTATGTCAGTTGATGATTCTGACATTGATCCACATGTCCACACTGATTCTCTGCCATGCACTAGGTGGGATGGTCAACCTAGTTACCTGTGTCCTGTGGAGCAAGAGCCGCCTTCGCGACCTGGTCTGTTGAGTGGCAGCCATTTTGATTTTGATCAGGACAATGTTATTTTGGGTGACGCCATTTTAGATGGTGTTCCAGACGTTTTTGTGACTGTCGTACTGCCATGTTCCCGGTACGCTGGGGCTGTACCTGAGGCGGTACATCCTACTCTGGATGTTCACGGTTTGCAGTATCCTGAACTGCCAGTGCCAGGTGGGATGGATATGGGCGCGGTGGTGGTATCAGTGATCTATGGTTTTTGTTGTGCTGTGTTCTGTTCTGTTGAGCGCAGTTCTCAGGTTGATTTTGGTTTGCAGTCTATTTTTGACAGATCGGTATCGGTGGTCGTCTTCGACAGGGGCCGACCCGCTATCGCTGTTGTGGTAGTGGCCCTGACAACTAATGGGTCACAGTGGTTTTTTTTGTTTTTGTTTATGGGTTGTTGTGTGGTGGTTGCCTCTGGGGCAACCAGTTTGGTGGGGGAGGTGTTATGTACCAGGAGCTGATCACTCCTGTGTCACGGGGCATGCAGGTGAGGGCTGCCAATTAGCCAATTAGTGCTGATTGGTTACCTGCTGGGAGCTTTAAAGGCAGACCTAGTAACACACATGCAGTGTCTGTGCTTAGAGAAAGAGCTGTCAGGTTCTTCCAGTCCTTGTCCGTTGGGTTTATATTAGTACTTTAGTTTACATTTACATTAATAGTTCCTTGAGATAGTAGCACTTTGAGTTAGAGCACAGGGTTTTGGTGTTGGTTTGCACATAGGTTGCGCGCCCATGAGCCAGGGTCGTAACACCGACATCTCCGCCTGGATGACGACCAACCACCTCAAACTGAACCTAAGCAAAACAGAATTGCTCCACCTGCCGGCCAAATCCTCCCCTCTGACCGACCTCTCCATCACAGTCGAGAATGCAGCTGTGACCGCGTCCCCGACCGCCAAGAACCTTGGTGTTGTCCTCGACGACCAGTTGAACTTCTCTGCTCACATCGCAGCGACAACCAGAACCTGCAGATTCCTCCTGAGCAACGTCAGAAGGATAAGCCCCTTCCTGACAAAAGAAGCCACCCAACTACTCGTCCAATCAACAGTCATCTCCCGCCTCGACTACTGCAACGCACTGCTAGCTGGCCTCCCGGCCACTGCCAGCAAGCCTCTTCAACTCATTCAAAACGCAGCGGCCCGCCTGATCTCAAACCTACCGAAGTCGGCCCATGTCACCCCACTTCTTAGGGACCTGCACTGGCTCCCCATTGCTGCACGTATCCGCTTCAAGGCCCTCGACCTAGCATACCGTGCAGCAAAGGGAACCGCTCCCGCCTACCTCCGGTCAATGGTCTCTAACTACACACCCTCAAGACCCCTACGCTCTGCATCTTCTGGCCGCCTCAGACCTACTCCTATCCAAGCTCCCGGAGGGTCATCAAAGAGAAGCCGCCTATTCTCAGTCCTTGCCCCACAATGGTGGAATGAACTACCCATCCCAGTTAGGACAGCCGAATCCCGTCCAATCTTTCGCCATCGACTAACGACTCACTTCTTCAACCATTATCTGAAATGATAAAAAAAAAATATATATATATATATCTCTAACCCTGACTAACCTTACTGTCATGCACTTGTCCTAATAAACTAACCTACACTGTAACACGCAACACTTTGATAAACATTGTTACTCAGCTGATAGAGTTGTACCCTTCTTGCTGTCTTGTCGTACAGAACTTGTAAGTCGCTTTGGATAAAAGCGTCAGCTAAATGACTAAATGTAAATGTAAATGTAGAAAATGTTTTGTGTCTTGCTGAGAAAAAGGAAAAATCTCGCGCCGTTGGATTGAGCGATCGCCACAAATCAATTACTCCTGTGTCCTTGGACCAGGCCTGTAGTGCCGTAGAGGCCTGTCTCTGGTCATAGGTTGTGGTGAGACTAGATTTATCAATCAAGGGATCCCAGATGGCATTAAAATCTGCACCAATTATAAATGAATACTCAGGGAGATCTAGCATCGTTCTAGTGAGTGAAGCATAGAAGTTAGCGTCATAAACATTAGGGGCGTAAGCCGCTACCAAAGCAATTTTCCTGTTAAAATAATCTATCTTGGCAATAGTAACTCGACCATCTGTATCAGACCATATGTCTAATAATTTTATATTCAACTTCCGTTTAGCTACTTGGTGCCAAAGGAGGAGGGGCTTATGTTTTGATAGACTTTATCCGCCAGCTTTGCATCGTCAGCCATTAAAAGATGCGTTTCACTTAAAAGAGCCACATCAACCTGTTGTCTTTTCATCCATGTTAATACGCTTGTGCGTATATGATGAATATTAAGACCCCCTGTATTCCAAATCAAAATATTTAAATTAGCCATAGTCTAAACAGGTTGCAGTATGCCTGAATGTAATTCGTCTGGAGTAGCACTTCATAATAGATATATATCCAACTGTTAAGGTCCTGTTGAGATCCGAGCGTGAGCATAAAAACAAACAAAAAACACAAAACCTCCCATCCCCCATTCACACCCCCCTCTCCCCCTTTAAAATACTTATCCAGTATCCCCATATCGAGCATATCAACCATAACAACCCTATGCATATTACCATAGGGTCTAAAACTCTCAAACCTACCATAAGTAGATTATTCTCTCAGTGTCTGCTAGCCACACTCCCAAAAAAAAGAGATAAAATGCCTCAAAAAGTAGAGTAAATTCACTTAAACCTTATAAGAACATGGCTAAGTTTAAAAATAAATAAATAAAAAAATAAAAATAAAAAGCCAAGAATTGGAATTATTGCAAAATAAGGGAGGGGGGGGTTATAATACGTGTGCAGTGCGTCCACCAGGCCGGGGGAGGGCGATGTTCCGCTGTGAAGTCTGTTGTTTCCTATGATTCACATAGAGTAGAGGTTACAGAATATTCCAGCATTGTCATAGTGTAATTAGACCGCCGTGTCAGAAGAGGCGCTGTACAACAGTTTGTCTTATTTTTTTATCGACCTAGTAGGTCAACAGCATATGAACCTCAGATGATGACGTATGCCGTGTGTGTGGTTAGCAGAACGTATCTGAAACGTTAATGGATCTTTGAAGTCCAATAAAAATATGTACACACACAGAATAATCATTTTAAAAAAAACGCTACACGGACCCACGGAGGTATTAAGCCAAGTCATGGCGCGACGTAAGTGACATGCATAAAAGTCATAGATCATTTAAACAGAGCTATCGTTTATCTCCCCAGCCTTAGTGGACGTATAAAAAATCATGCAATGGTTATACAAAATAAAACCGACCAAACCCCCCTTATATCAGATGTAGCGAAACATTTAAATAAAGTATCTAGGCGATACCCAGCGTCACATAGTTAACCTATTTATAAAAACAAAGTTATAGAAATTATATGACGCCGCTCGGCGTTTAAGCCATAACGAAGTGCTAACTGCACAAAAACAGGCTACTGTCGCCTAGTACGTGGCCTCCTCCTGGGTCTTCAAGAAGGTTGCGGCTTCCTTAGGCGAGGAAATCGGTATCCTCACTCCGTCTTTGGTAATGAACAGCTTCGCAGGGTATTGTAGGGACGGTTTGAAACCTAGATTGTAGAGTGGGCCCATGGCGGCTCTGTAGCGGGAACGCTGCTCCACGACTTCAGGACAGTAGTCTTCAAAGATTTGGACTGGTTTCCCTCCGTATACCAGCTTACCCCTCCTCTTCCGTGCCTCCCGAATAATTATTTATTTTATTCCATAATGACGTAAGCTAGCAATAACTGCTCTAGGCCTGGAGCTATTTGTTGCTTTGGCACCGGCTCTGTAACACTGGTCCAATTCGGGTGTCGTAGGGAGGATCCCCTCCCCCAGAATATCAACCAGTACCTTTGCAAACAAGACATTGGGTTGGTCGCTATTCACGGACTCATCCAGTCCTATTATGCGTATATTGGATCGACGGATACGGGATTCGACGTCGGTTAGCTTAGCCTTTAGCTTATCATTGCTTTCTTCTAGAGCCAAACATCTAGCATCTATCACGTCCACCGTGTCAGTCCAAGTATTCAAGCCGGCTTCCACAGCGGTCAGACGCCCGGCATGTTCACCAACCGCAGCCCAGAGGCTGTCGAGTTTGGTTTCGATAGAGGTAGCCTGGTTGGTTAAGGATTGTACACCGTCCGTTAAGGATTGCCTGAGCTCTTCGATTAGCTTAGCAATGGCGATCATATCAGTGGGAACGTCGTCTTTCTTTGATTAGCTTCTCGTTGATTTCTTCATTGTGGTTATTTCAGTCAAAATAGTTAGTAGGAAACCTAAGGTGATGTATACATAAAGGTTTAACCGAGTTGAGAGTATAAAAAGAGGCTTTTAAAGTTAAAATATAAAAAAGGGAGTAACAGCGTAGCAGAGTGCGACTTCACATCCTCGACCCGGAACCGGAACCTCCAAAATCACATTCAAACTTAAATGTATATGTGAGTAAACTCCCATGCCCAATCAGAAATATGCCACTTTGGAATAAACAAAAATAAAAACACGAATTCCTTCATTTAACCCACCCTGAAAAGGTGAAAAATAACTTAAATAAAATACCCTTTTAGGTGTGAACTTGTGGTTGAGTCCATTTTAATGGTGTGAAAAAATATAAACATGAACAGAACCAAAACAGAAAGAAAAAGTTGAAAAAGGCAAGCCTGCGCTGGTCTGAGAAGTGGGTGGTGGTGCTCGTGGTGCTGTGCTTTGCCATATTTGAGCTAGGAGTAATCAGTGCAGCTTTGGTAGTAGCGGATCTGGTGTGAGAATCAGTCCTGTGTTTCTACCACACCTGGTTGGTCCATATGATGTTCCTGTTGTACCCTGCCGTGTTTGCGAAGTAGTCGCCTACCTGTTTGCTGCTGTATTTCGGCGGGTTAGCCTTGTAGCTGTAATCCGAATATTGGTCCGAGCCTGTTGAGTTGTTGTCGCCTGTGCCCACAAAGGTGTTGGTGGCGGGCAGGTCTTGTACGGCTTGGTGCTTCTTGGAGGCAGAGGGGGACTGGGGCTGCAGCTGGATGGAGGGCAGGGGGGAGTTAGAGCAGTAGTGTCTGCCCAGGTCGGGGCTCCCTGGGGGGTAGTTCAGGGGCAGATGGATTCGGGGGCTATCATTGACGTTGTCATTGATGAGGTTGAACTTAAGGCCCTTCTGAAGGCTGGCCTCCTCATCCTCTTCCACAGGCTTAGCAGGTTTGGGAGCCTTCCCCTTTTTGCTCTTTTTCCGCTTGCCATTCTTGGGCCCTTGTTTAGGTGCATACAGGTCCTTGCTCTCTTTCTTGCCAGCCTGGTAGCCACTCATGGTGTCTTTTTGCAGGCGATAACACCACTCCCAGATCTGTCACTCTCCTCTCTCGAATATCATGCAGTATCTGTCTCTAATCCTTTCATTCTCACCATTGTTACACTCTATCGCCCTCCAGGTCCCCTCGATCACTTCACAGTTGAGCTGGACATGCTTCTAAGCTCCTTACCGGAAGATGGTACCCCTCTCTTTCTATTGGGCGACTTCAACCTGCCTGACTCATCTCAGTCGGTCCCAGTGGTCTCCCTCCTACAATCCTTTGACCTGACTCCCACTGCCATGCCTCCCACCCACAAAGCAGGCAACTCCTTGGATCTCATATTTTTCCGTAACTCCAGCATCATTAACACCACGGTAACTCCCCTACATGTATCTGACCATTCCTTCATATCCTTCTCACTAACTCTCATGCTTAACCGAAAGGTCTTCACCCAGCCGCGGATATATAGGCGAGGCGGCTGAGGCAGCCGCCTTAGGGCCCGCGGGGGGTCTAGGGCCCGGGCCCGGCCGGGACTGAATGGAGTTGCCGTTCGTTCGTGGGACTGGATGACAGACTGCATTGCGCCATGCCCCGGGGCGGGTCCTATGTTCCCCGGGCCCCCTATGTTTCCCATGTTCCAAAAGGGTTCTATGTTCCCCGGGCCCCCTATGTTCCCGCTATGTTTTCCCAGTAGCGATAAAGGCTCGCCCCAGGCTCGCCACAGCAGTGGATGGATTTAAAAGATAGGGCACTTTTATAGATAATTTATTTGTATCGCAACGGAGTCATGGATCTAGTCGTGCCACGTAGCATTATGTCGAATAAATTCAAATAGAATAAACAAGTCTAAAACAAAGACTTTTAAACGAAGTTTAGCCTATTAAATCATTTTATAAGCGTTCGTTTATTTGTGGTCTGCGTGAGAACACTGAAGCAACCATCTGCAGAACACCAGCCCAGCCCAGCCCTCCCCTCTCCTCTCCTCTCCTCTCCTCTCCTCTCCTCTCCTCTCCTCTCCTCTCCTCTCCTCTCCTCTCCTCTCCTCTCCTCTCCTCTCCTCTCCTCTCCTCTCCTCTCCTCTCCTCTCTCTGTCCCCACGCTGTCAGGCTTGATTGATTGATTGAAAACTTTATTAACAGATTGCAGAATGGGTACAATACAGTACAGCTCAATACACACAATTGTTAAGGGGATGCAGACCAGAGAAAGACTTTCGTCTTGTTTACATCAGGGTCCCCCATTTTCAATTCATCAGGACATTTATGACATACATGACATACAGATAGTCAGTACTGCTACATCTATACATTTATGACATACCAGATTTGCAAATACAGTACTGTTTGTGATACAGAAGGAGTCAAGAAAAGGGAGTATATACATTTGACATAGAAACTAATAGGCCCTCCTATTCTTCCCGATTGTAGCCTAAAATAAATTAAAGAATGATGATTGCTGGGAAATGTTGTCTCTCCTGTTGTGCCTCCAGTGCAAAATCTGACTTGTTACTGGAGGACAACAACATTACCCAGCAATCAATGCATCATTGCGTCATGAGACAATTTACCTGGTGCGGAAATTAAAACGAACAGCAGACGTCTGTCTCTTACAGCGAGTGAAATCATCAGTGAGTGAAAGTGAATGATCCATTATATTCCGCAACTAAGCCTTACAAACATAAATGTGGCCGTCAAAAAAGAACAGACAAAAAAGAACGGGACGAGAAGAACGCAAAGCTACCTAAATTAGACGCATTTGTTATAAAAGTAACAGGGCCTCGTGCCGACGTTCCTCCTCCTCCTGACCTCCCATCCCCAACAACAACAAGCCCTTCACCTGATCACGGACACTGCCTTCAGCCGCGGTGTGTCAACTACCATGCAGCAGCAGGTAACCTTGGACTGTTGGACAGATAATGAGATTACAGTTTACCATAAACTTATATTTATACATCTATTAGGGCGGCGGCGGCCCAGCAGCCATGGCGCTTATTAATGTAAATAACATACTTGGTTTTTAGAGATCATTTATCGGCCTTTGTTTGCACTTTACAGGCATAACCACCAGTCAGATTCAGAACAGCCAAGCAGTTCAGTCACAGTGACTTTATATACCACCGCGGCCTCACGGCCAGCGTGGGGACAGAGAGAGCTGGGCTGGTGTTCTGCAGATGGTGGTTGCTTCAGTTCTCACACAGACCGCAAATAAACGAATGCTTATAAAATGATTTAATAGGCTAAACTTCGTTTAAAAGTCTTTGTTTTAGACTTGTTTATTCTATATGAATTTTGTCTACATAATGCTACGTGGCAAGACTAAATCCGTGACTCCGTTGCGATACAAATGAATTATCTATAAAAGGCTTTTAAATCCACTGTTGTGGTGAGCCTGGGCCTGCTTTATATACCGCAGCGGCAGTGCAGAGAACACTCTCCGTGGTGCTGAAATGTTTTTCCTGTTTTATTCCACTATTCCAGGAATTTCCAGAATTGTGTGTGAGAGATATTGGGATCATAGGAGAGAGAAATGGGAGAGAGACCTGCATGACCAAGCTTGGCTTCACAGTAGAAGAGAGAAGACAAAAGCGATTTGATCACTTTATTTTTTTATGACCCTCCATGCTCCGTGACTTTCCTTATTGAAGCGTTCTTATTAATGTCCGTGTTGCGCACACGTGGGAGGAGGGAGGGATGTCCCGGTGCCGGGTCAGGTGGTGTGGGGGGGGGGGGGGGGGGGGGGCCCGAGCTGGCCCGAGCTGTCAAGAGCTGTCAATCTCGCCTCAGGGCCCGTGGGGCATTCCAACCGCCACTGTCTTCACCCCAACTCAAACCGTCTCACTCAGACGCAACCTGCCCTCCCTATCCCCCTCCACCCTCTCCTGACATACTATCCGCTCTAACTTTGAGTGACACCTTCTCTGCTCTCCCCACAGAGATGGCAACCTCCACCCTCCTCTCAGCCCTTGCAACCTCCTTCGACAAGCTCTGTACCCTTGTTGAGAAACCTGCCCGCCGTTCCCCACCCAGTCCATGGCTGACAGATGCAGTGAGAGAACAAAGACAGGTCCTGAGAGCGGCTGAGAGGAAGTATAGAAAGTCACGCCTCACTGCTGACATTGACACATATCACAACCTCTTGTTAACATTCTCCAAAACCATTACTAATGCCAAAGCTTCTTTCTTTCACCATAGGATCGAGGCCTCTGCCAAGAATCTTCGCAAACTGCATGCTACCATGTCCTCCCTCCTGACTCCCCCGCCACCCCCTCCTCCCTCATCTTTCTCTGCCGAAGTCTTTGCGATCTTCTTTGAGGAAAAAGTGGAGAACATCCGCAGCTCCTTCTCCCAACCCCCACCCATTCCAAACACTGAATCGAGAACCTCATCCTTCACTCTGTCATCTTTCTCTCCCATTACAGAAGCTGAGACCCTGACACTGGTAACGTCGAACCGTCCGACTACATGCCAGCTGGACCAGCTACCCTCCCCACTCCTCCAGACCATAGCACCGGACATCCTCCCATTCCTAACTGCAACCATCAACTCCTCACTCAACTCGGGGGTGGTCCCCACCTCCCTAAAACAAGCCAGTCACGCCCCTAATAAAAAAAAAACCTGAACCCCACCGTCATAGGCAACTATCGTCCTGTCTCTCTTCTCTCCTTCCTTTCTAAAACACTTGAACGTGCTGTATCCAACCAACTTACTACTTATCTCTTACAGAATGACCTCCTAGACCAGGGGTCAGCAACCTTTACTATCAAAAGAGCCACTTTTCCCCCATCCCACAAAATAAAATGCTCAGGGAGCCGCACAACCTATTTACCCTTAAAATGAAGATAACACAGTGTATAACGTTTTATATATCCCCAAGCATACCCCACATTTAGCATAAAACGCCTGACAATTGCATACCCAAAGTAATTTGCGATTTATTATACTTTATACTTATAGCACACAGTTTGTTGCATTAATGGGATTATAAAGCAACAAAAAGAAAAATGTTGTTGCTGTTTTTACCTGTTTATAACAAAGGAAAACCTCAAACTTCAAAACCTTATGAAGAGGAGAAAAAATACTGGCTGTGTAGACCTATTTTTAAATAAAACACAGAAGAGGAGACAAAACACTGGTGTCTGTAGACCGACTTTGAAATAAAACCCTGAACTATTCAGGTATATTTGAGTCCTTCCCTTATTTGTGGAACATTTATAAAATAAAAAGTAGTCCACTTTGAAAAAAGACTACCATGTGTAGACCTACTTTGAAATAAAATACAGAAAAGGAGAAAAAACACTGGCATCTGTAGACCTACTTTGAAATAAAACCCTGAACTATGCAGCTCTATTAGAGTCCTTCCCTTATTTGTGGAAAATCTATAAAATAAAAAGTAAATTTTTCGTTGTTCGCAAATTTCGCACCACATATCAGGCATACAGGTAAGCCTTTTGTTGACTAAATATCTTAGTTGATGAAATATTTTTTCATTTCAGTGTCACAGTATGACATCGATCTCGAAAACAAGAAAAAAAATTAAAAAAAGTTTAAAGAAAATAAGTAATTTGGGCGGCTACGTGGCGTAGTGGGCAAGGCACTCGCCACGAAATCTGGAGACGCGGGGCTCGCCTGTTCGAGCCCAGCGCTCCACATTTGCTTTCAGTTTAGCTGGTCGTCCGTACTAATACACATTGGCCGTATTAGGGGGTGGGAAACTGATGGGTGGGGATCGGGCGTTGTGGACAGCGACTCCTACAGGTCGGTTGGTGCGCCTGCGCAGTGGAATCAGGAAGTGTCGGGGGCAGCGTGAGCCTCCCACGCGTTACTCCTCACCACTGAGAGATCGAGCTGCGCAGGTGAAAAGATGCGACTGCTCTTACCTCAAGTACCGGAGGGGACTTGTGCTATGTATGACTTAGTCCACATTGCAGCCGGCTTGTGGGAGGCAAGAAACAGCGTTCGTGACAGGGGAGGGTTGAATTGGATGATACGAAATTGGGATGGGAGAAAATATAGAAAATGGGAGAAAAAGTGGATAAAAAAAAGAAAATAAGTAATTTTTATTTAATTTTTTTGCCAGGGAGCCGCAGCTGATTGGCTAAAGAGCCGCATGCGGCCTCGGAGCCACAGGTTGCCGACCCCTGTCCTAGACCCTAATCAGTCTGGCTTCCGGACTGGCCACTCCACAGAAACGGCCCTCATTGCGGTCACAGTCACTTCACTTAGCAAAAGCGAAAGGCCTCTCCTCTGTCCTGATTCTCCTAGATCTATCTGCAGCCTTTGACACAGTCAACCATCAGATCCTCCTCGCTGCCCTTGCAGGAATGGGAGTGGCTGGAACTGCGCTGACATGGCTGTCATCATACCTCAATGACCGCTCCTACCAAGTGTCATGGAGAGGGACCCTGTTGGCCACCCGCACCCCTGCGGACGGGTGTCCCCCAGGGCTCGGTCCTAGGACCCCTTCTCTTCTCTCTCTACACTAAATCACTGGGTAACATTATCACGTCTCATGGCTTCTCGTATCATTGTTATGCCGATGATACTCAACTCTTCCTCTCCTTCCCTCCCTCAGATATCCACGTCTCTGAACGGATCTCGGCCTGTCTGTCCGACATCTCCGCCTGGATGACGACCAACCACCTCAAACTGAACCTAAGCAAAACAGAATTGCTCCACCTGCCGGCCAAATCCTCCCCCCTGACCGACCTTTCCATCACAGTCGAGAATGCAGCTGTGACCGCGTCCCCGACCGCCAAGAACCTTGGTGTCGTCCTCGACGACCAGTTGAACTTCTCTGCTCACATCGCAGCGACAACCAGAACCTGCAGATTCTTCCTGAGCAACGTCAGAAGGATCCGCCCCTTCCTGACAAAAGAAGCCACCCAACTCCTCGTCCAATCAACAGTCATCTCCCGCCTCAACTATTGCAACGCACTGCTCGCTGGCCTCCCGGCCACCGCCACCAAGCCTCTTCAACTCATTCAAAACGCAGCGGCCCGCCTGATCTCAAACCTACCGTAGTCGGCCCATGTCACCCCACTTCTTAGTAGTGTTGTCACGATACTGGAATTTCGACTTCGATACGATACCTTGAAAAGTATCGATACTTCGATATTATTTCGATATCAAAATATATATATATATATATACATTTTTTTTTTTTTTTTTTTAAACAAATTTAGCTTCAAATTTAGCTTCTCTCTGGTACTATAAGAGAAGATAAATATAACAATTTTAAAACCCTTTGTTTATCTTTAGATCACACATTTAAAAATAACTGTTCATCTCACTTCAATCATTTTTATTGCAAATGCAGAACATGGTATTTTCTCAAGCAGACAGATGTAAACACTGTAATCTGTGTTGCATGTACCTGACAAACTGAACTGTTTATATTACAGTTAGTAACAGTTTCGTTTTTATTTAAAGATAACGAGAGAGAGAGAGAGAGAGAGAGAGAGAGAGAGAGAGAGAGAGAGAGAGAGAGAGAGAGAGAGAGAGAGAGAGAGAGAGAGAGAGAGGGAGAGGGCGGTAGAGAGAGAGAGAGAGAGAGGTAGCGGTAGATAGAGAGAGAGAGAAAGAGAGAGAGGTAGCGATAGAGAGAGAGAGAGAGAGAGGCTATGCTCGGAGCATTTTAGTAACGTTACATTTTCAACAAGATTGCTGCTATTTAAACACTTGATGGAAAGGGGTAACGTTAACCTTATGTCGACTGTAGTATTGTATGACCTCGACATAACGTTTAAACGTTAACGTTACTCCGTTACCATGCAGTAATTATACAAGTAGCCAGCTAAGCTAACGGAGCTAGCAGTAGCTAACGTTAGCTGGTAGCTGTAACGTTACAACGAATCAGCTGTTGATATTATGCGCCATCAGTAGACAACGTATCATGTATTAAACTAGAGTTAATGGTTTAATGCTTCAGTCACAGTAACGTTGAAAGAGCAGCTGTCACGAACCTCTTTCATTTCTTTATGGAGATCGGCGCTGGCACTGCTCTAACACCGCTTGCAAATAGCATTGGGGCATTTGTAGCTTGTCCTTCGTTGTTTACTTGAAACCCGAAGTACCTCCAAACAGCACTTCTGCTGTTTTCTTTATCCACAAGCACAAGTTGCGGAGGCTCTGCATTTACCATCTTCAGCTAAAATGTTTGTTTACTAACTGAAGAAGACGGCTCTCTGTGACTCTGTGAGGGGGAGGGCTGGACTCGGAGGAGCCGGGGGGCAAGCGCGCTGAGCGCTTTGAACAGCGCGTCAACAACTTGCGGTAGAACACTCGCCAGCTGGTACCGATACTGCAGAAAGTATCTGTACTTCGGGAAATGAGTATCGAAGCCGTTTTAAATATTCAGTATCGATATGTATCGATACTTCGATATTTTTGACAACACTACTTCTTAGGGACCTGCACTGGCTCCGCATTGCTGCACGTATCCGCTTCAAGGCCCTCGACCTAGCATACCGTGCGGCAAAGGGAACCGCTCCTGCCTACCTCCGGTCAATGGTCTCTAACTACACACCCTCAAGACCCCTACGCTCTGCATCTTCTGGCCGCCTCAGACCTACTCCTATCCAAGCTCCGGGAGGGTCATCAAAGAGAAGCCGCCTATTCTCAGTCCTTGCCCCACAATGGTGGAATGAACTACCCACCCCAGTTAGGACAGCCGAATCCCGTCCAATCTTTCGCCGTCGACTAAAGACGCACTTCTTCAACCATTATCTGAAATAATAAAAACAAAAAACAAAAACAAAAACTAACCCTAACTAACCTTACTGTCATGCACCTAATAAACTAACCTACACTGTAACACGCAACACTTTGATGAACATTGTTACTCAGCTGATAGAGTTGTACCCTTCCTGATGACTTGTCGTACAGAACTTGTAAGTCGCTTTGGATAAAAGCGTCAGCTAAATGACTAAATGTGAATATCTGATCACCACTACGGCCACAATGACCAGGATGACCCCAGCGATGCCTGCCAAGCTGCCGTACAGGATGTTGCTGCCCTGGGCCAGGGTATAGTTAGGGTCCTACTAATCACCCCAAAGTACCAGAAAATACCAGAAACGACCCCAAAATACCCCAAAGTATACCCCAAAATACCAGAAACTACTCCAAAATACCCCAAAATACCAGAAAATACCAGAAAATACCCCAAAATACCCCAAAGTATACCAGAAGATACCCCAAAATACCCCAAAGTATACCCCAAAATACCAGAAACTACCCCAAAATACCAGAAAATACCAGAAACTACCCCAAAATACCCCAAAGTATACCCCAAAATACCAGAAACTACCCCAAAATACCATAAAATACCAGAAAATACCAGAAACTACCCTAAAATACCCCAAAGTATACCCCAAAGTACCAGAAAATACCAGAAAATACCCCAAAATACCCTAAAATACCCCAAAGTATACCACAAAGTATACCCTAAAATACCAAAGTATCACGAAATACTCCAAAGAACCTCAAAGTTCCCCAAAGTATACCTCAATGTACCACAAAATACTGGCTCAGAGGTAGAGCAGGTCAACTAATGATCATATGGTCAATGGTTTGGTCAGTGGTTTGAATCCCAGCTCCTTCTGTTCACATGCCGAAGTGTCCTTCAAGACACTGAACCCCAAATTACTCCAATAAGCAGGCTAGCACCTTGCATGGCATCTGGCTGCCATTGCTCTGTGAGTGCATGTGTGAATTGGTGAAGGAGAGGCAATTATAAAGCTATTTGTGCAGGTAGGAAAGTGCTATATATGTGGAGTCCATTTCCCATTCCCAAAGTACCACATATTTTCAAAACAAATGTTTATTTTAATATATTATAATCTCCAAATGTAATAACATCTGTATTGAACACTGAACAAACAGTATAAATTTTTTTTTATCAATTTTATTTTAAATGTTCAACAATAACAAAACAACATCAACAACAATAATAACAGAACAGTATAACATTTTTGAACAAATTCCAGTAAGGACGGAAGAAAAGAGACAACTATAGGCTATACATGACAACATAACAGGACATTCTAACTGTGTCATTACATTACATTCAGGTCCACAAGATGGCTACTTAAAAAACTAGAATACACACTGAACTAGGAAGAACAGCTTTTTCAAGCTTCACACCTTGGTCATGGAATGGGCTACAAGACCATATCCACTTAGATACCCTGGTCTCTCTCAACAAATTTAAATCTGTATTACATAACTTCCTACAAAAAGAATTTCGCTGCTTTCTGTAGTCGGGTCCCAACTGCAAAACTGCTAAATTACTGTATTACCCTGTATTTTACTGTCATACACCTTTACTATTATGTAGACTATTCTGTTTTGTGTTTTTGTGTTTACATGTATTGTATATTGTATACATCACACAAGAACATAATAAAAGTGCATATATACAATATACAATACATGTAAACACAAAAACATTGCTGTCTGATATATTGCAAATGTTATTGCTGTCATCTTGGCCAGGTCTCCCTTGCAAAAGAGATCTTGTATCTCAATGGGACTTCCTGGTTAAATACAAAATAAATAAAAAATTCTGTGTCATCTAAAAAAAAACACAAATATAAAAAAAATATAAAAAACGAAATTAAATCTCTTATGAGCATGCATGAAGTGAACATACTTATGTCTTCACTTTTCTTCTTTTTGAAGTTGTTCGCTCATTTTTTGCCGTTCTTTTTTGGCCAGGCTTTTTGGCTAGCTGGGGTACCACTGGAATGCTCAACTGACCATCATTTGATTCTATTGTTTTAGCCTTAGGTACCATCTTAACTTTCAAGAACTTTAAATATAGCTCATTCTGCTCATCTTTAGTTATAGTGTCCCATATGACATTGGGGACCTCATATCTTTTAAATTCTGGCTTTAAAGTATAATTACTGTTGTGAAGGGCCAGATTAAACTGAGAATCTACCTTTATTGTTTGATATACTTTGTATATTATTTATATATACACGGAATATCCCTTTACCTGCGTTCAAACCAGAGTAATATTCGCTCTCCTTATTGGACAGCGCCCCTAGGCGCCACCTCGCAGGCCCCCAATGCCAGGTTCAAAGACAAGTTCAGGCATGTCAGAACATGCCCGGAGACAGCGTATTGATACCAGACAAAGACTGCGGTTTGGGACTAGATCGTCACTTAAGTATATATACAGCGCAAGATGCGCGCAGCAGTACCTTACCCCGCCTTACCCCACCTTACCCCGAGCACCTGCTTGTCCATCTAAACAAGCCAACGTAGTTCATCGTGGTGAAGTGAGCAACTCGTGCGTTGAGAATATGTGCGAATAGAATAGTAAAGTGTCAGAGTTTAATGTAGTAACGTCAAGTTCGACCTAATCTAATGTGAAGTAAATAGTTGTTCATTTATTGTATATCGTGCGGCCACAGTTCGTTCATGTGTAGCATTACCCAGCGGTTCGTCGTGTTTTTAGCTAGTGTACTTAGCCAGGGTGTGTGGCCTAAATACGTTGCCCACACCCGAGGAGTCCTAGTCGGAGAACCGTTGGACATGTGCACAGGAGAACCAACGTCGGTGATTGCAGAACCATTACTGGTTGGATTATATTGATTTGGAACGTGTTACCCGGAGAAGAGCATCGTTGATTTCCACTATCGTTTGGGATTCAACCTCGTGAGGATTACAACTCGGGCTGGCCTCGTGGACGGAGGCTGGCTAGCTGTCATCAGTGCTATCGAGCATTTCGATTACAACTATTGCTTTGCTGCTGATCGTGGGATTTACAAGGACCGACTCCTGTACCTGGAGTCTCTTTATTCTTCATTGAATCAGACGGAGTATCCGAACATTCCTCTACCCTCCAGGCCTTACACCCCCGGAGGGAACCCATTGTCTCCAGGCGGTATCAGCGTTGCCTTATATAGTTGCTATTGTACGACAGGTGGTGTCAACTTAGACCCATCGTAGGATTCCTGCTATTCTTAGTGACTCATGCTATTGACTGACTTTACGCATATTCTTCGCCATACAAGCGCGACCCTAATTCTCATTCTGTAACCTAATGTTGCATAATAATAAAATACCCTCAAATACTATTTCTTTGTCAATGCCGTGTTCTTGTGGGTGTTCACCATCTATATTTGATGTACTGTCTGGCCAGTAATTAAAGTACATAACTAGCAGTGGTTTAATCTATCACAATCTTTAATAGTCAGGGTTTTGTAACCCCTCAGTTACAATTGGTCCTTCAAGCCGGAGGGTATCAGTGTAATATTTAATATAATATTAATATTGACATGGCCAGCGGTGAACACTCTCCAAGCGGCTCCCCTAAGCTAGAACGCCCGCAGCGCAAACGTCAGCTACCTCTATATCTGGAGGACTTCGCTTTCGTTCTACCCCCTAGCTTATCTAAACAGACGTTAAATACGGATAAATCGGATAGTTTAAGCATGTCCAATCCTATCGACTTGGCGACCCTGCCAGTAGAGACCCCAGTGGGTTCAAACGAAACTGACTTAGCTCACAGGGGGGACCAAGTGGGACATGACGTGACTATACCTCCAGACAGCGTCACCGGGATAGACCCCAGAGCGCCACGCTGACAGCCTCAACCGAAAGAGACCGACTCCAGGGTGAGCGCGACCGGCTTCAAGCAAAGACGCTTAGTGAGCGCGAACACTCTGCCACGGAAAGAGAGCGCCTCCACGCGCAACTCCAAGCGCAAGCCCTTAGTGAGCGCGAACACTCTGCAGCGGAACGAGAGCGCCTCCGGGCGCAACAATTAAGTGAGCGCGAACACTCTGCCGTGGAACGAGAGCGCATCCAGGCTCAACAAATGAGCGAGCGCGAACAACGAGAGCGCCTCCAGGCGCAACAATTAAGCGAGCGCGAACACTCTGCAGCGGAACGAGAGCGCCTCCACGCGCAACTCCAACCGCAAGCCCTTAGTGAGCGTGAACACTCTGCAACGAAACGAGAGCGCCTCCAGGCGCAACAGCGGAGTGAGGCCGACCGCATCAGACTGGAGGAGAGGCGCCTTCAGACGGAAGAGAACATCGAACGAGACCGCGCCAATGCACAGCGCGACGCCGCCAATGCACAGCGCGAAGCAGAGCGCGACGCCGCCAATGCGCAGCGCGAAGCAGAGCGCGACCGGCTGCAGGCGCAGATGATAGAACAATTGATCGCCAGGGCGACACCCCCTCTCTCCGCACAGAGCTCCCGGAGATCATCACGACAAGGGTCTAGGGCACCTTCCCCTACCCGACAAAGCTACCCGGGACCCGGCCAACAGGAGGAACCTGTCTACGTCTCCGAGCCACCTCCCCGACCGGTCCATACAAGACCCAGCCAACGGGAAGAACCGGCCTACGTCGCCGAGAGACTAACTAGAAGACTCCAGGACCTAGAAGAGGAAGAGGAGGAATATCAAGCCCACCAGCACGAACATACTTTGGACCAGGAGGCCCAGTACAGCCCCGACTTCAGCCACGAGTCACTGCACTACAAACCCCCGACCCAACTCAAGGGTGAGTTTGATGTACAGTCAGCACCGAGGAACAGCACCTGGGGACCCGGCCTCTGGTACCCACCAAGTACTAACCCACGACCACACGTACGGGGAGACTCGCCCAGGAGGCCTCTTCCCCTACGCTCACCAATGTACCAGCCATCCATGGCATCGTACCTTGGCACACCGACGTTCCCAGACTTTACGCGCGAGGACAGAGCACAGTACACGGAATTACGCATGTGTTTGGAGACTATGATGTCCGACGTCCACGACGAGTCGTATAAATATGCCATCCTCCTCAAGCATCTCAAGGTGCCCAGAGCGCATAACATAGCGCTGGCATATTCCAACTCAAGCACCACATACTCCGCGGCTCTGGTGGCCCTGGACCAGCGTTATGGACGCATATGGGATTACGTGATCCAAGAAATACGGGATATCGACCGCCTCCCCCCAGCCAAAGACAATAGAGCACTGGATGACCTCTCTATCAAGGTACAATCCCTCGTGGGGATGCTGGGGTCCCAAAAGGAGAAGGGGAGATATGAACTGTATGCAAATTCTAATGTGGAGTGAATACTGGAGAAGCTCCCTCCAGCCCGCCAAGAGCGTTTTCGGCAGCTGAGTGCCGCCTAAAGAAAAGATGCAGCAAGTGCGACGGCGCCCACTTGGAGGTCCTACACGACAGAAGAAACCCGTACCCCCAAGCAGCTTGAGAGTGAACGTCATGTACATAGACCCTGCGAAGAGCGGGAGCTCCCGAGTGCTCTTGAAGGTGGTCCGAGTGCTCTTAAGCTACGAGGACAAGGTCATGGACACTTACGCCGTCCTAGATGATGGGTCAGAAAAGACTCTCCTCCTCGCATCCGCCGCAGCCCGGCTGGGTCTGCGGGGGAACGAAGAAACAATGACAATCCGTACCATTAGAAGAGACCTGAAGACCATAAAGGGTGAAAATGTCTCCTTCACGATAGCAGCGGTCGAGCAGCCCGAGAAGCAGTATAGCATCACTAACGCCTTCACCAGCCACGACATAAGCCTGTCACAGTACACCTACCCCATCACAAAGCTGATGGAAAAATACGTGCACCTACGTCAACTACCTATACCGCTCATCGACGACGCCACCCCGACCCTGCTCATAGGATCCGACCACGCACACCTCATCGTCCCAATGGACCGGGTCCACATCGGGCCCAGAGGCTGTCCAGCAGCGGTCGAGACCCGCCTGGGTTGGACACTACAAGGCCCCCTCTCCGGGTCTTCCAACCGACCGACAGCCAATCGCTGCCTCTACACGAGGATAAACGAAGACGACACCACCCTCTTGCAGCACGTCGAGAGGCTATGGACATTAGACGCGATGCCCTTTAAGAATGAAAAGAAACTCGTTCGCTCAAAGGAAGACACTTATGCCATAGCCCTCCTCGAGCAGAAGACAGAGAGTCGAGGTCAACGGAGTGATGAGATACGCAACTCCACTCTTGAGGCGAGAGGGTATGCCCACCCTCCACGCCTCAAAAGAAGCGACAGAGCGATATCTACTGAACACCGAGCGGCGTCTAGCCAAAGACCCCACTGATCACAGCGGGACACATAAAGAAAATTGACATTAAAGAGGCCGACCAGACGACTGAATCCTGGTACGTGCCCCACCACAAGGTCCACCACAACGGCAAGGATCGCATTGTATTCAACTGCAGCTACCAGATCGGACTACAGAATCTGAATAAAGAACTCTTGCCCGGCCCGACACTCGGCCCCTCTCTCCTCGGCGTACTACTACGTTTCCGCCAAGACAAGGTGGCCATCAGCGGCGACATCAAAGGGATGTTCCTGCAGGTGCGACTAGTGGAGGAGGACAAGCCCCTGCTGCGGTTCCTATGGAGAGAGAGGATCAACGATGAGCAACCATCCATCTACCAATGGGAGGTCCTCCCCTTCGGCACCACATGCAGCCCATGCTGTGCTACGTTCGCACTTCAAAAACATGTGACAGAAGACCCTGAAGCTGACGAGGAGGTCAGACAAAGTGTAGAGAGGAGTTTCTACGTGGACAACTGTCTGCAAAGCGTCTCGACGCCAGAAGAAGCCGAAGCCCTCCTGCTCAAGCTCCGCGCCTCACTGATCAAAGGCGGCTTTGATCTCCGGCAGTGGGCCAGCAGTGACCCTCAAGTACTTCGCAGCCTCTCCCCAGAGACAAAGGCAGCAAGCAGCGAGACCTGGATGGCGACCACCCCAGGTGAAGCACAGGAAATGACATTGGGCCTAGTCTGGCGATTCAAAACAGACTCGCTCCATTACAAATACACACCCCTGACCCCGGAGCAGGGAAGGTCGACCCCTCTACCGACCACCAGACGGAGCGTATACAGAACACTCGCAAGTCAATACGACCCGCTGGGGTGTATCCTACCTTACACCACCCGGGCGAAAATGATTGTACGAGAGCTGTGGGACAAGGAACAGGGCTGGGACGACCCCATACCCGACCACCTAGCTTCCACCTGGAGAGAGTGGGAGAGAGAACTCAACTCGCTCCAAAATGTGAACATACGCCGGAGCTACTTCCCACCCACAGTGCGGCTGGAGATGTGCCAGATGGACCTGCACGTCTTCAGTGACGCCTCGGAAGTGGCCTACGGTTCGGTGGCCTACTTGCGGGCCCGAGAGGAGGGAGGAGAAATACATACAGCCTTCATCCTGGCTCGCTCAAGGATAGCCCCCCGCAAGCAACAATCGATCCCGCGTCTAGAGCTCTGCGCAGCTCTGGTAGGCGCGCAACTCGCCACGTTAATCCAACGTGAACTCACCATCCCGGTGCAAAGAACAATCTTGTGGTCAGACTCCATGACCGTACTCACATGGATCCAGTCTGATTCTTGTAGATACAAGGTCTTCGTGGGAGTCAGAATCACAGAGATTCAAGACCTGGTAGGATCAGCGTGCTGGAGGTACGTGGACACGAAACAGAACCCAGCCGATGTCATCACACGGGGGATGTCCCTAGATGACCTCACACGTCCCAATATCTATAGTGACGGTCCTGAGTTCCTCAAGCTCCCGGAGGAGGAGTGGCCTACCCCCACCCCACGGGAGGCTAGTCAAGAGGAGGCAGAGATCAAGAAATCTATGTTCTGTGGGTTGACGCACATCCCAGTCCCCACTGACCCTAACATAGACGACTGCCTCACCTTTGAGAGTGCGCAGCTAAAAACATTCCTGTGGCACCACCATGAGGTTCCCCCCACTAGACATTGACGCATCGAACTACGCAGAGGCAGAACTCCTTCTGCTACAGCGAGCCCAAAGAGACTCGTTCCCCGATGAGCTAGACTGCCTGCAGGGAACAAAGCCAATCCCTTCAGACAGCAGACTGCTCCACTTGGCCCCTGAGCGCGACACCCATGGCCTCATCAGGGTGGGTGGTCGTCTGAGACGGGCCCCGGACTTAACGGATGACATCAAGTTTCCTATAGTCCTCAACAGCCGACACAAGGTCACTGAGCTCATCATAAAGAAATACGACGAGGATGTGCACCACGCTGGGGCAGAGAGAGTCTTCGCTGAGATCCGACGTTGTTATTGGATACTGCAAGGAAGAGAAGCAGTACGTCGCTTCCAGCGGACTTGTCTAGACTGTCGCAAGTGGCGAGCACAACGCCCTCGAGTACGTCTCAAGTGATGTAGCAGATGTCGACCCAGTCACCCCCAACACTCTCTTGATGGGGCGGCTGGACCCTGCGCTTCCACAGACGGTGTACAGACCTGAAGAAGCGAACGGCCGAAGAATGTGGAGGTACAGTCAAATATTGGCTGACAAGTTTTGGAACAGTTTCCTCCTCCACTACCTACCGTCTCTCCAAACCCGTCAGAAATGGGTAAAGGACAGAGACAACTTACAAGTGGACACAGTCGTTATGATCATAGACCAGTCACTACCCCGAGCTATGTGGCCGGCCGGCCGCGTAAGCAAAGTGATCACTGGTGCCGACGGAAAGGTCAGAACGGCAGAAGTTATTGTCCAGGGGCGGACCTACACCCGACCCGTGGCGAGGCTGATAGAGTTGCCGAGGCTCCCTGACTCCCCTGATGACGATAATGACCCACTGACTTTGTAGATTGCCCTACTCCCCACAACAGACATTGAGCAGTTGACTGGACTATTAATCTGTCTCCCCTTAACTAATTAGGTGCGGACTAATTAGGAGGCGGCTGTTGTGAAGGGCCAGATTAAACTGAGAATCTACCTTTAGTGTTTGATATACTTTGTATATTATTTATATATACACGGAATATCCCTTTACCTGCGTTCAAACCAGAGTAATATTCGCTCTCCTTATTGGACAGCGCCCCTAGGCGCCACCTCGCAGGCCCCCAATGCCAGGTTCAAAGACAAGTTCAGGCATGTCAGAACATGCCCGGAGACAGCGTATTGATACCAGACAAAGACTGCGGTTTGGGACTAGATCGTCACTTAAGTATATATACAGCGCAAGATGCGCGCAGCAGTACCTTACCCCACCTTACCCCACCTTACCCCGAGCACCTGCTTGTCCATCTAAACAAGCCAACGTAGTTCATCGTGGTGAAGTGAGCAACTCGTGCATTGAGAATATGTGCGAATAGAATAGTCGTTCATTTATTGTATATCGTGCGGCCACAGTTCGTTCATGTGTAGCATTACCCAGCGGTTCGTCGTGTTTTTAGCTAGTGTACTTAGCCAGGGTGTGTGGCCTAAATACGTTGCCCACACCCGAGGAGTCCTAGTCGGAGAACCGTTGGACATGTGCACAGAAGAACCAACGTCGGTGATTGCAGAACCATTACTGGTTGGATTATATTGATTTGGAACGTGTTACCCGGAGAAGAGCATCGTTGATTTCCACTATCGTTTGGGATTCAACCTCGTGAGGATTACAACTCGGGCTGGCCTCGTGGACGGAGGCTGGCTAGCTGTCATCAGTGCTATCGAGCATTTGGATTACAACTATTGCTTTGCTGCTGATCGTGGGATTTACAAGGACCGACTCCTGTACCTGGAGTCTCTTTATTCTTCATTGAATCAGACGGAGTATCCAAACATTCCTCTACCCTCCAGGCCTTACACCCCCAGAGGGAACCCATTGTCTCCAGGCGGTATCAGCGTTGCCTTATATAGTTGCTATTGTACGACAGGTGGTGTCAACTTAGACCCATCGTAGGATTCCTGCTATTCTTAGTGACTCATGCTATTGACTGACTTTACGCATATTCTTCGCCATACAAGCGCGACCCTAATTCTCATTCTGTAACCTAATGTTGCATAATAATAAAATACCCTCAAATACTATTTCTTTGTCAATGCCGTGTTCTTGTGGGTGTTCACCATCTATATTTGATGTACTGTCTGGCCAGTAATTAAAGTACATAACTAGCAGTGGTTTAATCTATCACAATCTTTAATACAGTCAGGGTTTTGTAACCCCTCAGTTACAATTACCTTGGCCATGAAGGCATCTGCGCACATCTATATTTTGAAGTTGAGAAATTTGTTGGAGTTTTAATATCAGATCTGGTAACTTTTGTGGTTTCCAATTAGTAGCCAGCTTAATTACATGATTCATTGCTTCACAATTATTATTTGTCCAATTATCAGGAATCCATTTCTTTCTGTTCTTTGTCTCCATTATTTTCTTTTTCAATGTAGGTATTAACTTAGAGAAATATGTAGTGAACTCTGGGCAATTTGATTCTATATATGTTTCAAGTTCAAGTACATTTTCACAAAAGTCATACTCGTTTTTACAGTAGGTAAGAGAATTAGCATTATGGAACAGCTTATTCTCAAGTACTGCTCTCTTTTTTGCGTCCATTCCCACTTTATGTGTTAGATAATGTTTCACATTATCCCGAATATGTTTTGAACACAAAATATGACTCGCTTCAGGAAACAAAGACTCTATGGCCTTTAAAATTGCCCGTTCCTGATCGGATCCAATAACTATGTCCTCACTGATATTTATTTCTGTTGCTAAATATGCCACCGACAACTTTGATTTCAAATGGGCAAAGAAATCATGGTAAGTCTCAAAGCTGCCGTCCCAGTGCAAATAGTGGCCCAATGAATAATGGTGGCTCTCCGGTCTCTTTCTTAAAAAGTTTTGGGTTTTTGAACACAGTCACTGTTAAGAAGCAAGCCCCCAAATTAAATGTGCGATCCACTCCTAAAACAGATGTAGCATCCTGCCCACAACAAAATCTTCTAACATCTTCTAATTGTTCATCAAAGTAAAGGATGACACAAGGTGGTTTTCCCTTCCTAGACATTTTCTGGTATTTTGGGGTATACTTTGGGGTAGTTTCTGGTATTTTGGGGTAGTTTCTGGTATTTTGGGGTAGTTTCTGGTATTTTGGGGTATACGTTGGGGTATTTTGGGGTATTTTCTGGTATCTTGGGGTAGTTTCTGGTATTTTGGGGTATTTTCTGGTATTTTGGGGTAGTTTCTGGTATTTTGGGGTATTTTCTGGTATTTTGGGGTAGTTTCTGGTATTTTGGGGTATACTTTGGGGTATTTTGGGGTATTTTCTGGTATTTTCTGGTATTTTGGGGTATACTTTGGGGTATTTTGGGGTAGTTTCTGGTATTTTCTGGTATTTTCTGGTATTTTGGGGTATTTTGGGATAGTTTCTGGTAGTTTCTGGTATTTTGGGGTATTTTGGGGTAGTTTCTGGTATTTTGGGGTATACTTTGGGGTATTTTGGGGTAGTTTCTGGTATTTTCTGGTATTTTGGGGTATACTTTGGGGTATTTTGGGGTCGTTTCTGGTATTTTGGGGTAGTTTCTGGTATTTTGGGGTATACTTTGGGGTATTTTCTGGTATTTTGGGGTAGTTTCTGGTATTTTGGGGTATACTTTTGGGTATTTTGGGGTATTTTCTGGTATTTTGGGGTATTTTCTGGTATTTTGGGGTAGTTTCTGGTATTTTGGGGTATACTTTGGGGTATTTTGGGGTATACTTTGGGGTATTTTGGGGTAGTTTCTGGTATTTTCTGGTATTTTCTGGTATTTTGGGGTATTTTGGGGTAGTTTCTGGTATTTTGGGGTATACTTTGGGGTATTTTGGGGTAGTTTCAGGTATTTTCTGGTATTTTGGGGTATACTTTGGGGTATTTTGGGGTATTTTCTGGTATTTTCTGGTATTTTCTGGTATTTTGGGGTATTTTGGGGTAGTTTCTGGTATTTTCTGGTATTTTCTGGTACTTTGGGGTGATTAGTAGGACCCCATAGTTAGGGTCGCCGGCAATGTCTGTTGTCAGGGGAGTGTAAAGGCTGTGTCCTACTAGGGACTCTATGAGGTTGACGTTGCCAATGGTATCATTGACAAAAATATGGACCAGGGCGGTGGTGTGGCGAGGGGGTTTGCCCTTGTCAGTGACCTTCACAACCAGGCGGTGCAGGCCATTGTGTTTGCGGGTGAACTCATGAGCCAGTGTGATCTCCCCACTGGTAGGCGAGATGTGGAACAGTCCATGTGGGTTGCCGCCAGTGATGCTGTACACAAGCTCAGCGTTGGGCCCTGCATCTATGTCTTCTGCCTCCACTACTTCCACACAGGTTTCTGGAGCAGTAACAGGTGGTAGGAATTTGTAGGTGGAATTGGACGGCTTGGTTACGTAGGGGGCATTGTCGTTCTCATCTAAGACGTTGATGGTCACCCCTACGTAGGAAGACCTGGGTGGGTCCCCGGCATCCACAGCCTTGAGGCGGAAGGTGTAGGTGCTCTCCTTTTCCCGGTCAAAGGAGATACTGGACAGGATGGTGCCAGTGCCATTCTGGATGACAAACTTGCCATTGTCCGGCTCGACATAGAGCCTTACCCTGGCATTCTCACCTTTATCGGCATCAGTGACTGTAACAACGCCAACAGGGTTGAGCGGAGCCATGTTCTCTGAGACAGAGAAGCTGTAGCCACTCAACATAAACTTGGGGTCATTGTCGTTACGGTCAAGAACATTGATCACCACTGTGGCAGTGCCCGTCTTGCTGGGAACACCCTTGTCTGCAGCTGCCACATGGAACTCATAGCGCTCTGTGTCTTCCCGATCCAGCAGGTTCTTCACGCGCACTTCACCAGTGTTGGGGTCGATTTCAAAAAGCTTGGTAGCTGAGGCTTCAATAATGCTATAGGTCAGCTCAGCATTGGTGCCGCTGTCCGCATCCATCGCCACCACGTAACGAACCTTGTCACCTGGTTGGTTACCGTCAGCAAAGTCCACCTCCAACATTGTCGGGGAAAAGATGGGAATGTTGTCATTAGGGCTGCAACTAATGACTAATTTGGTAGTCGACTAATCTGCCGATTATTTTTTCGATTAGTCGACTAATCGAAAACCAATGTAAACAACAACAAAAAAAAATAAAAGGATTTTTTTTTTTTTTTTTTTTTTTTGCCTATCTTTGTGAAAGTGGCTTCTCAGCTCTGGTCCAGCTGAAGACAGAGCAGAGGAACAGATTGGACATTGAGCATGACCTCAGAGTTGCTTGTCTACCATCACCCCAGACTTTGAGACTCTTGTCAGGACCAAACAACAACATCATAACATGATGATCCCATAGCAAATTAAAATAATGACTCATGAAACATTTGAATTTGGATCTTTAAGCCACTTTAAATGAAAATGTATTTGAAGAACAATACAGCAATCACTCATAACAAGATAAATAAATTAAATAATACAAATTAAAGTGGAAGTGTACTTTAAATAACTTTTGTTTGCTGTGTGTGAGAGGAGTCCGTGTGTGTGTGTGTATGTGTGTGTGTCTTACTCTGATCGCTGTGTGAGTGAGAGGAGTGTGTGTACTGTGTAATTTGTGCGTGTCTTACTCTGATCGCTGTGTGAGTGAGAGGTGTGTACTGTGTAATTTGTGTATGTGTGTGTGTCTTACTCTGATCGCTGTGTGTGAGTGAGAGGAGTGTGAATGTGTGTGTGTCTTACTCTGATCGCTGTGTGTGAGAGAGAGGAGTGTGAATGTGTGTGTGTCTTACTCTGATCGCTGTGTGTGAGTGAGAGGAGTGTGTATGTGTGTGTGTCTTACTCTGATCGCTGTGTGTGAGTGAGAGGAGTGTGTATGTGTGTGTCTTACTCTGATCGCTGTGTGTGAGTGAGAGGAGTGCGTGTGTAATGTATTGTGTGTCTAGTCTGATCAGGGGAACAATGTTTTCAATGTCCAAAATTTGCTATGGGATCATCATGTTATGATGTTGTCTGGAACCCTGAGAAGCCACTCTCACAAAGATAGGTAGTGCACAAAAAATAAATAAAAATTAAATAATATTTTTTTTTTTTTTTTTTTAATGACTAATCGACGCAACAATTTCTCGTCGACGATTTTTTATAATCGACGTCGTCGATTATGTCGACTAATCGTTGCAGCCCTAGTTGTCATTCATGTCTGTCACCTGGACTTTGAGGGAATTTGTGCTGTACAGGGCTGGGTTACCAGAGTCCACGGCAACAATCTCGATCCTGTAATCCTTGACGCGCTCATAGTCCAGCAAAGTGGTGGTCTGCAGGAAATACTTCCTCTTGCGGTGGTCATTGGCCGACTCGCTAGCGGGTCGCAGCTGGAATGGTACGTTGCCATACACCACACAGGTGACTACAGCGTTCTCGCCCTCATCGCGGTCCGACACCTCAACCATAGCCACAGGAGTCCCGATGGGCATGTCCTCTGAAATGTTGGCCACGCCGTCCTGGTGTATGACGAGGCCAAATCCACGAATCTCGATGGCTGGTGCATTGTCATTCTGGTCCCTGATTTTGATGGTCACCGTGACCTTTGAGCTCTTGGGACCACAGCCGTTGGCCACCACAGAGAATATGAGGAATTTCAAGTTCTCCTTCTCACGGTCCACCAGGCCCTTGACGTAGATTATGCCTGTCGAGTTATCGATGCGGAGGAGTCTCTGAACAGTCTCAGATGGCGCGTGAAGGCTGTAGTCAAACTCACAGTTGGTGCCTGTGTCATTGTCATTGGCTCTAACCTGCAGGACAGACAAGTGGAGACGTTTTGAATTAGCAGGACAAATAAAACAAGGTCCAAGCTTGTTTGCTGTATACACACATTTTCTTAATTGCGTGTAGTAACACCATTACTAGGGCTGTACCGAATGTGTCTATTCATTCTGTTTAAACCAATGGGGTTTTTCTTCACAGTTGCAGATAATGATTAGGCTACACTAATATTATAGTATTATACTATTATAGTATATGACTAGTCATACATTTTTTTATAAAACATTTATCATAAATAATGTAGCATTCGCTTGGCACTCTGCGCTTTCGTACCAACCATGCCCTTATTGGATTATTTATGTTGACAAAATTGATTGATATATTCATTAAAGAAAGTTGATTTAATAAAAAAAAAACTCATTTAATCAGATTAACCCCTTTATTCAAATTGAGGATTTTCTTTGAGGATATAAAAAAAAAAATAAAAATTTGGATTACGTCATAAAATATGACGACAGACATTCGAAGCTTCGTTCGAATACTTCAATAGAAGCTTCGAATGTTAAAAAATGACATTCGAGGGGAGCTCCAGTAGCTCACCGCGTACCTCGAACGCTATTTCGGCGTCGGGGACAACCGTGCGCGTCACGGATCTGGGGTACACGAGTTCGACTCCCGGACTCGCCGTATTTTCTCAGAGTGTCTTTCCCCCCATCTATACCCCATTCAACCTGTTTCTGTCGGTCATACTTGACCAGAAAAAGCGATAAACGCGAAAAGAACCAGCTGACTGGTCAAAGTTTAAAAAAATAAAAATAAAATGACATTCGGTACAGCCCTACCCATTACTATGTAATAATATGTCATTCATGTTATATATGATACATATAATTACTACAAAGCTTTGCTTTATTGATATTTCTTTTTCTTTTTTAGTTCATGCTCTGCATATTACATAATGGCTTATGAAAACTAAGTGCACACCCCCATGTCCATATAAACATCCTGTGATTGTCAAATGCGTCATTGGCATCTAATGGGCAGATGAGTGATTGTGTTAAGGTTCCTCTCATTATCAAAATGCCCTTAGAAGAGGATGGAGGAGTGACAGACACTGGTGACAATCAATTTGCTTGGCCCTCCTTAGGAAGTGTGCCAAGATTCATCTTCATATACTGAGGACACAAATGCATTGATTAAATAATGAATTACACACTATCAACCATGTCTTCTCAGAATACAAATCAATCAATCAATCAATCAATCAATCAATCAACTAATCAATATGATACAATCATATGTCCAGGGCCTGAATTCATCAAGCATCTTAATGTAAGAGTTATGATCATAAGTCTTGTGTATATAGTACATTGGATGTGATGTAGACCAGTACTGCTACTTTCAGAAGTGTGGCGACTATGAGCTCAGGTCAGCAGGTGTTAAAGTGGGGTCATAGAAATTACTAGGTCATGTAAGTGCAGCACTTAGACTACATGTTAACTTGCGATTCTCCCGAGATGTTGAGTACAACCTTGGTCCAATTGCAATAATGTGTGTCACACGTGCCATCAGACGTGCCAAGTACTCACCTTGGCAATGTGATTTTATGGCATCACTTGTCCTCATACACACCTTGGGGGATATATCACATGGCACTATATCACTTCCTCAAATAGGGGCCAGCTAACCCTCCACCGCACCATGTGTGACTGAATCTGACTCCGTCAGGAGATTATCCATGGAGCTTATTGGTATTATTGCTCTATATGTGACTCATTCTATTACATCTGTCACTGGAAACCCAGAGAAATCATTTCACGTAGGGTGCATTTGAAGAGTGGCTCTTTTGAGGCAGCATAAATGCTTGATTGACACTCCTGACCTGCTTAAGACTTCAATTAGACCACTTTTACTCCCACTGTTCGTTTGCTGCTGCATCCCATGGAAGATTATGAAGGAGGGGGGGGGGGGGGGGGGGGCATACTCAACACACCCATTGAAAATAACTAGATTGTGCCGACTAATAGTTGACTAGGAGATTAACAGTATTTATACCAATTTTATGCCTGGACATTTGCCTCAAATTGACCCTGGAAAATAGCCAACTCAATGGCTGTGCCTAATCATAGTGGCGGCTGTGCTCACATGCTGCAACTCAATATGCAATTCTAGGAACTTGCCAATAATTAACTTGTGTTCTGTAACATCTGGTGTTTAAAGAAGGGAAATCAATTGGCAGTGGCGATTATGATTTGACTTCACTTGTTTCTTTAACCATAACCCCATTGTTCTGGATCATTGCCCAGGCCCCAGGGGGAAGACGAGGCCCCTAATGAAACAAGGTTGCTTGTCATGCTATGAGGGAGGCTTGAGTGCTCTTGAACTATCATGCTAGTTTACCAGCTCCCTCACATGCTGCAGTCTAAACGCCTCCTAATTAGTGGTATAGAAACATAATACTGTGTGTAATTCAATGGTTTAAAATGTTTCTGTTTTAAATACCTTGATCACAAAGTGGTAAAACAAAGGACAATATTACCTCTCTCTGCATTATGATAGCATTTGTGTGTGTCTCTGTGTGTTTTGTCTGTGTGTGTGTGTGTGTTTGTGTGTACGTGTGTGTGTACGTGTGTGTTTGTCTGTGTACGTGTGTGTGTTTGTTTGTCTGTGTATGTGTGTGTTTGTACGTGTGTGTGTCTGGGTGTGTGTTTGTCTGTGTGCGTGTTTGTCTGTGTATGTGTTTGTCTGGGTGTGTGTTTGTCTGTGTGTGTGTGTGTGTGTGTGTGTGTGTGTGTGTGTGTGTGTGTGTGTGTGTGTGTGTGTTTGTCTGGGTGTGTGTGTGTGTGTGTGTGTGTGTGTGTGTGTGTGTGTGTGTGTGTGTGTGTGTGTGTGTGTGTGTACACGTGCATCTCACCTGCAGGACAGAGTGCCCGGTCGGGCTGTTCTCCGACAGCTCAGCCTCATAGTGGCTCCTCTCGAACTTGTCGTTCTGGTCCGTGACGGTGACTCTGAGCAGAGCGCTGCTGGCCCGCATTGGGTTCCCCCCGTCCTCCACGACGATGTACAGGTCATAAGAGTCCTTCCGCTCGCGGTCCAGGTTGCCCATGACTCTGAGCTGCGGCACCTTCAGGCCCATATAATCGTCCACCTGCAGGCTGAAGAGCTGGGCCGCGTCGGCCTCGGTGAACAGAAAGTAGTTGGCCACCGCGTTGAGGCCTGAGTCCTTGTCGTGGGCCATGGGGATGGAGAAGAGAGCGCCGATGCGTGTGTTCTCTGGGATCGACAGGGTGAGGGTGTCCGAGGAGAACTGCGGCGTGTTGTCATTGACATCCAATACCTCGATGCGGCCCTCAATCTCTCTCTTGATCCCCTTGATCATGTCCGTGATGGACACCTTGAACTTCAGGAAACACTTGAACACATTGGGGCACAGTGTCTCGCGGTCGATGGGTGTCCCGGTGGTGTAGATGTCTCCGGTCTTGTCGTCCACCCACAGGTGAGGGTAGCCCACCACCCGTTCGTACAGGTGGCCGGAATCGGTCAGGTTCTCGTCCGCCGCCAGGCTGCCGATGAGGGTGTTGTGCGGCTGCTCCTCGTTCAGCCGGTACAGGATGTGATTCGGCGAGGCGCCACAGAACACCAGCAGGACAGCTGACAGTACCAGCCTCATCTCCCACCTCAGATTCATATCTCCACCCGACTGGCACAGCATCCGTCTGGGAGAAAGGAAACAAGAGAGAAACAAACAACAACAACACGATTAGTCAGGGCCCCCCTATACATCATCCACAAAAAGGTTGAGGCATTGCCAAGAAATCTTTTAAAGAAAGTTGACGTGGAATTTGGAGTGGATATCTATTCAGCGAGGTCTTAAAAAAAATTATAAAAAAAATTATATATTTGTATTTGGCGTAGTGGGCAAGGCGCTCGCCACGAATGACGGAGACGCTGGGCTCGCCTGTTCGAGCCCAGCGCTCCACATTGCTTTCAGTTTAGCTGGTCGTTCATACTAATACACATTGGCCGTATTAGGGGGTGGGAAACTGATGGGTGGGGATCGGGCGTTGTGGACAGCGACTCCTACAGGTCGGTTTGTGCGCCTGCGCAGTAGAATCAGGAAGTGTCGGGGGCAGCGTGAGCCTCCCACACGTTACTCCTCGCCACTGAGAGATCGAGCTGCGCAGGTGAAAAGATGCGACTGCTGTTACCTCAAGTACCGGAGGGGACTTGTGCTATGTATGACTTAGTCCACATTGCAGCCGGCTTGTGGGAGGCAAGAAACAGCGTTCGTGACAGGGGAGGGTTGAATTGGATGATACGAAATTGGGATGGGAGAAAAATATAGAAAATGGGAGAAAAAGTGGATAAAAAAAAATATTTGTATTTCATTTTTGGATGAAAGGCACAGGTACAGGCATAAAATGCACATAAAACATAATTTAAATTCTTTGCCAACTACAAGCATTGGCTTGCCCCTTGCGTCATAAAAAAAAGTCTATCTGTCTGAACAGGACTGAAAAGACCTGTTTCGAGATGCACAATGAGATATTCTGAGAGAATTGTTGAATACATAAACAAATGTTCTAGAATGTTCTATTATGACATCATAATCAGTAGGGATATCCTTTCATTGGTCTATGTTGACCACGCCCCCATGGTTCGGCCCCTCCCCCTTCAGGGGAGTACCATTGATCATTAGGCCACGCCCCTTTTTGTATCTTTTGAAGCGCTTGTCATAGAGACTTGCGGGTTGTGCCTAGGCTGGTAAAGATATGCCTCCTAAAGTGTGAAAACAGAAGTACAGGAAGTACCGGCTACAGGCTTTCCGGTTTCAACAAAACAATTATAGAAACGTGTGAAGTGCACAATATTTCCTCGTTTAAGCCACTGCAACGGCTTTGCCTGAAGAATTGACTACATGACCGGGACGTTCTAGCTTGTTTGCCGACAGGATTCGGGAAAAGTTTGGTCCGTTCGGAGGCAGCTTCCAGGGGAAGTACATACACCGGAAATTCACACTTTCGGCCGTAGTGCTTTACCAGTCTTTATCTCACGGAGGAGATAAAACTGGGAACGAGGTTAGGGTTGTGCCATTGTACTCAATAGGGATATCCTCTTTCATTGGTCTATGTTGACCACGCCCCCATGGTGTGGCTCCTCCCCCTTTGTGTATCTTTTGAACCGTTTGTCGTAGAGACTTGCGGGTTGTGCCATTGTACTCAGGGATATCCTCTTTCATTGGTCTATCTATGTTGACCACAGGATTTGAATCAATTAAGGCTTGCAGGTGTACTGAGTTGATTGACACCTGCATGTGCTTGACACTTAAGGGAGGTGTCAATCAACTCAGTACTGACTTCTACATTCATTGGTGGATGTTAGCCATGACCTCTATACAATGGGTTAACCCTTTAACTATACCACTTACATTAGACACCCTAGCAACCACCTATAACACCCTAGCAACCACCTAGAAACACCATAGCAACCACCTAGAAACACCCTAGCAACCACCTATAACACCCTAGCAACCACCTAGAAACACCCTAGCAACCAGCTATAACACCCTAGCTACCACCTATAACACACACACAAAAGGAGCCGCATGTGATTGGTGGAGGCGGGACCCTTACAAAAAACTGTTGTTGCTAATCATTGACACATGCTAGCCTGTAATAATCTGCCCCAGAAAAATCTACTTTGCATTTGATATATTGCAAATATATGCCATCACACACACTGGCATTTAAAGGTTTAGAATTATAAAATTAATATGTGGTGCTATGATCAGGGCTGAAGTTGAATAAAAGATTGTATTATTTTCAATCTGACATTACAAAAAAACTGAAAATCCATCAAAATCAGTGTTGTTGCTAATCATACATATGCTAGCCCCCAGACCCCGTGCTTAAAAAGTGGCCTGACTGGGGCTATATTTTGCACTATATTTCCTGGCCTGAATGATTTCCCCAGTCCGGCACTGGTTAAAAGCCTCCAATGCTTATTAGTGTGTGTGCGTTTGAACGTGTGCATGTTTCAACCATACATTTCCATTTATATATAAAAAAATAATGTTTTACCTCCTATAATAGTGGGGGTCGCGGCTCTCTGACCCCGTTATTTTTGGGTCGCGGCCTGAAAAGTTTGGGAACCCCTGAAGTAGAACAGCTAGCTAGCCGTTGTGGACTCACCTTTCCACAGCAAAACGGTAGGCAAGGCACCTTGGTTGCGAAATGCAAACTTCAATCTATGTTGTTTAGTCTATCTGTTCAGTACTGTTTCAATATGCACAATGAGATCTTCTGAGAGAATTGTTGAATAGATACACAAATGTTCTAGAATGTTTGATTATGACATCATACTATGACATCATACTGTGACATCACAAATGTTCTAGAATGTGCTATTATGACATCATACTGTGACATCACAAATGTTCTAGAATGTGCTATTATGACATCATACTGTGACATCACAACGGAACATGTTTGAGTGCCATTTGAATAATATAAATAAAGGCTGTCCCCGAAGCCTTTTTTGGGGATTTAAACTTCATCAGGGTTCTTCGAACGGACGTTCGAACCTTCGAAAAAAATTAAAATTAAAAAATAATAATTTATAATTTTTTCCCCCCTCAAACTAAATCCTCAATTTGAATAAAGTGATTCAAACTTCGTCAGGGTTTTTCGAACGGACATTCGAACATTCGTTTTTAATTAAAAAAATTTAATAAAAAAGAAATAATTCTCATTTTCTTTTATACATTTTTTTTTATATCCTCAAACTAAGGCCCTGTCCACACGAGCGCTGGATTTAATGTAACCAAAGTTTGAAAAAAAGAAACCTCTGTCCACACAGGTGAACAACCGCATATAATTGCGTACTCACTCACGGTGGCTGGAAAACCAGCAAACCGATACATATAGTACAATGTCAAAGCAGTAGGCGGCGATGTTGTTCAGACATGAAGGCCATCTGTCTGAACAGGACTGAAAAGACCTGTTTCGAGATGCACAATGAGATATTCTGAGAGAATTGTTGAATACATAAACAAATGTTCTAGAATGTTCTATTATGACATCATAATCAGTAGGGATATCCTTTCATTGGTCTATGTTGACCACGCCCCCATGGTTCGGCTCCTCCCCCTTCAGGGGAGCGCCATTGATCATTCGGCCACGCCCCCTTTTTGTATCTTTTGAAACGCTTGTCGTAGAGACTTGCGGGTTGTGCCTAGGCTGGTAAAGATATGCCTCCTAAAGTGTGAAAACAGAAGTACAGGAAGTACCGGCTACAGGCTTTCCGGTTTCAACAAAACAATTATAGAAACGTGTGAAGTGCACAATATTTCCTCGTTTAAGCCACTGCAACGGCTTTGCCTGAAGAATTGACTACATGACCGGGACGTTCTAGCTTGTTTGCCGACAGGATTCGGGAAAAGTTTGGTCCGTTCGGAGGCAGCTTCCAGGGGAAGTACATACACCGGAAATTCACACTTTCGGCCGTAGTGCTTTACCAGTCTTTATCTCACGGAGGAGATAAAACTGGGAACGAGGTTAGGGTTGTGCCATTGTACTCAATAGGGATATCCTCTTTCATTGGTCTATGTTGACCACGCCCCCATGGTAATTGGCTCCTCCCCCTTTGTGTATCTTTTGAACCGTTTGACGTAGAGACTTGCGGGTTGTGCCATTGTACTCAGGGATATCCTCTTTCATTGGTCTATCTATGTTGACCACAGGATTTGAATCAATTAAGGCTTGCAGGTGTACTGAGTTGATTGACACCTGCATGTGCTTGACACTTAAGGGAGGTGTCAATCAACTCAGTACTGACTTCTACATTCATTGGTGGATGTTAGCCATGACCTCTATACAATGGGTTAACCCTTTAACTATACCACTTACATTAGACACCCTAGCAACCACCTATAACACCCTAGCAACCACCTAGAAACACCATAGCAACCACCTAGAAACACCCTAGCAACCACCTATAACACCCTAGCAACCACCTAGAAACACCCTAGCAACCAGCTATAACACCCTAGCAACCACCTATAACACACACACAAAAGGAGCCGCATGTGATTGGTGGAGGCGGGACCCTTACAAAAAACTGTTGTTGCTAATCATTGACACATGCTAGCCTGTAATAATCTCCCCCAGAAAAATCTACTTTGCATTTGATATATTGCAAATATATGCCATCACACACACTGGCATTTAAAGGTTTAGAATTATAAAATTAATATGTGGTGTTATGATCACGGCTGAAGTTGAATAAAATATTGTATTATTTTCAATCTGACATTACAAAAAAACTGAAAATCCATAAAAATCAGTGTTGTTGCTAATCATACATATGCTAGCCCCCAGACCCCGTGCTTAAAAAGTGGCCTGACTGGGGCTATATTTTGCACTATATTTCCTGGCCTGAATGATTTCCCCAGTCCGGCCCTGGTTAAAAGCCTCCAATGCTTATTAGTGTGTGTGCGTTTGAACGTGTGCATGTTTCAACCATACATTTCCATTTATATATAAAAAAAATTTTTTTTTACCTCCTATAATAGTGGGGGTCGCGGCTCTCTGACCCCGTTATTTTTGGGTCGCGGCCTGAAAAGTTTGGGAACCCCTGAAGTAGAACAGCTAGCTAGCCGTTGTGGACTCACCTTTCCTCAGCAAAACGGTAGGCAAGGCACCTTGGTTGCGAAATGCAAACTTCAATCTATGTTGTTTAGTCTATCTGTTCAGTACTGTTTCAATATGCACAATGAGATCTTCTGAGAGAATTGTTGAATAGATACACAAATGTTCTAGAATGTTTGATTATGACATCATACTATGACATCATACTGTGACATCACAAATGTTCTAGAATGTGCTATTATGACATCATACTGTGACATCACAAATGTTCTAGAATGTGCTATTATGACATCATACTGTGACATCACAACGGAACATGTTTGAGTGCCATTTGAATAATATAAATAAAGGCTGTCCCCGAAGCCTTTTTTGGGGATTTAAACTTCATCAGGGTTCTTCGAACGGACGTTCGAACCTTCGAAAAAAATTAAAATTAAAAAATAATAATTTAAATTTTTTTCCCCCCTCAAACTAAATCCTCAATTTGAATAAAGTGATTCAAACTTCGTCAGGGTTTTTCGAACGGACATTCGAACCTTCGTTTTTAATTAAAAAATTTAAATAAAAAAGAAATAATTCTCATTTTCTTTTATACATTTTTTTTTTATATCCTCAAACTACCCTCCACACAAGCGCTGGATTTAATGTAACCGAAGTTTGAAAAAAATAAACCTCTGTCCACACAGGTGAACAACCGCATATAATTGCGTACTCACGGTGGCTGGAAAACCAGCAAACCGATACATGTAGTACAATGTCAAAGCAGTAGGCGGCGATGTTGTTCAGACATGAAGGCCATCTGTCTGAACAGGACTGAAAATACCTGTTTCGAGATGCACAATGAGATATTCTGAGAGAATTGTTGAATACATAAACAAATGTTCTAGAATGTTCTATTATGACATCATAATCAGTAGGGATATCCTTTCATTGGTCTATGTTGACCACGCCCCCATGGTTAGGCTCCTCCCCCTTCAGGGGAGTGTCATTGCTCATTAGGCCACGCCCCCTTTTTGTATCTTTTGAAACGCTTGTCGTAGAGACTTGCGGGTTGTGCCTAGGCTGGTAAAGATATGCCTCCTAAAGTGTGAAAACAGAAGTACAGGAAGTACCGGCTACAGGCTTTCCGGTTTCAACAAAACAATTATAGAAACGTGTGAAGTGCACAATATTTCCTCGTTTAAGCCACTGCAACGGCTTTGCCTGAAGAATTGACTACATGACCGGGACGTTCTAGCTTGTTTGCCGACAGGATTCGGGAAAAGTTTGGTCCGTTCGGAGGCAGCTTCCAGGGGAAGTACATACACCGGAAATTCACACTTTCGGCCGTAGTGCTTTACCAGTCTTTATCTCACGGAGGAGATAAAACTGGGAACGAGGTTAGGGTTGTGCCATTGTACTCAATAGGGATATCCTCTTTCATTGGTCTATGTTGACCACGCCCCCATGGTAATTGGCTCCTCCCCCTTTGTGTATCTTTTGAACCGTTTGACGTAGAGACTTGCGGGTTGTGCCATTGTACTCAGGGATATCCTCTTTCATTAGTCTATCTATGTTGACCACAGGATTTGAATCAATTAAGGCTTGCAGGTGTACTGAGTTGATTGACACCTGCATGTGCTTGACACTTAAGGGAGGTGTCAATCAACTCAGTACTGACTTCTACATTCATTGGTGGATGTTAGCCATGACCTCTATACAATGGGTTAACCCTTTAACTATACCACTTACATTAGACACCCTAGCAACCACCTATAACACCCTAGCAACCACCTAGAAACACCATAGCAACCACCTAGAAACACCCTAGCAACCACCTATAACACACACACAAAAGGAGCCGCATGTGATTGGTGGAGGCGGGACCCTTACAAAAAACTGTTGTTGCTAATCATTGACACATGCTAGCCTGTAATAATCTCCCCCAGAAAAATCTACTTTGCATTTGATATATTGCAAATATATGCCATCACACACACTGGCATTTAAAGGTTTAGAATTATAAAATTAATATGTGGTGCTATGATCAGGGCTGAAGTTGAATAAAAGATTGTATTATTTTCAATCTGACATTACAAAAAAACTGAAAATCCATCAAAATCAGTGTTGTTGCTAATCATACATATGCTAGCCCCCAGACCCCGTGCTTAAAAAGTGGCCTGACTGGGGCTATATTTTGCACTATATTTCCTGGCCTGAATGATTTCCCCAGTCCGGCCCTGGTTAAAAGCCTCCAATGCTTATTAGTGTGTGTGCGTTTGAACGTGTGCATGTTTCAACCATACATTTCCATTTATATATAAAAAAAAAAATGTTTTACCTCCTATAATAGTGGGGGTCGCGGCTCTCTGACCCCGTTATTTTTGGGTCGCGGCCTGAAAAGTTTGGGAACCCCTGAAGTAGAACAGCTAGCTAGCCGTTGTGGACTCACCTTTCCACAGCAAAACGGTAGGCAAGGCACCTTGGTTGCGAAATGCAAACTTCAATCTATGTTGTTTAGTCTATCTGTTCAGTACTGTTTCAATATGCACAATGAGATCTTCTGAGAGAATTGTTGAATAGATACACAACTGTTCTAGAATGTTTGATTATGACATCATACTATGACATCATACTGTGACATCACAAATGTTCTAGAATGTGCTATTATGACATCATACTGTGACATCACAAATGTTCTAGAATGTGCTATTATGACATCATACTGTGACATCACAACGGAACATGTTTGAGTGCCATTTGAATAATATAAATAAAGGCTGTCCCCGAAGCCTTTTTTGGGGATTTAAACTTCATCAGGGTTCTTCGAACGGATGTTCGAACCTTCGAAAAAAATTTAAATTAAAAAAGAATAATTTATAATTTTTTCCCCCCTCAAACTAAATCCTCAATTTGAATAAAGTGATTCAAACTTCGTCAGGGTTTTTCGAACGGACATTCGAACCTTCGTTTTTAATTAAAATAATTTAATAAAAAAGAAATAATTCTCATTTTCTTTTATAATTTTTTTTTTTATATCCTCAAACTAAGGCCCTGTCCACACGAGCGCTGGATTTAATGTAACCGAAGTTTGAAAAAAATAAACCTCTGTCCACACAGGTGAACAACCGCATAATAATTGCATACTCACGGTGGCTGGAAAACCAGCAAACCGATACATGTAGTACAATGTCAAAGCAGTAGGCGGCGATGTTGTTCAGACATGAAGGCCATTTCAACCAATCAGAAAAGATTGAACGCTCACTAAACTTCCTGTTTAGAAACACCATAGCCATCATTTTGCCAACGGAACATATATTTTCAGCAAAGAAAGAAACTGCAATAAAAGTGCAATAAACAAACGGATACATTCACTGTGTGTTCTGCCTCTCATTTGTTGATGAAACAAAACCATCAGCAACACAATTTACCACCAAGAGTGGATAGATTAGTCTCACAAAAGACCGCCGGTGTTGTTAGCTACATGCTAATGTGAATGGCTATATATCTATGTATAGTATATAGCTTAAATGCTAACGTAATGTGGTAACGTTACCGCTATGAATGGATGCAAACGTTATTTAACACATTGCAGAATGGGTACAATACAATACGGCTCAATACAAACAATTGTTAAGGGGATGCAGTCTGGACTGGGTTCCTTATAACAATAACTTGACAACACATGAGTTTAGTTTAGCTGCAGCTACAGTACATGTTTTCTCTGAGCGTCAACAGACATCAGTCGATCACAACACTCTTCAACACGTTTTGAACAAAAGTTTGTTACAATCATTTTCATATAACGCTACTTGGGACAGCTCTGCTGTAAACACTGGTGTAGCTGGCTCTGCTCTAATTTCTCTTACCCCGCGGTCTGCCGTGAACATGGGAAATAATTGCGACAGCTCTGCTGTAAACACTGGGAATAACCTCGGTTGCTATGCCCACACGCAACTGCAAAACCGCAAAACTTCACCCTGGGCACCGGTTTCAAATCCCCGGTTGTGTGTGGCCGAACAGTGCAACTGCGCACATACAATCATGGTTATATTAAAACCAGTGCTCGTGTGGATGGGGCCTTGGATAGTCTTCTGTGGGTGAGAAAGGGGGTGGTATGATAATGATCCTGCCATAAAGAAGGGCTCTAAAATCAAATCGCCTCTCCAATGTTGAACAAATGTTTTTTATTTTCCCTTTTTTTACATGAAACAAGACAAATAATACAGTAACAGTAATAATCAACGATAAATCACAGAACAATAACAGAAATCATAATAACAATAATGACAGTCCAGTAATTAAATCAGAATGAAAGTAGACTAAATGACATAAAAATAATAAATACAATACATGGGCTCTTGCTCGCTCTCCCCCCCCCCCCCCCCACAGGACCCCTACTTGGGCTATACATCCACTACTTCATTCAACATGAGAGAATTCCAAATTTATATGCGTTCCTTTATCTTATCCACCACAGCTACCCAGACTGCTATGCTGGCTTCATTAACACCTAAAATTCGTGCAGTAGATATCTCTAGATAAATCACATCGAGATAGGTAGGAATCCATACCTTCCGACACATTTTATCCGGTTGAATCCAGCGTGATGCTATTAACCTTTTGGCAACCGTAAGACCCGCCAAAATGAGTCTCTTTACCTGTAAAGAGGTCGATAACTGAGAAACATCATTCAACAACAGTACAGAAAGCAATGTCGGTATGGTCAGAGATAAAAATTCTGATAATTGAGTGGTGATATTTTCCCAGAAAGTCTTAACAGGAGGGCATTCCCAATACATATGCATATATGTACCAATAGTATCGTTTGAACACAAGGAGCATCAAGAGTCAGGTCTGAGACCCATTAGGTACAATCGTCTAGGGGTCAGGTAAGTCCTATGAACAAAGTTAAGATTAATCTGTTGGTGATCTGGGTTGCGTGATGATAGCCGAACATTTTCCCAGACTGCATCCCAATCTAAATGTACTTCCAGGTTTGGGATATCCTTCCTCCAAACAGAGTCTAGGGGAAGGACCTTATATGAGGACGTAAGTAAGTGGCGATAAAAGTCAGAGACGAAGCCTCTCGACGTCTCCTTGTCATAAAAGAATTTGTGAAACCTGTGGTGCTCAAGTGGAACATCTAATGGGACTTCGTGAGCTTTCAAAGCTGCTCTTATTTGTAAATAGAAGAAAAAAGTGGAACTGGTGAGGTCAAATTTGTTGGATATATCTCGAAGACTGAGGAGACCATAGTCATCGAAGATATCCCCCAATGTGTGTATGCCTTTCTTTTCCCAATCAGGGTATCTGATAGGTTGTTGTTCAATAAGGAGTAAATTGTTATTAAATAGGGGGGAATGCCTGTGCCATTTATGGTGGTTAGTACACGTTTTCTGTGTGTCACGCCATATCCGGATCACATGTGTAATAAGAGGGCCAAATCTTAAGTTGAATTGCTTAATTGATATGTTGGTGTACACTATATCCTGCAGTCTATGTGGTGCCACTATGTTCTCATCTAATGGTCTCCAGGATACCGCTGCTTGAGAATCAAACCAGGTGATCAGTGGTCTTAAAGAGAACGCTTTAAAGTAATATTTGAAGTCTGGAAAGGCTAAACCCCCGTCGGTTTTATTTCTCTATGCAGTGGATCTTTTTAATCGTGGGCGTTTGCTGTTCCAAATAAATTTATATGCAGCAGAGTGTAGTTTTTGCCAGTAACCAGCAGAGGGGGGTAACGACAACATGGAGCTGATGAAGTTAATTCTGGGCAAAACATTCATCTTAACTATTGACGCTCGGGCCTGTAATGAGTTTTTTTATTTTGACCACCTGCTGAAGTCATCTGTGATCCTGTCTCGCAATCCGGAATAATTATACTTCACCGTTTGGCTTATAGTGGGGAATATTTCAATTCCAAGACATTTAAAGTGTTCTACCATGGGTATATTTGCTGGGAGGATGGTAGCCTTCGCAGTCAAATTGAGTGGAAGAAAGGCCGATTTTGGCCAGTTTATCTTAAATCCCGATAGATTGCCAAAATCATCTATTACTTTGAGAAGATGAGGTAGGGAGGTGGCAGGGTTTTGCATGAACAAGATTACATCATCTGCATATAAGCTGATGTGATGCTGTGTGCCCTTAATTGAGATCGGTGCTATGGACTGAGATTGTCTTATGTACTGTGCTAAAGGTTCAAGGGATAGAGCAAATAGTCCGGGACTAAGAGGACAACCCTATCTAGACGAGCGCGACACAGGGAAGAGTGGAGAGCAGAGTTTACCTGTTAAAATCATGGCCGATGGACCTGTATATAGTACTTTGATCATATGTATGAACCCTTCACCTAACCCCATCCTTCTAAGTACTGCCCATAAATAAGACCATTCCAACCTGTCAAAGGCCTTCATCACGACTAAGTATAAGACAGCCGTAGGGGGCACGGCATCCTTGCTGGCATCTATCACATGCAGTAACCGTCTAATATTATCCATGATCAGGCGGCCTCTTATGAAGCCTGTCTGATCAGGGTGAACTAGAGATGTCATGTGCTTTTGAAGTCGGATGGCTAGTACCTTAGCGTACAGCTTGAGATCGGTTCCAAGGAGGCTTAAGGGTCTATAACTGCTACATTCGGTGGGGTCCTTATCTTTCTTAAGTAGGACAGATATGAGTGCCATTGACATTCCTGGAAAAGTTTCCCTCTTTGACTGAGTGTAAAATCATATCAAGTAATAGGGGTCCAATTACATCCCAGCATGAGGTACAGTTCGGGCGGAATACCGTTCCAGCAAGGGGCCTTACCACTTTGCAAGTCCGAAATAGCCTCCCCAAGTTCCTCTAGTAGTGTAATAGGTGCATCTAACCATTTAGCGTCTTCCTCTTAGAGTTGTGGTAAGTTAATTTGATCCAGGAATTCCTCCAGCTTATTATGATCGAAGATCACTTCTGACTCGTACAGGTTAGAATAAAATGAACGAAAAGTCTTGTTGATTTTTTTGGGGTCGGTGGTAACCATCCCCTGTTGGTCCTTGATGGCAGGGATATCCGCAAATTGTTCACTGGCCCGTATCTTCATAGCTAGTAGGTGACTAGGTTTAGAGCCATGAAAGTAATAATGTTGTCTTGTTCTGTGTATTTGAAATTCAGATTGTTGTCTTAAAATGGAGTTAATCTCCTTTTTCAACATTTTAATTTGAAACTCCAGTCGGCACGAGTAGTTGCGTTGTAAAGAGGAGAACAACGAAGAGTGAAGCCCTTCCAGTTCTACCAATTTGGAGACGTTTCTTGCGGAGGTTGGAGGCAAAGATAGTAGTGTTACTCCTGATAAAACCCTTAACCGAGTTCCATAAAATTCTGGGGTCTTGTACCGATCCCACATTAAACTGCAGGTATTCAATGAGTTTATCTTTAAATTGCAGGTTGAATTCATTGTTCTTCAACAGTGTCGAGTTAAAGCGCCATCTTGGGGCTCGGGATGTCATTCTACTGAGTGAACCCTTTAGAAGTAAATACTTGTGGTCTGACAATGCAATGGGCCCCAATTCAACGTCAAAGCTATCAAATAGTCTAGGGGATGTAAAAACATAATCTATTCCCTCATCTTTTTCTGCCGAAGACTTTGCGATCTTCTTTGAGGAAAAAGTGGAGAACATCCGCAGCTCCTTCTCCCAACCCCCACCCATTCCAAACACAGAATCGAGAACCTCATCCTTCACTCTGTCATCTTTCTCTCCCATTACAGAAGCCGAGACCCTGACACTGGTAACGTCGAACCGTCCGACTACATGCCAGCTGGACCAGCTACCCTCCCCACTCCTCCAGACCATAGCACCGGACATCCTCCCATTCCTAACTGCAACCATCAACTCCTCACTCAACTCGGGGGTGGTCCCCACCTCCCTAAAACAAGCCAGAGTCACGCCCCTCATAAAAAAACCCTGAACCCCACCGTCATAGGCAACTATCGTCCTGTCTCTCTTCTCTCCTTCCTTTCTAAAACACTTGAACATGCTGTATCCAACCAACTTACTGCTTATCTCTTACAGAATGACCTCCTAGACCCCAATCAGTCTGGCTTCCGGACTGGCCACTCAACAGAAACGGCCCTCATTGCGGTCACAGAGGCACTTCACTTAGCAAAAGCAAAAGGCCTCTCCTCTGTCCTGATTCTCCTAGATCTATCTGCAGCCTTCGACACAGTCAACCATCAGATCCTCCTTGCGGCCCTCGCAGGAATGGGAGTGGCTGGATCTGCGCTGACATGGCTGACATCATACCTCAACGACCGCTCCTACCAAGTGTCATGGAGAGGGACTCTGTCGGCCACCCGCCCCCTGCGGACGGGTGTCCCCCAGGGCTCGGTCCTAGGACCCCTTCTCTTCTCCCTCTACACTAAATCACTGGGTAACATTATCACGTCTCATGGCTTCTCGTATCATTGTTATGCCGATGATACTCAACTCTTCCTCTCCTTCCCTCCCTCAGATATCCACGTCTCTGAGCGGATCTCGGCCTGTCTGTCCGACATCTCCGCCTGGATGACGACCAACCACCTCAAACTGAACCTAAGCAAAACAGAATTGCTCCACCTGCCGGCCAAATCCTCCCCTCTGACCGACCTCTCCATCACAGTCGAGAATGCAGCTGTGACCGCGTCCCCGACCGCCAAGGACCTTGGTGTTGTCCTCGACGACCAGTTGAACTTCTCTGCTCACATCGCAGCGACAACCAGAACCTGCAGATTCCTCCTGAGCAACGTCAGAAGGATACGCCCCTTCCTGACAAAAGAAGCCACCCAACTCCTCGTCCAATCAACAGTCATCTCCCGCCTCGACTATTGCAACGCACTGCTCGCTGGCCTTCCGGCCACCGCCACCAAGCCTCTTCAACTCATTCAAAACGCAGCGGCCCGCCTGATCTCAAACCTACCGTAGTCGGCCCATGTCACCCCACTTCTTAGTAGTGTTGTCACGATACTGGAATTTCGACTTCGATACGATACCTTGAAAAGTATCGATACTTCGATATTATTTCGATATCAAAAAATATATATATATAATTTTTTTTTTTTTTTTTTTAAACAAATTTAGCTTCAAATTTAGCTTCTCTCTGGTACTATAAGAGAAGATAAATATAACAATTTTAAAACCCTTTGTTTATCTTTAGATCACACATTTAAAAATAACTGTTCATCTCACTTCAATCATTTTTATTGCAAATGCAGAACATGGTATTTTCTCAAGCAGACAGATGTAAACACTGTAATCTGTGTTGCATGTACCTGACAAACTGAACTGTTTATATTACAGTTAGTAACAGTTTTGTTTTTATTTAAAGATAACAAGAGAGAGAGAGAGAGAGAGAGAGAGAGAGAGAGAGAGAGAGAGAGAGAGAGAGATAGAGAGAGAGGGAGAGGGAGAGGGCGGTAGAGAGAGAGAGAGAGAGAGAGAGGTAGCGGTAGATAGAGAGAGAGAGAGAGAGAGAGGTAGCGATAGAGAGAGAGAGAGAGAGAGGCTATGCTCGGAGCATTTTAGTAACATTACATTTTCAACAAGATTGCTGCTATTTAAACACTTGATGGAAAGGGGTAACGTTAACCTTATGTCGACTGTAGTATTGTATGACCTCGACATAACGTTTAAACGTTAACGTTACTCCGTTACCATGCAGTAATTATACAAGTAGCCAGCTAAGCTAACGGAGCTAGCAGTAGCTAACGTTAGCTGGTAGCTGTAACGTTACAACGAATCAGCTGTTGATATTATGCGCCATCAGTAGACAACGTATCATGTATTAAACTAGAGTTAATGGTTTAATGCTTCAGTCACAGTGACGTTGAAAGAGCAGCTGTCACGAACCTCTTTCATTTCTTTATGGAGATCGGCGCTGGTACTGCTCTAACACCGCTTGCAAATAGCATTGGGGCATTTGTAGCTTGTCCTTCGTTGTTTACTTGAAACCCGAAGTACCTCCAAACAGCACTTCTGCTGTTTTCTTTATCCACAAGCACAAGTTGCGGAGGCTCTGCATTTACCATCTTCAGCTAAAATGTTTGTTTACTAACTGAAGAAGACGGCTCTCTGTGACTCTGTGAGGGGGAGGGCTGGACTCGGAGGAGCCGGGGGGCAAGCGCGCTGAGCGCTCTGAACAGCGCGTCAACAACTTGCGGTAGAACACTCGCCAGCTGGTACCGATACTGCAGAAAGTATCGGTACTTCGGGAAATGAGTATCGAAGCCGTTTTAAATATTCAGTATCGATATGTATCGATACTTCGATATTTTTGACAACACTACTTCTTAGGGACCTGCACTGGCTCCGCATTGCTGCACGTATCCGCTTCAAGGCCCTCGACCTAGCATACCGTGCGGCAAAGGGAACCGCTCCTGCCTACCTCCGGTCAATGGTCTCTAACTACACACCCTCAAGACCCCTACGCTCTGCATCTTCTGGCCGCCTCAGACCTACTCCTATCCAAGCTCCGGGAGGGTCATCAAAGAGAAGCCGCCTATTCTCAGTCCTTGCCCCACAATGGTGGAATGAACTACCCACCCCAGTTAGGACAGCCGAATCCCGTCCAATCTTTCGCCGTCGACTAAAGACGCACTTCTTCAACCATTATCTGAAATAATAAAAACAAAAAACAAAAACAAAAACTAACCCTAACTAACCTTACTGTCATGCACCTAATAAACTAACCTACACTGTAACACGCAACACTTTGATGAACATTGTTACTCAGCTGATAGAGTTGTACCCTTCCTGATGACTTGTCGTACAGAACTTGTAAGTCGCGTTGGATAAAAGCGTCAGCTAAATGACTAAATGTGAATATCTGATCACCACTACGGCCACAATGACCAGGATGACCCCAGCGATGCCTGCCAAGCTGCCGTACAGGATGTTGCTGCCCTGGGCCAGGGCATAGTTAGGGTCCTACTAATCACCCCAAAGTACCAGAAAATACCAGAAACGACCCCAAAATACCCCAAAGTATACCCCAAAATACCAGAAACTACCCCAAAATACCCCAAAATACCAGAAAATACCCCAAAATATACCAAAGTATACCCCAAAATACCAGAAACTACCCCAAAATACCCCAAAATACCAGAAACTACCCCAAAATACCCCAAAGTATACCCCAAAATACCAGAAACTACCCCAAAATACCCCAAAATACCAGAAAATACCAGAAACTACCCTAAAATACCCCAAAGTATACCCCAAAGTACCAGAAAATACCATAAAATACCCCAAAATACCCCAAAGTATACCACAAAGTATACCCTAAAATACCAAAGTATCACGAAATACCCCAAAGAACCTCAAAGTTCCCCAAAGTATACCTCAATGTACCACAAAATACTGGCTCAAAGGTAGAGCAGGTCAACTAATGATCATATGGTCAATGGTTTGGTCAGTGGTTTGAATCCCAGCTCCTTCTGTTCACATGCCGAAGTGTCCTTCAAGACACTGAACCCCAAATTACTCCAATAAGCAGGCTAGCACCTTGCATGGCATCTGGCTGCCATTGCTCTGTGAGTGCATGTGTGAATTGGTGAAGGAGAGGCAATTATAAAGCTATTTGTGCAGGTAGGAAAGTGCTATATATGTGGAGTCCATTTCCCATTCCCAAAGTACCACATATTTTCAAAACAAATGTTTATTTTAATATATTATAATCTCCAAATGTAATAACATCTGTATTGAACACTGAACAAACAGTATACATTTTTTTTTATCAATTTTATTTTAAATGTTCAACAATAACAAAACAACATCAACAACAATAATAACAGAACAGTATAACATTTTTGAACAAATTCCAGTAATGTATATAGGCTATACATGACAACATAACAGGACATTCTAACTGTGTCATTACATTACATTCAGGTCCACAAGATGGCTACTTAAAAAACTAGAATACACACTGAACTAGGAAGAACAGCTTTTTCAAGCTTCACACCTTGGTCATGGAATGGGCTACAAGACCATATCCACTTAGATACCCTGGTCTCTCTCAACAAATTTAAATCTGTATTACATAACTTCCTACAAAAAGAATTTCGCTGCTTTCTGTAGTCGGGTCCCAACTGCAAAACTGCTAAATTACTGTATTACCCTGTATTTTACTGCCATACACCTTTACTATTATGTAGACTATTCTGTTTTGTGTTTTTGTGTTTACATGTATTGTATATTGTATACATCACACAAGAACATAATAAAAGTGCATATATACAATATACAATACATGTAAACACAAAAACATTGCTGTCTGATATATTGCAAATGTTATTGCTGTCATCTTGGCCAGGTCTCCCTTGCAAAAGAGATCTTGTATCTCAATGGGACTTCCTGGTTAAATACAAAATAAATAAAAAATTCTGTGTCATCTAAAAAAAAACACATATAAAAAAAATATAAAAAACGAAATCAAATCTCTTATGAGCATGCATGAAGTGAACATACTTATGTCTTCACTTTTCTTCTTTTTGAAGTTGTTCGCTCATTTTTTGCCGTTCTTTTTTGGCCAGGCTTTTTGGCTAGCTGGGGTACCACTGGAATGCTCAACTGACCATCATTTGATTCTATTGTTTTAGCCTTAGGTACCATCTTAACTTTCAAGAACTTTAAATATAGCTCATTCTGCTCATCTTTAGTTATAGTGTCCCATATGACATTGGGGACCTCATATCTTTTAAATTCTGGCTTTAAAGTATAATTACTGTTGTGAAGGGTCAGATTAAACTGAGAATCTACCTTTATTGTTTGATATACTTTGTATATTATTTATATATACACGGAATATCCCTTTACCTGCGTTCAAACCAGAGTAATATTCGCTCTCCTTATTGGACAGCGCCCCTAGGCGCCACCTCGCAGGCCCCCAATGCCAGGTTCAAAGACAAGTTCAGGCATGTCAGAACATGCCCGGAGACAGCGTATTGATACCAGACAAAGACTGCGGTTTGGGACTAGATCGTCACTTAAGTATATATACAGCGCAAGATGCGCGCAGCAGTACCTTACCCCACCTTACCCCACCTTACCCCGAGCACCTGCTTGTCCATCTAAACAAGCCAACGTAGTTCATCGTGGTGAAGTGAGCAACTCGTGCGTTGAGAATATGTGCGAATAGAATAGTAAAGTGTCAGAGTTTAATGTAGTAACGTCAAGTTCGACCTAATCTAATGTGAAGTAAATAGTCGTTCATTTATTGTATATCGTGTGGCCACAGTTCGTTCATGTGTAGCATTACCCAGCGGTTCGTCGTGTTTTTAGCTAGTGTACTTAGCCAGGGTGTGTGGCCTAAATACGTTGCCCACACCCGAGGAGTCCTAGTCGGAGAACCGTTGGACATGTGCACAGGAGAACCAACGTCGGTGATTGCAGAACCATTACTGGTTGGATTATATTGATTTGGAACGTGTTACCCGGAGAAGAGCATCGTTGATTTCCACTATCGTTTGGGATTCAACCTCGTGAGGATTACAACTCGGGCTGGCCTCGTGGACGGAGGCTGGCTAGCTGTCATCAGTGCTATCGAGCATTTCGATTACAACTCCTGTACCTGGAGTCTCTTTATTCTTCATTGAATCAGACGGAGTATCCGAACATTCCTCTACCCTCCAGGCCTTATACCCCCGGAGGGAACCCATTGTCTCCAGGCGGTATCAGCGTTGCCTTATATAGTTGCTATTGTACGACAGGTGGTGTCAACTTAGACCCATCGTAGGATTCCTGCTATTCTTAGTGACTCATGCTATTGACTGACTTTACGCATATTCTTCGCCATACAAGCGCGACCCTAATTCTCATTCTGTAACCTAATGTTGCATAATAATAAAATACCCTCAAATACTATTTCTTTGTCAATGCCGTGTTCTTGTGGGTGTTCACCATCTATATTTGATGTACTGTCTGGCCAGTAATTAAAGTACATAACTAGCAGTGGTTTAATCTATCACAATCTTTAATACAGTCAGGGTTTTGTAACCCCTCAGTTACAATTGGTCCTTCGAGCCGGAGGGTATCAGTGTAATATTTAATATAATATTAATATTGACATGGCCAGCGGTGAACACTCTCCAAGCGGCTCCCCTAAGCTAGAACGCCCGCAGCGCAAACGTCAGCTACCTCCATATCTGGAGGACTTCGCTTTCGTTCTACCCCCTAGCTTATCTAAACAGACGTTAAATACGGATAAATCGGATAGTTTAAGCATGTCCAATCCTATCGACTTGGCGACCCTGCCAGTAGAGACCCCAGTGGGTTCAAACGAAACTGACTTAGCTCACGGGGGGGACCAAGTGGGACATGACGTGACTATACCTCCAGACAGCGTCACCGGGATAGACCCCAGAGCGCACCAGGATAAAGAAAGCGCTCCAAGGATAGAACCCGACACACAACCAAGAGAAGAGTACCGCGCTCAGGAGATAGACCTCGGAGCGCGCCAGGAGAACAGATCTCCAACAAGCCCTGTCAGCACCCGATCACCTCCGTCAGTGTCATCCCCCAGCGAGGCGGACCAGAGACTGGCGCAAGCCTTGATCGCCACGCTGACAGCCTCAACCGAAAGAGACCGACTCCAGGGTGAGCGCGACCGGCTTCAAGCAAAGACGCTTAGTGAGCGCGAACACTCTGCCACGGAAAGAGAGCGCCTCCACGCGCAACTCCAAGCGCAAGCCCTTAGTGAGCGCGAACACTCTGCAGCGGAACGAGAGCGCCTCCGGGCGCAACAATTAAGTGAGCGCGAACACTCTGCCGTGGAACGAGAGCGCCTCCAGGCTCAACAAATGAGCGAGCGCGAACAACGAGAGCGCCTCCAGGCACAACAATTAAGCGAGCGCGAACACTCTGCAGCGGAACGAGAGCGCCTCCACGCGCAACTCCAAGCGCAAGCCCTTAGTGAGCATGAACACTCTGCAACGGAACGAGAGCGCCTCCAGGCGCAACAACGGAGTGAGGACGACCGCATCAGACTGGAGGAGAGGCGCCTTCAGACGGAAGAGAACATCGAACGAGACCGCGCCAATGCACAGCGCGACGCCGCCAATGCACAGCGCGAAGCAGAGCGCGACGCCGCCAATGCGCAGCGCGAAGCAGAGCGGGACCGGCTGCAGGCGCAGATGATAGAACAATTGATCGCCAGGGCGACACCCCCTCTCTCCGCACGGAGCTCCCGGAGATCATCACGACAAGGGTCTAGGGCACCTTCCCCTACCCGACAAAGCTACCCGGGACCCGGCCAACAGGAGGAACCTGTCTACGTCTCCGAGCCCCCTCCCCGACCGGTCCATACGAGACCCAGCCAACGGGAAGAACCGGCCTACGTCGCCGAGAGACTAACTAGAAGACTCCAGGACCTAGAAGAGGAAGAGGAGGAATATCAAGCCCACCAGCACGAACATACTTTGGACCAGGAGGCCCAGTACAGCCCCGACTTCAGCCCCGAGTCACTGCACTACAAACCCCCGACCCAACTCAAGGGTGAGTTTGACGTACAGTCAGCACCGAGGAACAGCACCTGGGGACCCGGCCTCTGGTACCCACCAAGTACTAACCCACGACCACACGTACGGGGAGACTCGCCCAGGAGGCCTCTTCCCCTACGCTCACCAATGTACCAGCCATCCATGGCATCGTACCTTGGCACACCGACGTTCCCAGACTTTACGCGCGAGGACAGAGCACAGTACACGGAATTACGCATGTGTTTGGAGACTATGATGTCCGACGTCCACGACGAGTCGTATAAATATGCCATCCTCCTCAAGCATCTCAAGGTGCCCAGAGCGCATAACATAGCGCTGGCATATTCCAACTCAAGCACCCCATACTCCGCGGCTCTGGTGGCCCTCGACCAGCGTTATGGACGCATATGGGATTACGTGATCCAAGAAATACGGGATATCGACCGCCTCCCCCCAGCCAAAGACAATAGAGCACTGGATGACCTCTCTATCAAGGTACAATCCCTCGTGGGGATGCTGGGGTCCCAAAAGGAGAAGGGGAGATATGAACTGTATGCAAATTCTAATGTGGAGCGAATACTGGAGAAGCTCCCTCCAGCCCGCCAAGAGCGTTTTCGGCGGCAGAGAGACCACCGTGACCCCAACGGCCCAGAGCCATCCCTCCTAGACCTGGCTGCTTTCCTCGCAAGGGAAGTTAGCAGTCTACGACTGGACACATTCGTGTAGAGTGGCTCTAGCCCAAGTGATGGACCTCGGAGGTCCAACGATAACCGCCGGTCAGTGACAGTTATGCACCAGGCCGAGTCAGTGCCGCAGCACAAGAACCACAGCACCCCCCACGCGAAGGGGAAGTGGAAGATTGTATGCCAGTACTGTGAAAATGAACATTGGCTGTCTCAATGTGACACCTTCAAGAAGCTGACCGCTGACCAGGTGAGTCAGTGGATCAAAGCCAACCGCCGCTGCTTCCGCTGCGCGCGCAGCCATATGGCAGCTGAGTGCCGCCTAAAGAAAAGATGCAGCAAGTGCGACGGCGCCCACTTGGAGGTCCTACACGACAGCAACAAGAAGAAACCCGTACCCCCAAGCAGCTCGAGAGTGAACGTCATGTACATAGACCCTGCGAAGAGCGGGAGCTCCCGAGTGCTCTTGAAGGTGGTCCGAGTGCTCTTAAGCTACGAGGACAAGGTCATGGACACTTACGCCGTCCTAGATGATGGGTCAGAAAAGACTCCTCCTCGCATCCGCCGCAGCCCGGCTGGGTCTGCGGGGGAACGAAGAAACAATGACAATCCGTACCATTAGAAGAGACCTGAAGACCATAAAGGGTGAAAATGTCTCCTTCACGATAGCAGCGGTCGAGCAGCCCGAGAAGCAGTATAGCATCACTAACGCCTTCACCAGCCACGACATAGGCCTGTCACAGTACACCTACCCCATCACAAAGCTGATGGAAAAATATGTGCACCTACGTCAACTACCTATACCGTTCATCGACGACGCCACCCCGACCCTGCTCATAGGATCCGACCACGCACACCTCATCGTCCCAACGGACCGGGTCCACATCGGGCCCAGAGGCTGTCCAGCAGCGGTCGAGACCCGCCTGGGTTGGACACTACAAGGCCCCCTCTCCGGGTCTTCCAACCGACCGACAGCCACTCGCTGCCTCTACACGAGGATAAACGAAGACGACACCACCCTCTTGCAGCACGTCGAGAGGCTATGGACATTAGACGCGATGCCCTTTAAGAATGAAAAGAAACTCGTTCGCTCAAAGGAAGACACTTATGCCATAGCCCTCCTCGAGCAGAAGACAAAGAGAGTCGAGGTCAACGGAGTGATGAGATACGCAACTCCACTCTTGAGGCGAGAGGGTATGCCCACCCTCCACGCCTCAAAAGAAGTGACAGAGCGATATCTACTGAACACCGAGCGGCGTCTAGCCAAAGACCCCACTCAAGCCACTGTGTACCGCGCTGAGATCGACAAGCTGATCACAGCGGGACACATAAAGAAAATTGACATTCAAGAGGCCGACCAGATGACTGAATCCTGGTACGTGCCCCACCACAAGGTCCACCACAACGGCAAGGATCGCATTGTATTCAACTGCAGCTACCAGATCGGACTACAGAATCTGAATAAAGAACTCTTGCCCGGCCCGACACTCGGCCCCTCTCTCCTCGGCGTACTACTACGTTTCCGCCAAGACAAGGTGGCCATCAGCGGCGACATCAAAGGGATGTTCCTGCAGGTGCGACTAGTGGAGGAGGACAAGCCCTTGCTGCGGTTCCTATGGAGGGAGAGGATCAACGATGAGCAACCATCCATCTACCAATGGGAGGTCCTCCCCTTCGGCACCACATGCAGCCCATGCTGTGCTACGTTCGCACTTCAAAAACATGTGACAGAAGACCCTGAAGCTGACGAGGAGGTCAGACAAAGTGTAGAGAGGAGTTTCTACGTGGACAACTGTCTGCAAAGCGTCTCGACGCCAGAAGAAGCCGAAGCCCTCCTGCTCAAGCTCCGCGCCTCACTGATCAAAGGCGGCTTTGATCTCCGGCAGTGGGCCAGCAGTGACCCTCAAGTACTTCGCAGCCTCTCCCCAGAGACAAAGGCAGCAAGCAGCGAGACCTGGATGGCGACCACCCCAGGTGAAGCACAGGAAATGACATTGGGCCTAGTCTGGCGATTCAAAACACTCGCTCCATTACAAATACACACCCCTGACCCCGGAGCAGGGAAGGTCGACCCCTCTACCGACCACCAGACGGAGCGTATACAGAACACTCGCAAGTCAATACGACCCGCTGGGGTGTATCCTACCTTACACCACCCGGGCGAAAATGATTGTACGAGAGCTGTGGGACAAGGAACAGGGCTGGGACGACCCCATACCCGACCACCTAGCTTCCACCTGGAGAGAGTGGGAGAGAGAACTCAGCTCGCTCCAAAATGTGAACATACGCCGGAGCTACTTCCCACCCACAGTGCGGCTGGAGACGTGCCAGATGGACCTGCACGTCTTCAGTGACGCCTCGGAAGTGGCCTACGGTTCGGTGGCCTACTTGCGGGCCCGAGAGGAGGGAGGAGAAATACATACAGCCTTCATCCTGGCTCGCTCAAGGATAGCCCCCCGCAAGCAACAATCGATCCCGCGTCTAGAGCTCTGCGCAGCTCTGGTAGGCGCGCAACTCGCCACGTTAATCCAACGTGAACTCACCATCCCGGTGCAAAGAACAATCTTGTGGTCAGACTCCATGACCGTACTCACATGGATCCAGTCTGATTCTTGTAGATACAAGGTCTTCGTGGGAGTCAGAATCACATTGATTCAAGACCTGGTAGGATCAGCGTGCTGGAGGTACGTGGACACGAAACAGAACCCAGCCGATGTCATCACACGGGGGATGTCCCTAGATGACCTCACACGTCCCAATATCTATAGTGACGGTCCTGAGTTCCTCAAGCTCCCGGAGGAGGAGTGGCCTACCCCCACCCCACGGGAGGCTAGTCAAGAGGAGGCAGAGATCAAGAAATCTATGTTCTGTGGGTTGACGCACATCCCAGTCCCCACTGACCCTAACATAGACGACTGCCTCACCTTTGAGAGTGCGCAGCTAAAAACATTCCTGTGGCACCACCCTGAGGTTCCCCCCACTACAGACATTGACGCATCGAACTATGCAGAGGCAGAACTCCTTCTGCTACAGCGAGCCCAAAGAGACTCGTTCCCCGACGAGCTAGACTGCCTGCAGGGAACAAAGCCAATCCCTTCAGACAGCAGACTGCTCCACTTGGCCCCTGAGCGCGACACCCATGGCCTCATCAGGGTGGGTGGTCGTCTGAGACGGGCCCCGGACTTAACGGATGACGTCAAGTTTCCTATAGTCCTCAACAGCCGACACAAGGTCACTGAGCTCATCATAAAGAAATACGACGAGGATGTGGACCACGCTGGGGCAGAGAGTCTTCGCTGAGATCCGACGTTGTTATTGGATACTGCAAGGAAGAGAAGCAGTACGTCGCTTCCAGCGGACTTGTCTAGACTGTCGCAAGTGGCGAGCACAACGCCCTCGAGTACGTCTCAAGTGATGTAGCAGATGTCGACCCAGTCACCCCCAACACTCTCTTGATGGGGCGGCTGGACCCTGCGCTTCCACAGACGGTGTACAGACCTGAAGAAGCGAACGGCCAAAGAATGTGGAGGTACAGTCAAATATTGGCTGACAAGTTTTGGAACAGTTTCCTCCTCCACTACCTACCGTCTCTCCAAACCCGTCAGAAATGGGTAAAGGACAGAGACAACTTACAAGTGGACACAGTCGTTATGATCATAGACCAGTCACTACCCCGAGCTATGTGGCCGGCCGGCCGCGTAAGCAAAGTGATCACTGGTGCCGACGGAAAGGTCAGAACGGCAGAAGTTATTGTCCAGGGGCGGACCTACACCCGACCCGTGGCGAGGCTGATAGAGTTGCCGAGGCTCCCTGACTCCCCTGATGACGATCATGACCCACTGACTTTGTAGATTGCCCTACTCCCCACAACAGACATTGAGCAGTTGACTGGACTATTAATCTGTCTCCCCTTAACTAATTACGTGCAGACTAATTAGGAGGCGGCTGTTGTGAAGGGCCAGATTAAACTGAGAATCTACCTTTATTGTTTGATATACTTTGTATATTATTTATATATACACGGAATATCCCTTTACCTGCGTTCAAACCAGAGTAATATTCGCTCTCCTTATTGGACAGCGCCCCTAGGCGCCACCTCGCAGGCCCCCAATGCCAGGTTCAAAGACAAGTTCAGGCATGTCAGAACATGCCCGGAGACAGCGTATTGATACCAGACAAAGACTGCGGTTTGGGACTAGATCGACACTTAAGTATATATACAGCGCAAGATGCGCGCAGCAGTACCTTACCCCACCTTACCCCACCTTACCCAGAGCACCTGCTTGTCCATCTAAACAAGCCAACGTAGTTCATCGTGGTGAAGTGAGCAACTCGTGCGTTCAGAATATGTGTGAATAGAATAGTAAAGTGTCAGAGTTTAATGTAGTAACGTCAAGTTCGACCTAATCTAATGTGAAGTAAATAGTCGTTCATTTATTGTATATCGTGCGGCCACAGTTCGTTCATGTGTAGCATTACCCAGCGGTTCGTCGTGTTTTTAGCTAGTGTACTTAGCCAGGGTGTGTGGCCTAAATACGTTGCCCACACCCGAGGAGTCCTAGTCGGAGAACCGTTGGACATGTGCACAGGAGAACCAACGTCGGTGATTGCAGAACCATTACTGGTTGGATTATATTGATTTGGAACGTGTTACCCGGAGAAGAGCATCGTTGATTTCCACTATCGTTTGGGATTCAACCTCGTGAGGATTACAACTCGGGCTGGCCTCGTGGACGGAGGCTGGCTAGCTGTCATCAGTGCTATCGAGCATTTGGATTACAACTATTGCTTTGCTGCTGATCGTGGGATTTACAAGGACCGACTCCTGTACCTGGAGTCTCTTTATTCTTCATTGAATCAGACGGAGTATCCGAACATTCCTCTACCCTCCAGGCCTTACACCCCCGGAGGGAACCCATTGTCTCCAGGCGGTATCAGCGTTGCCTTATATAGTTGCTATTGTACGACAGGTGGTGTCAACTTAGACCCATCGTAGGATTCCTGCTATTCTTAGTGACTCATGCTATTGACTGACTTTACGCATATTCTTCGCCATACAAGCGCGACCCTAATTCTCATTCTGTAACCTAATGTTGCATAATAATAAAATACCCTCAAATACTATTTCTTTGTCAATGCCGTGTTCTTGTGGGTGTTCACCATCTATATTTGATGTACTGTCTGGCCAGTAATTAAAGTACATAACTAGCAGTGGTTTAATCTATCACAATCTTTAATACAGTCAGGGTTTTGTAACCCCTCAGTTACAATTACCTTGGCCATGAAGGCATCTGCGCACATCTATATTTTGAAGTTGAGAAATTTGTTGGAGTTTTAATATCAGATCTGGTAACTTTTGTGGTTTCCAATTAGTAGCCAGCTTAATTACATGATTCATTGCTTCACAATTATTATTTGTCCAATTATCAGGAATCCATTTCTTTCTGTTCTTTGTCTCCATTATTTTCTTTTTCAATGTAGGTATTAACTTAGAGAAATATGTAGTGAACTCTGGGCAATTTGATTCTATATATGTTTCAAGTTCAAGTACATTTTCACAAAAGTCATACTCGTTTTTACAGTAGGTAAGAGAATTAGCATTATAGAACAGCTTATTCTCAAGTACTGCTCTCTTTTTTGCATCCATTCCCACTTTATGTGTTAGATAATGTTTCACATTATCCCGAATATGTTTTGAACACAAAATATGACTCGCTTCAGGAAACAAAGACTCTATGGCCTTTAAAATTGCCCGTTCCTGATCGGATCCAATAACTATGTCCTCACTGATATTTATTTCTGTTGCTAAATATGCCACCGACAACTTTGATTTCAAATGGGCAAAGAAATCATGGTAAGTCTCAAAGCTGCCGTCCCAGTGCAAATACAGTGGCCCAATGAATAATGGTGGCTCTCCAGTCTCTTTCTTAAAAAGTTTTGGGTTTTTGAACACAGTCACTGTTAAGAAGCAAGCCCCCAAATTAAATGTGCGATCCACTCCTAAAACAGATGTAGCATCCTGCCCACAACAAAATCTTCTAACATCTTCTAATTGTTCATCAAAGTAAAGGATGACACAAGGTGGTTTTCCCTTCCTAGAAATTTTCTGGTATTTTGGGGTAGTTTCTGGTATTTTGGGGTATACTTTGGGGTATTTTGGGGTATTTTCTGGTATTTTGGGGTAGTTTCTGGTATTTTGGGGTATTTTGGGGTATTTTCTGGTATTTTGGGGTATTTTGGGGTAGTTTCTGGTATTTTGGGGTATACTTTGGGGTAGTTTCTGGTATTTTCTGGTATTTTGGGGTATACTTTGGGGTATTTTGGGGTATACTTTGGGGTATTTTGGGGTATTTTCTGGTATTTTGGGGTAGTTTCTGGTATTTTGGGGTATACTTTGGGGTATTTTGGGGTATTTTCTGGTATTTTGGGGTATACTTTGGGGTATTTTGGGGTAGTTTCTGGTATTTTCTGGTATTTTCTGGTATTTTGGGGTAGTTTCTGGTATTTTGGGGTATACTTTGGGGTATTTTGGGGTAGTTTCTGGTATTTTCTGGTATTTTGGGGTATACTTTGGGGTATTTTGGGGTATTTTCTGGTATTTACTGGTATTTTGGGGTATTTACTGGTATTTTGGGGTATTTCCTGGTATTTTGGGGTAGTTTCTGGTATTTTGGGGTATACTTTGGGGTATTTTGGGGTATTTTCTGGTATTTTGGGGTATACTTTGGGGTATTTTGGGGTAGTTTCTGGTATTTTCTGGTATTTTCTGGTATTTTGGGGTATTTTGGGGTAGTTTCTGGTATTTTGGGGTATACTTTGGGGTATTTTGGGGTAGTTTCTGGTATTTTATGGTATTTTGGGGTATACTTTGGGGTATTTTCTGGTATTTTCTGGTATTTTCTGGTATTTTGGGGTAGTTTCTGGTATTTTGGGGTATACTTTGGGGTATTTTGGGGTAGTTTCTGGTATTTTCTGGTACTTTGGGGTGATTAGTAGGACCCCATAGTTAGGGTCGCCGGCAATGTCTGTTGTCAGGGGAGTGTAAAGGCTGTGTCCTACTAGGGACTCTATGAGGTTGACGTTGCCAATGGTATCATTGACAAAAATATGGACCAGGGCGGTGGTGTGGCGAGGGGGTTTGCCCTTGTCAGTGACCTTCACAACCAGGCGGTGCAGGCCATTGTGTTTGCGGGTGAACTCATGAGCCAGTGTGATCTCCCCACTGGTAGGCGAGATGTGGAACAGTCCATGTGGGTTGCCGCCAGTGATGCTGTACACAAGCTCAGCGTTGGGCCCTGCATCTATGTCTTCTGCCTCCACTACTTCCACACAGGTTTCTGGAGCAGTAACAGGTGGTAGGAATTTGTAGGTGGAATTGGACGGCTTGGTTACGTAGGGGGCATTGTCGTTCTCATCTAAGACGTTGATGGTCACCCCTACGTAGGAAGACCTGGGTGGGTCCCCGGCATCCACAGCCTTGAGGCGGAAGGTGTAGGTGCTCTCCTTTTCCCGGTCAAAGGAGATACTGGACAGGATGGTGCCAGTGCCATTCTGGATGACAAACTTGCCATTGTTCGGCTCGACATAGAGCCTTACCCTGGCATTCTCACCTTTATCGGCATCAGTGACTGTAACAACGCCAACAGGGTTGAGCGGAGCCATGTTCTCTGAGACAGAGAAGCTGTAGCCACTCAACATAAACTTGGGGTCATTGTCGTTACGGTCAAGAACATTGATCACCACTGTGGCAGTGCCCGTCTTGCTGGGAACACCCTTGTCTGCAGCTGCCACATGGAACTCATAGCGCTCTGTGTCTTCCCGATCCAGCAGGTTCTTCACGCGCACTTCACCAGTGTTGGGGTCGATTTCAAAAAGCTTGGTAGCTGAGGCTTCAATAATGCTATAGGTCAGCTCAGCATTGGTGCCGCTGTCCGCATCCATCGCCACCACGTAACGAACCTTGTCACCTGGTTGGTTACCCTCAGCAAAGTCCACCTCCAGCATTGTCGGGGAAAAGATGGGAATGTTGTCATTCATGTCTGTCACCTGGACTTTGAGGGAATTTGTGCTGGACAGGGCTGGGTTACCAGAGTCCACGGCAACAATCTCGATCCTGTAATCCTTGACGCGCTCATAGTCCAGCAAAGTGGTGGTCTGCAGGAAATACTTCCTCTTGCGGTGGTCATTGGCCGACTCGCTAGCGGGTCGCAGCTGGAATGGTACGTTGCCAGCCACCACACAGGTGACTACAGCGTTCTCGCCCTCATCGCGGTCCGACACCTCAACCATAGCCACAGGAGTCCCGATGGGCATGTCCTCTGAAATGTTGGCCACGCCGTCCTGGTGTATGACGAGGCCAAATCCACAAATCTCGATGGCTGGTGCATTGTCATTCTGGTCCCTGATTTTGATGGTCACCGTGACCTTTGAGCTCTTGGAGTTGGGACCACAGCCTTTGGCCACCACAGAGAATATGAGGAATTTCAAGTTCTCCTTCTCACGGTCCACCAGGCCCTTGACGTAGATTATGCCTGTCGAGTTATCGATGCGGAGGAGTCTCTGAACAGTCTCAGATGGCGCGTGAAGGCTGTAGTCAAACTCACAGTTGGTGCTTGTGTCATTGTCATTGGCTCTAACCTGCAGGACAGACAAGTGGAGACGTTTTGAATTAGCAGGACAAATAAAACAAGGTCCAAGCTTGTTTGCTGTATACACACATTTTCTTAATTGCGTGTAGTAACACCATTACTAGGGCTGTACCGAATGTGTCTATTCATTCTGTTTAAACCAATGGGGTTTTTCTTCACAGTTGCAGATAATGATTAGGCTACACTAATATTATAGTATTATACTATTATAGTATATGACTAGTCATACATTTGATTATAAAACATTTATCATAAATAATGTAGCATCCGCTTGGCACTCGGCGCTTTCGTACCAACCATGCCCTTATTGGATTATTTATGTTGACAAAATTGATGAGTTATATTCATTAAAGAAAGTTGATTTAATAAAAAAAAAATACTAATTTAATCAGATTAATCCCTTTATTCAAATTGAGGATTTTTTTTGTGAGGATATAAAAAAGAAAAAAAATATTTGGATTACGTCATAAAATATGACGACAGACATTCAAAGCTTCGTTCGAATACTTCAATAGAAGCTTCGAATGTTAAAAAATGACATTCGGTACAGCCCTACCCATTACTATGTAATAATATGTCATTCATGTTATATATGATACATATAATTACTACAAAGCTTTGCTTTATTGATATTTTTTTTTCTTTTTTAGTTCATGCTCTGCATATTACATAATGGCTTATGAAAACTAAGTGCAAGACCCCCATGTCCATATAAACATCCTGTGATTGTCAAATGCGTCATTGGCATCTAATGGGCAGATGAGTGATTGTGTTAATGTTCCTCTCATTATCAAAATGCCCTTAGAAGAGGATGGAGGAGTGACAGACACTGGTGACAATCAATTTGCTTGGCCCTCCTTAGGAAGTGTGCCAAGATTCATCTTCATATACTGAAGACACAAATGCATTGATTAAATAATGAATTACACACTATCAACCATGTCTTCTCAGAATACCAATCAATCAATCAATCAACTAATCAATATGATACAATCATATGTCCAGGGCCTGAATTCATCAAGCATCTTAATGTAAGAGTTATGATCATAAGTCTTGTGTATATAGTACATTGGATGTGATGTAGACCAGTACTGCTACTTTCAGAAGTGTGGCGACTATGAGCTCAGGTCAGCAGGTGTTAAAGTGGGGTCATAGAAATTACTAGGTCATGTAAGTGCAGCACTTAGACTACATGTTAACTTGCGATTCTCCGAGATGTTGAGTACAACCTTGGTCCAATTGCAATAATGTGTGTCACATGTGCCATCAGACGTGCCAAGTACTCACCTTGGCAATGTGATTTTATGGCATCACTTGTCCTCATACACACCTTGGGGGATATATCACATGGCACTATATCACTTCCTCAAATAGGGGCCAGCTAACCCTCCACCGCACCATGTGTGACTGAATCTGACTCCGTCAGGAGATTATCCATGGAGCTTATTGGTATTATTGCTCTATATGTGACTCATTCTATTACATCTGTCACTGGAAACCCAGAGAAATCATTTCACGTAGGGTGCATTTGAAGAGTGGCTCTTTTGAGGCAGCATAAATGCTTGATTGACACTCCTGACCTGCTTAAGACTTCAATTAGACCACTTTTACTCCCACTGTTCGTTTGCTGCTGCATCCCATGGAAGATTATGAAGGAGGGGGGGGGGGGGGCATACTCAACACACCCATTGAAAATAACTAGATTGTGCCGACTAATAGTTGACTAGGAGATTAACAGTATTTATACCAATTTTATGCCTGGACATTTGCCTCAAATTGACCCTGGAAAATAGCCAACTCAATGGCTGTGCCTAATCATAGTGGCGGCTGTGCTCACATGCTGCAACTCAATATGCAATTCTAGGAACTTGTCAATAATTAACTTGTGTTCTGTAACATCTGGTGTTTAAAGAAGGGAAATCAATTGGCAGTGGCGATTATGATTTGACTTCACTTGTTTCTTTAACCATAACCCCATTGTTCTGGATCATTGCCCAGGCCCCAGGGGGAAGACGAGGCCCCTAATGAAACAAGGTTGCTTGTCATGCTATGAGGGAGGCTTGAGTGCTCTTGAACTATCATGCTAGTTTACCAGCTCCCTCACATGCTGCAGTCTAAACGCCTTCTAATTAGTGGTATAGAAACATAATACTGTGTGTAATTCAATGGTTTAAAATGTTTCTGTTTTAAATACCTTGATCACAAAGTGGTAAAACAAAGGACAATATTACCTCTCTCTGCATTATGATAGCATTTGTGTGTGTCTCTGTGTGTGTGTTTTGTCTGTGTGTGTGCGTGTGTGTGTGTGTTTGTGTGTACGTGTGTGTGTGTGTGTACGTGTGTGTTTGTCTGTGTACGTGTGTGTGTTTGTCTGTGTGTGTGTGTGTTTGTTTGTCTGTGTATGTGTGTGTGTTTGTACGTGTGTGTGTCTGGGTGTGTGTTTGTCTGTGTGCGTGTTTGTCTGTGTATGTGTGTGTGTTTGTCTGTGTACGTGTTTGTCTGGGTGTGTGTTTGTCTGTGTGTGTGTGTGTGTGTTTGTGTGTGTGTTTGTCTGGGTGTGTGTGTGTGTGTGTGTGTGTGTGTGTGTGTACACGTGCATCTCACCTGCAGGACAGAGTGCCCGGTCGGGCTGTTCTCCGACAGCTCAGCCTCATAGTGGCTCCTCTCGAACTTGTCGTTCTGGTCCGTGACGGTGACTCTGAGCAGAGCGCTGCTGGCCAGCAGTGGGTTCCCCCCGTCCTCCACGCCGATGTACAGGTCATAAGAGTCCTTCCGCTCGCGGTCCAGGGTGCCCATGACACTGGGGTATACTTTGGGGTATTTTGGGGTATTTTCTGGTATTTTGGGGTATACTTTGGGGTATTTTGGGGTAGTTTCTGGTATTTTGGGGTAGTTTCTGGTATTTTGGGGTATTTTGGGGTAGTTTCTGGTATTTTCTGGTATTTTGGGGTATACTTTGGGGTATTTTGGGGTAGTTTCTGGTATTTCCTGGTATTTTCTGGTATTTTGGGGTATTTTGGGGTAGTTTCTGGTATTTTGGGGTATACTTTGGGGTATTTTGGGGTAGTTTCTGGTATTTTCTGGTATTTGGGGGTATTTTGGGGTAGTTTCTGGTATTTTGGGGTATACTTTGGGGTATTTTGGGGTAGTTTCTGGTATTTTCTGGTATTTTCTGGTACTTTGGGGTGATTAGTAGGACGGTGGGACCCCATAGTTAGGGTCGCCGGCAATGTCTGTTGTCAGGGGAGTGTAAAGGCTGTGTCCTACTAGGGACTCTATGAGGTTGACGTTGCCAATGGTATCATTGACAAAAATATGGACCAGGGCGGTGGTGTGGCGAGGGGGTTTGCCCTTGTCAGTGACCTTCACAACCAGGCGGTGCAGGCCATTGTGTTTGCGGGTGAACTCATGAGCCAGTGTGATCTCCCCACTGGTAGGCGAGATGTGGAACAGTCCATGTGGGTTGCCGCCAGTGATGCTGTACACAAGCTCAGCGTTGGGCCCTGCATCTATGTCTTCTGCCTCCACTACTTCCACACGGGTTTCTGGAGCAGTAACAGGTGGTAGGAATTTGTAGGTGGAATTGGACGGCTTGGTTACGTAGGGGGCATTGTCGTTCTCATCTAAGACGTTGATGGTCACCCCTACGTAGGAAGACCTGGGTGGGTCCCCGGCATCCACAGCCTTGAGGCGGAAGGTGTAGGTGCTCTCCTTTTCCCGGTCAAAGGAGATACTGGACAGGATGGTGCCAGTGCCATTCTGGATGACAAACTTGCCATTGTCCGGCTCGACATAGAGCCTTACCCTGGCATTCTCACCTTTATCGGCATCAGTGACTGTAACAACGCCAACAGGGTTGAGCGGAGCCATGTTCTCTGAGACAGAGAAGCTGTAGCCACTCAACATAAACTTGGGGTCATTGTCGTTACGGTCAAGAACATTGATCACCACTGTGGCAGTGCCCGTCTTGCTGGGAACACCCTTGTCTGCAGCTGCCACATGGAACTCATAGCGCTCTGTGTCTTCCCGATCCAGCAGGTTCTTCACGCGCACTTCACCAGTGTTGGGGTCGATTTCAAAAAGCTTGGTAGCTGAGGCTTCAATAATGCTATAGGTCAGCTCAGCATTGGTGCCGCTGTCCGCATCCATCGCCACCACGTAACGAACCTTGTCACCTGGTTGGTTACCCTCAGCAAAGTCCACCTCCAGCATTGTCGGGGAAAAGATGGGAATGTTGTCATTCATGTCTGTCACCTGGACTTTGAGGGAATTTGTGCTGGACAGGGCTGGGTTACCAGAGTCCACGGCAACAATCTCTATCTTGTAATCCTTGACGCGCTCATAGTCCAGCAAAGTGGTGGTCTGCAGCAAATACTCCCTCTGGTGGTGGACATTGGTCGACTCGCTAACGGGTCGCAGCTGGAATGGTACGTTGCCAGCCACCACACAGGTGACTACAGCGTTCTCGCCCTCATCGCGGTCCGACACCTCAACCATAGCCACAGGAGTCCCGATGGGCATGTCCTCTGAAATGTTGGCCACGCCGTCCTGGTGTATGACGAGGACATATCCACGAATCTTGATGGCTGGTGCATTGTCATTCTGGTCCCTGATTTTGATGGTCACCGTGACCTTTGAGCTCTTGGGACCACAGCCGTTGGCCACCACAGAGAATATGAGGAAGTTCTCCTTCTCACGGTCCACCAGGCCCTTGACGTAGATTATGCCTGTCGAGTTATCGATGCGGAGGAGTCTCTGACCAGTCTCAGATGGCGCGTGAAGGCTGTAGTCAAACTCACAGTTGGTGCCTGTGTCATTGTCATTGGCTCTAACCTGCAGGACAGACAAGTGGAGACGTTTTGAATTAGCAGGACAAATAAAACAAGGTCCAAGCTTGTTTGCTGTATACACACATTTTCTTAATTGCGTGTAGTAACACCATTACTAGGGCTGTACCGAATGTGTCTATTCATTCTGTTTAAACCAATAGGGTTTTTCTTCAGTTGCAGATAATGATTAGGCTACACTAATATTATAGTATTATACTATTATAGTATATGACTAGTCATACATTTTTTTATAAAACATTTATCATAAATAATGTAGCATCCGCTTGGCACTCTGCGCTTTCGTACCAACCATGCCCTTATTGGATTATTTATGTTGACAAAATTGATGAGTTATATTCATTAAAGTTGATTTAATAAAAAAAAAAAACTCATTTAATCAGATTAACCCCTTTATTCAAATTGAGGATTTTCTTTGAAGATATAAAAAAGAAGAAAAATATTTGGATTACGTCATAAAATATGACGACAGACATTCGAAGCTTCGTTCGAATACTTCAATAGAAGCTTCGAATGTTAAAAAATGACATTCGGTACAGCCCTACGCATTACTATGTAATAATATGTCATTTATGTTATATATGATACATATAATTACTACAAAGCTTTGCTTTATTGATATTTCTTTTTCTTTTTTAGTTCATGCTCTGCATATTACATAATGGCTTATGAAAACTAAGTGCACACCCCCATGTCCATATAAACATCCTGTGATTGTCAAATGCGTCATTGGCATCTAATGGGCAGATGAGTGATTGTGTTAATGTTCCTCTCATTATCAAAATGCCCTTAGAAGAGGATGGAGGAGTGACAGACACCGGTGACAATCAATTTGCTTGGCCCTCCTTAGGAAGTGTGCCAAGATTCATCTTCATATACTGAGGACACAAATGCATTGATTAAATAATGAATTACACACTATCAACCATGTCTTCTCAGAATACCAATCAATCAATCAATCAATCAACTAATCAATATGATACAATCATATGTCCAGGGCCTGAATTCATCAAGCATCTTAATGTAAGAGTTATGATCATAAGTCTTGTGTATATAGTACATTGGATGTGATGTAGACCAGTACTGCTACTTTCAGAAGTGTGGCGACTATGAGCTCAGGTCAGCAGGTGTTAAAGTGGGGTCATAGAAATTACTAGGTCATGTAAGTGCAGCACTTAAGTTAGACTACATGTTAACTTGCGATTCTCCCGAGATGTTGAGTACAACCTTGGTCCAATTGCAATAATGTGTGTCACACGTGCCATCAGACGTGCCAAGTACTCACCTTGGCAATGTGATTTTATGGCATCACTTGTCCTCATACACACCTTGGGGGATATATCACATGGCACTATATCACTTCCTCAAATAGGGGCCAGCTAACCCTCCACCGCACCATGTGTGACTGAATCTGACTCCGTCAGGAGATTATCCATGGAGTTTATTGGTATTATTGCTCTATATGTGACTCATTCTATTACATCTGTCACTGGAAACCCAGAGAAATCATTTCACGTAGGGTGCATTTGAAGAGTGGCTCTTTTGAGGCAGCATAAATGCTTGATTGACACTCCTGACCTGCTTAAGACTTCAATTAGACCACTTTTACTCCCACTGTTCGTTTGCTGCTGCATCCCATGGAAGATTATGAAGGAGGGGGGGGGGGGGGGGGGGGGGGCATACTCAACACACCCATTGAAAATAACTAGATTGTGCCGACTAATAGTTGACTAGGAGATTAACAGTATTTATACCAATTTTATGCCTGGACACTTGCCTCAAATTGACCCTGGAAAATAGCCAACTCAATGGCTGTGCCTAATCATAGTGGCGGCTGTGCTCACATGCTGCAACTCAATATGCAATTCTAGGAACTTGTCAATAATTAACTTGTGTTCTGTAACATCTGGTGTTTAAAGAAGGGAAATCAATTGGCAGTGGCGATTATGATTTGACTTCACTTGTTTCTTTAACCATAACCCCATTGTTCTGGATCATTGCCCAGGCCCCAGGGGGAAGACGAGGCCCCTAATGAAACAAGGTTGCTTGTCATGCTATGAGGGAGGCTTGAGTGCTCTTGAACTATCATGCTACTGTAGTTTACCAGCTCCCTCACATGCTGCAGTCTAAACGCCTTCTAATTAGTGGTATAGAAACATAATACTGTGTGTAATTCAATGGTTTAAAATGTTTCTGTTTTAAATACCTTGATCACAAAGTGGTAAAACAAAGGACAATATTACCTCTCTCTGCATTATGATAGCATTTGTGTGTGTCTCTGTGTGTGTGTTTTGTCTGTGTGTGTGTGTGTGTGTGTGTGTGTGTGTGTTTGTGTGTACGTGTGTGTGCGTGTGTGTGTACGTGTGTGTTTGTCTGTGTACGTGTGTGTGTTTGTCTGTGTGTGTGTGTGTGTGTTTGTTTGTCTGTGTATGTGTGTGTGTTTGTACGTGTGTGTGTCTGGGTGTGTGTTTGTCTGTGTGCGTGTTTGTCTGTGTATGTGTGTGTGTTTGTCTGTGTACGTGTTTGTCTGGGTGTGTGTTTGTCTGTGTGTGTGTGTGTGTGTGTGTGTGTGTGTGTGTGTGTGTGTGTGTGTGTGTGTGTGTGTGTGTGTGTGTGTGTGTGTGTGTGTGTGTGTGTGTGTGTGTGTGTGTTGTCTGTGTGTGTGTGTGTGTGTGTGTGTGTGTGTGTGTGTGTGTGTGTGTGTGTGTGTGTGTGTGTGTGTGTGTGTGTGTGTACACGTGCATCTCACCTGCAGGACAGAGTGCCCGGTCGGGCTGTTCTCCGACAGCTCAGCCTCATAGTGGCTCCTCTCGAACTTGTTGTTCTGGTCCGTGACGGTGACTCTGAGCAGAGCGCTGCTGGCCCGCGGCGGGTTCCCCCCGTCCTCCACGCCGATGACCAGTTCATAAGAGTCCTTCCGCTCGCGGTCCAGGGTGCCTATGACTCTGAGCTGCGGCAGCTTCTGGCCCATATCATCGTCCACCTGCAGGCTGAAGAGCTGGTCCGTGTCCGGCCCGGTGATCAGCCAGTAGTTGGCCACCGCGTTGAGGCCTGAGTCCTTGTCGTGGGCCATGGGGATGGAGAAGAGAGCGCCGATGCGTGTGTTCTCTGGGATCGACAGGGTGAGGATGTCCGAGGAGAACTGCGGCGTGTTGTCATTGACATCCAATACCTCGATGCGGCCCTCAATCTCTCTCTTGATCCCCTTGATCATGTCCGTGATGGACACCTTGAACTCCAGGAAACACTCGCCCTCGAACACATTGGGGCACCGTCTCTCGCGGTCGATGGGTAGCGTGGTGGTGTAGATGTCTCCGGTCTTGCCGTCCACCCGCAGGAAACGGGAGCCCACCACCAGTTTGTACAGGTGGCCGGAATCGGTCAGGTTCTCGTCCGCCGCCAGGCTGCCGATGAGGGTGTTGTGCGGCTGCTCCTCGTTCAGCCGGTACAGGATGTGATTCGGCGAGGCGCCACAGAACACCAGCAGGACAGCCGACAGTACCAGCCTCATCTCCCACCTCAGATTCATATCTCCACCCGACTGGCACAGCATCCGTCTGGGAGAAAGGAAACAAGAGAGAAACAAACAACAACACGATTAGTCAGGGCCCCCCTATACATCATCCACAAAAAGGTTGAGGCATTGCCAAGAAATCTTTTAAAGAAAGTTGACGTGGAATTTGGAGTGGATATCTATTCAGCGAGGTCTTAAAAAAAATTATAAAAAAAATTATATATTTGTATTTGGCGTAGTGGGCAAGGCGCTCGCCACGAATGACGGAGACGCTGGGCTCGCCTGTTCGAGCCCAGCGCTCCACATTGCTTTCAGTTTAGCTGGTCGTTCATACTAATACACATTGGCCGTATTAGGGGGTGGGAAACTGATGGGTGGGGATCGGGCGTTGTGGACAGCGACTCCTACAGGTCGGTTTGTGCGCTTGCGCAGTAGAATCAGGAAGTGTCGGGGGCAGCGTGAGCCTCCCACACGTTACTCCTCGCCACTGAGAGATCGAGCTGCGCAGGTGAAAAGATGCGACTGCTGTTACCTCAAGTACCGGAGGGGACTTGTGCTATGTATGACTTAGTCCACATTGCAGCCGGCTTGTGGGAGGCAAGAAACAGCGTTCGTGACAGGGGAGGGTTGAATTGGATGATACGAAATTGGGATGGGAGAAAAATATAGAAAATGGGAGAAAAAGTGGATCAAAAAAAAATATTTGTATTTCATTTTTGGATGAAAGGCACAGGTACAGGCATACAATGCACATAAAACATAATTTAAATTCTTTGCCAACTACAAGCATTGGCTTGCCCCTTGCGTCATAAAAAAAAGTCTATCTGTCTGAACAGGACTGAAAAGACCTGTTTCGAGATGCACAATGAGATATTCTGAGAGAATTGTTGAATACATAAACAAATGTTCTAGAATGTTCTATTATGACATCATAATCAGTAGGGATATCCTTTCATTGGTCTATGTTGACCACGCCCCCATGGTTCGGCTCCTCCCCCTTCAGGGGAGTACCATTGATCATTAGGCCACGCCCCCCTTTTGTATCTTTTGAAACGCTTGTCGTAGAGACTTGCGGGTTGTGCCTAGGCTGGTAAAGATATGCCTCCTAAAGTGTGAAAACAGAAGTACAGGAAGTACCGGCTACAGGCTTTCCGGTTTCAACAAAACAATTATAGAAACGTGTGAAGTGCACAATATTTCCTCGTTTAAGCCACTGCAACGGCTTTGCCTGAAGAATTGACTACATGACCGGGACGTTCTAGCTTGTTTGCCGACAGGATTCGGGAAATGTTTGGTCCGTTCGGAGGCAGCTTCCAGGGGAAGTACATACACCGGAAATTCACACTTTCGGCCGTAGTGCTTTACCAGTCTTTATCTCACGGAGGAGATAAAACTGGGAACGAGGTTAGGGTTGTGCCATTGTACTCAATAGGGATATCCTCTTTCATTGGTCTATGTTGACCACGCCCCCATGGTAATTGGCTCCTCCCCCTTTGTGTATCTTTTGAACCGTTTGACGTAGAGACTTGCGGGTTGTGCCATTGTACTCAGGGATATCCTCTTTCATTGGTCTATCTATGTTGACCACAGGATTTGAATCAATTAAGGCTTGCAGGTGTACTGAGTTGATTGACACCTGCATGTGCTTGACACTTAAGGGAGGTGTCAATCAACTCAGTACTGACTTCTACATTCATTGGTGGATGTTAGCCATGACCTCTATACAATGGGTTAACCCTTTAACTATACCACTTACATTAGACACCCTAGCAACCACCTATAACACCCTAGCAACCACCTAGAAACACCATAGCAACCACCTAGAAACACCCTAGCAACCACCTATAACACCCTAGCAACCACCTAGAAACACCCTAGCAACCAGCTATAACACCCTAGCAACCACCTATAACACACACACAAAAGGAGCCGCATGTGATTGGTGGAGGCGGGACCCTTACAAAAACTGTTGTTGCTAATCATTGACACATGCTAGGCTGTAATAATCTCCCCCAGAAAAATCTACTTTGCATTTGATATATTGCAAATATATGCCATCACACACACTGGCATTTAAAGGTTTAGAATTATAAAATTAATATGTGGTGCTATGATCAGGGCTGAAGTTGAATAAAAGATTGTATTATTTTCAATCTGACATTACAAAAAAACTGAAAATCCATCAAAATCAGTGTTGTTGCTAATCATACATATGCTAGCCCCCAGACCCCGTGCTTAAAAAGTGGCCTGACTGGGGCTATATTTTGCACTATATTTCCTGGCCTGAATGATTTCCCCAGTCCGGCCCTGGTTAAAAGCCTCCAATGCTTATTAGTGTGTGTGCGTTTGAACGTGTGCATGTTTCAACCATACATTTCCATTTATATATATAAAAAAAAATGTTTTACCTCCTATAATAGTGGGGGTCGCGGCTCTCTGACCCCGTTATTTTTGGGTCGCGGCCTGAAAAGTTTGGGAACCCCTGAAGTAGAACAGCTAGCTAGCCGTTGTGGACTCACCTTTCCACAGCAAAACGGTAGGCAAGGCACCTTGGTTGCGAAATGCAAACTTCAATCTATGTTGTTTAGTCTATCTGTTCAGTACTGTTTCAATATGCACAATGAGATCTTCTGAGAGAATTGTTGAATAGATACACAAATGTTCTAGAATGTTTGATTATGACATCATACTATGACATCATACTGTGACATCACAAATGTTCTAGAATGTGCTATTATGACATCATACTGTGACATCACAAATGTTCTAGAATGTGCTATTATGACATCATACTGTGACATCACAACGGAACATGTTTGAGTGCCATTTGAATAATATAAATAAAGGCTGTCCCCGAAGCCTTTTTTGGGGATTTAAACTTCATCAGGGTTCTTCGAACGGACGTTCGAACCTTCAAAAAAAATTTAAATTAAAAAAATAATAATTTATAATTTTTTCCCCCCTCAAACTAAATCCTCAATTTGAATAAAGTGATTCAAACTTCGTCAGGGTTTTTCGAACGGACATTCGAACCTTCGTTTTTAATTAAAAATTTTAAATAAAAAAGAAATAATTCTCATTTTCTTTTATACATTTTTTTTTATATCCTCAAACTAAGGCCCTGTCCACACGAGCGCTGGATTTAATGTAACCGAAGTTTGAAAAAAATAAACCTCTGTCCACACAGGTGAACAACCGCATATAATTGCGTACTCACGGTGGCTGGAAAACCAGCAAACCGATACATGTAGTACAATGTCAAAGCAGTAGGCGGCGATGTTGTTCAGACATGAAGGCCATCTGTCTGAACAGGACTGAAAAGACCTGTTTCGAGATGCACAATGAGATATTCTGAGAGAATTGTTGAATACATAAACAAATGTTCTAGAATGTTCTATTATGACATCATAATCAGTAGGGATATCCTTTCATTGGTCTATGTTGACCACGCCCCCATGGTTCGGCTCCTCCCCCTTCAGGGGAGTACCATTGATCATTAGGCCACGCCCCCTTTTTGTATCTTTTGAAACGCTTGTCGTAGAGACTTGCGGGTTGTGCCTAGGCTGGTAAAGATATGCCTCCTAAAGTGTGAAAACAGAAGTACAGGAAGTACCGGCTACAGGCTTTCCGGTTTCAACAAAACAATTATAGAAACGTGTGAAGTGCACAATATTTCCTCGTTTAAGCCACTGCAACGGCTTTGCCTGAAGAATTGACTACATGACCGGGACGTTCTAGCTTGTTTGCCGACAGGATTCGGGAAAAGTTTGGTCCGTTCGGAGGCAGCTTCCAGGGGAAGTACATACACCGGAAATTCACACTTTCGGCCGTAGTGCTTTACCAGTCTTTATCTCACGGAGATAAAACTGGGAACGAGGTTAGGGTTGTGCCATTGTACTCAATAGGGATATCCTCTTTCATTGGTCTATGTTGACCACACCCCCATGGTTTGGCTCCTCCCCCTTTGTGTATCTTTTGAACTGTTTGTCGTAGAGACTTGCGGGTTGTGCCATTGTACTCAGGGATATCCTCTTTCATTGGTCTATCTATGTTGACCACAGGATTTGAATCAATTAAGGGTTGCAGGTGTACTGAGTTGATTGACACCTGCATGTGCTTGACACTTAAGGGAGGTGTCAATCAACTCAGTACTGACTTCTACATTCATTGGTGGATGTTAGCCATGACCTCTATACAATGGGTTAACCCTTTAACTATACCACTTACATTAGACACCCTAGCAACCACCTATAACACCCTAGCAACCACCTAGAAACACCATAGCAACCACCTAGAAACACCCTAGCAACCACCTATAACACCCTAGCAACCACCTAGAAACACCCTAGCAATCAGCTATAACACCCTAGCAACCACCTATAACACACACACAAAAGGAGCCGCATGTGATTGGTGGAGGCGGGACCCTTACAAAAAACTGTTGTTGCTAATCATTGACACATGCTAGCCTGTAATAATCTCCCCCAGAAAAATCTACTTTGCATTTGATATATTGCAAATATATGCCATCACACACACTGGCATTTAAAGGTTTAGAATTATAAAATTAATATGTGGTGCTATGATCAGGGCTGAAGTTGAATAAAAGATTGTATTATTTTCAATCTGACATTACAAAAAAAACTGAAAATCCATCAAAATCAGTGTTGTTGCTAATCATACATATGCTAGCCCCCAGACCCCGTGCTTAAAAAGTGGCCTGACTGGGGCTATATTTTGCACTATATTTCCTGGCCTGAATGATTTCCCCAGTCCGGCCCTGGTTAAAAGCCTCCAATGCTTATTAGTGTGTGTGCGTTTGAACGTGTGCATGTTTCAACCATACATTTCCATTTATATATAATTTTTATTTTTTTTACCTCCTATAATAGTGGGGGTCGCGGCTCTCTGACCCCGTTATTTTTGGGTCGCGGCCTGAAAAGTTTGGGAACCCCTGAAGCAGAACAGCTAGCTAGTCGTTGTGGACTCACCTTTCCACAGCAAAACGGTAGGCAAGGCACCTTGGTTGCGAAATGCAAACTTCAATCTATGTTGTTTAGTCTATCTGTTCAGTACTGATTCAATATGCACAATGAGATCTTCTGAGAGAATTGTTGAATAGATACACAAATGTTCTAGAATGTTTGATTATGACATCATACTATGACATCATACTGTGACATCACAAATGTTCTAGAATGTGCTATTATGACATCATACTGTGACATCACAAATGTTCTAGAATGTGCTATTATGACATCATACTGTGACATCACAACGGAACATGTTTGAGTGCCATTTGAATAATATAAATAAAGGCTGTCCCCGAAGCCTTTTTTGGGGATTTAAACTTCATCAGGGTTCTTCGAACGGACGTTCGAACCTTCGAAAAAAATTAAAATTAAAAAAATAATAATTTATAATTTTTTCCCCCCTCAAACTAAATCCTCAATTTGAATAAAGTGATTCAAACTTCGTCAGGGTTTTTCGAACGGACATTCGAACCTTCGTTTTTAATTTAAAAATTTTAATAAAAAAGAAATAATTCTCATTTTCTTTTATACATTTTTTTTTATATCCTCAAACTAAGGCCCTGTCCACACGAGCGCTGGATTTAATGTAACCGAAGTTTGAAAAAAATAAACCTCTGTCCACACAGGTGAACAACCGCATATAATTGCGTACTCACGGTGGCTGGAAAACCAGCAAACCGATACATGTAGTACAATGTCAAAGCAGTAGGCGGCGATGTTGTTCAGACATGAAGGCCATCTGTCTGAACAGGACTGAAAAGACCTGTTTCGAGATGCACAATGAGATATTCTGAGAGAATTGTTGAATACATAAACAAATGTTCTAGAATGTTCTATTATGACATCATAATCAGTAGGGATATCCTTTCATTGGTCTATGTTGACCACGCCCCCATGGTTCGGCTCCTCCCCCTTCAGGGGAGTACCATTGATCATTAGGCCACGCCCCCTTTTTGTATCTTTTGAAACGCTTGTCGTAGAGACTTGCGGGTTGTGCCTAGGCTGGTAAAGATATGCCTCCTAAAGTGTGAAAACAGAAGTACAGGAAGTACCGGCTACAGGCTTTCCGGTTTCAACAAAACAATTATAGAAACGTGTGAAGTGCACAATATTTCCTCGTTTAAGCCACTGCAACGGCTTTGCCTGAAGAATTGACTACATGACCGGGACGTTCTAGCTTGTTTGCCGACAGGATTCGGGAAAAGTTTGGTCCGTTCGGAGGCAGCTTCCAGGGGAAGTACATACACCGGAAATTCACACTTTCGGCCGTAGTGCTTTACCAGTCTTTATCTCACGGAGATAAAACTGGGAACGAGGTTAGGGTTGTGCCATTGTACTCAATAGGGATATCCTCTTTCATTGGTCTATGTTGACCACACCCCCATGGTTTGGCTCCTCCCCCTTTGTGTATCTTTTGAACCGTTTGTCGTAGAGACTTGCGGGTTGTGCCATTGTACTCAGGGATATCCTCTTTCATTGGTCTATCTATGTTGACCACAGGATTTGAATCAATTAAGGGTTGCAGGTGTACTGAGTTGATTGACACCTGCATGTGCTTGACACTTAAGGGAGGTGTCAATCAACTCAGTACTGACTTCTACATTCATTGGTGGATGTTAGCCATGACCTCTATACAATGGGTTAACCCTTTAACTATACCACTTACATTAGACACCCTAGCAACCACCTATAACACCCTAGCAACCACCTAGAAACACCATAGCAACCACCTAGAAACACCCTAGCAACCACCTATAACACCCTAGCAACCACCTAGAAACACCCTAGCAACCAGCTATAACACCCTAGCAACCACCTATAACACACACACAAAAGGAGCCGCATGTGATTGGTGGAGGCGGGACCCTTACAAAAACTGTTGTTGCTAATCATTGACACATGCTAGCCTGTAATAATCTCCCCCAGAAAAATCTACTTTGCATTTGATATATTGCAAATATATGCCATCACACACACTGGCATTTAAAGGTTTAGAATTATAAAATTAATATGTGGTGCTATGATCAGGGCTGAAGTTGAATAAAAGATTGTATTATTTTCAATCTGACATTACAAAAAAAACTGAAAATCCATCAAAATCAGTGTTGTTGCTAATCATACATATGCTAGCCCCCAGACCCCGTGCTTAAAAAGTGGCCTGACTGGGGCTATATTTTGCACTATATTTCCTGGCCTGAATGATTTCCCCAGTCCGGCCCTGGTTAAAAGCCTCCAATGCTTATTAGTGTGTGTGCGTTTGAACGTGTGCATGTTTCAACCATACATTTCCATTTATATATAATTTTTTTTTTTTTACCTCCTATAATAGTGGGGGTCGCGGCTCTCTGACCCCGTTATTTTTGGGTCGCGGCCTGAAAAGTTTGGGAACCCCTGAAGTAGAACAGCTAGCTAGCCGTTGTGGACTCACCTTTCCACAGCAAAACGGTAGGCAAGGCACCTTGGTTGCGAAATGCAAACTTCAATCTATGTTGTTTAGTCTATCTGTTCAGTACTGATTCAATATGCACAATGAGATCTTCTGAGAGAATTGTTGAATAGATACACAAATGTTCTAGAATGTTTGATTATGACATCATACTATGACATCATACTGTGACATCACAAATGTTCTAGAATGTGCTATTATGACATCATACTGTGACATCACAAATGTTCTAGAATGTGCTATTATGACATCATACTGTGACATCACAACGGAACATGTTTGAGTGCCATTTGAATAATATAAATAAAGGCTGTCCCCGAAGCCTTTTTTGGGGATTTAAACTTCATCAGGGTTCTTCGAACGGACGTTCGAACCTTCGAAAAAAATTAAAATTAAAAAAATAATAATTTATAATTTTTTCCCCCCTCAAACTAAATCCTCAATTTGAATAAAGTGATTCAAACTTCGTCAGGGTTTTTCGAACGGACATTCGAACCTTCGTTTTTAATTTAAAAATTTTAATAAAAAAGAAATAATTCTCATTTTCTTTTATACATTTTTTTTTATATCCTCAAACTAAGGCCCTGTCCACACGAGCGCTGGATTTAATGTAACCGAAGTTTGAAAAAAATAAACCTCTGTCCACACAGGTGAACAACCGCATATAATTGCGTACTCACGGTGGCTGGAAAACCAGCAAACCGATACATGTAGTACAATGTCAAAGCAGTAGGCGGCGATGTTGTTCAGACATGAAGGCCATTTCAACCAATCAGAAAAGATTGAACGCTCACTAAACTTCCTGTTTAGAAACACCATAGCCATCATTTTGCCAACGGAACATATATTTTCAGCAAAGAAAGAAACTGCAATAAAAGTGCAATAAACAAACGGATACATTCACTGTGTGTTCTGCCTCTCATTTGTTGATGAAATAAAACCATCAGCAACACAATTTACCACCAAGAGTGGATAGATTAGTCTCACAAAAGACCGCCGGTGTTGTTAGCTACATGCTAATGTGAATGGCTATATATCTATGTATATTATATAGCTTAAATGCTAACGTAATGTGGTAACGTTACCGCTATGAATGGATGCAAACGTTATTTAACACATTGCAGAATGGGTACAATACAATACGGCTCAATACAAACAATTGTTAAGGGGATGCAGTCTGGACTGGGTTCCTTATAACAATAACTTGACAACACATGAGTTTAGTTTAGCTGCAGCTACATGTTTTCTCTGAGCGTCAACAGACATCAGTCGATCACAACACTCTTCAACACAGACGATACGTTTTGAACAAAAGTTTGTTACAATCATTTTCATATAACGCTACTTGGGACAGCTCTGCTGTAAACACTGGTGTAGCTGGCTCTGCTCTAATCTCTACCCCGCGGTCTGCCGTGAACATGGGAAATAATTGCGACAGCTCTGCTGTAAACACTGGGAATAACCTCGGTTGCTATGCCCACACGCAACTGCAAAACCGCAAAACTTCACCCTGGGCACCGGTTTCAAAGACCGCGGTTGCAGTGTAGCAAATCCCCGGTTGTGTGTGGCCGAACAGTGCAACTGCGCACATACAATCATGGTTATATTAAAACCAGTGCTTGTGTGGATGGGGCCTTGGATAGTCTTCTGTGGGTGAGAAAGGGGGTGGTATGATAATGATCCTGCCATAAAGAAGGGCTCTAAAATCAAATCGCCTCTCCAATGTTGAACAAATGTTTTTTATTTTCCCTTTTTTTACATGAAACAAGACAAATAATACAGTAACAGTAATAATCAACGATAAATCACAGAACAATAACAGAAATCATAATAACAATAATGACAGTCCAGTAATTAAATCAGAATGAAAGTAGACTAAATGACATAAAAATAATAAATACAATACATGGGCTCTTGCTCGCTCTCCCCCCCCCCCCCCCCCCCACAGGACCCCTACTTGGGCTATACATCCACTACTTCATTCAACATGAGAGAATTCCAAATGTATATGCGTTCCTTTATCTTATCCACCACAGCTACCCAGACTGCTATGCTGGCTTCATTAACACCTAAAATTCGTGCAGTAGATATCTCTAGATAAATCACATCGAGATAGGTGAGAATCCATACCTTCCGACACATTTTATCCGGTTGAATCCAGCGTGATGCTATTAACCTTTTGGCAACCGTAAGACCCGCCAAAATGAGTCTCTTTACCTGTACAGAGGTCGATAACTGAGAAACATCATTCAACAACAGTACAGAAAGCAATGTCGGTATGGTCAGAGATAAAAATTCTGATAATTGAGTGGTGATATTTTCCCAGAAAGTCTTAACAGGAGGGCATTCCCAATACATATGCATATATGTACCAATAGTATCGTTTGAACACAAGGAGCATCAAGAGTCAGGTCTGAGACCCATTAGGTACAATCGTCTAGGGGTCAGGTAAGTCCTATGAACAAAGTTAAGATTAATCTGTTGGTGATCTGGGTTGCGTGATGATAGCCGAACATTTTCCCAGACTGCATCCCAATCTAAATCTACTTCCAGGTTTGGGATATCCTTCCTCCAAACAGAGTCTAGGGGAAGGACCTTATATGAGGACGTAAGTAAGTGGCGATAAAAGTCAGAGACGAAGCCTCTCGACGTCTCCTTGTCATAAAAGAATTTGTGAAACCTGTGGTGCTCAAGTGGAACATCTAATGGGACTTCGTGAGCTTTCAAAGCTGCTCTTATTTGTAAATAGAAGAAAAAAGTGGAACTGGTGAGGTCAAATTTGTTGGATATATCTCGAAGACTGAGGAGACCATAGTCATCGAAGATATCCCCCAATGTGTGTATGCCTTTCTTTTCCCAATCAGGGTATCTGATAGGTTGTTGTTCAATAAGGAGTAAATTGTTATTAAATAGGGGGGAATGCCTGTGCCATTTATGGTGGTTAGTACACGTTTTCTGTGTTTTCACGCCATATCCGGATCACATGTGTAATAAGTTGAATTGCTTAATTGATATGTTGGTGTACACTATATCCTGCAGTCTATGTGGTGCCACTATGTTCTCATCTAATGGTCTCCAGGATACCGCTGCTTGAGAATCAAACCAGGTGATCAGTGGTCTTAAAGAGAACGCTTTAAAGTAATATTTGAAGTCTGGAAAGGCTAAACCCCCGTCGGTTTTATTTCTCTATGCAGTGGATCTTTTTAATCGTGGGCGTTTGCTGTTCCAAATAAATGTATATGCAGCAGAGTGTAGTTTTTGCCAGTAATCAGCAGAGGGGGGTAACGACAACATGGAGCTGATGAAGTTAATTCTGGGCAAAACATTCATCTTAACTATTGACGCTCGGGCCTGTAATGAGTTTTTTTTATTTTGACCACCTGCTGAAGTCATCTGTGATCCTGTCTCGCAATCCGGAATAATTATACTTCACCGTTTGTCTTATAGTGGGGAATATTTCAATTCCAAGACATTTAAAGTGTTCTACCATGGGTATATTTGCTGGGAGGATGGTAGCCTTCGCAGTCAAATTGAGTGGAAGGAAGGCCGATTTTGGCCAGTTTATCTTAAATCCCGATAGATTGCCAAAATCATCTATTACTTTGAGAAGATGAGGTAGGGAGGTGGCGGGGTTTTGCATGAACAAGATTACATCATCTGCATATAAGCTGATGTGATGCTGTGTGCCCTTAATTGAGATCGGTGCTATGGACTGAGATTGTCTTATGTACTGTGCTAAAGGTTCAAGGGATAGAGCAAATAGTCCGGGACTAAGAGGACAACCCTATCTAGACGAGCAGGGAAGAGTGGAGAGCAGAGTTTACCTGTTAAAATCATGGCCGATGGACCTGTATATAGTACTTTGATCATAAGTATGAACCCTTCACCTAACCCCATCCTTCTAAGTACTGCCCATAAATAAGACCATTCCAACCTGTCAAAGGCCTTCATCGCGTCTAAGTATAAGACAGCCGTAGGGGGCACGGCATCCTTGCTGGCATCTATCACATGCAGTAACCGTCTAATATTATCCGTGATCAGGCGGCCTCTTATGAAGCCTGTCTGATCAGGGTGAACTAGAGATGTCATGTGCTTTTGAAGTCGGATGGCTAGTACCTTAGCGTACAGCTTGAGATCGGTTCCAAGGAGGCTTAAGGGTCTATAACTGCTACATTCGGTGGGGTCCTTATCTTTCTTAAGTAGGACAGATATGAGTGCCATTGACATTCCTGGAAAAGTTTCCCTCTTTGACTGAGTGTAAAATCATATCAAGTAATAGGGGTCCAATTACATCCCAGCATGAGGTACAGTTCGGGCGGAATACCGTTCCAGCAAGGGGCCTTACCACTTTGCAAGTCCGAAATAGCCTCCCCAAGTTCCTCTAGTGTAATAGGTGCATCTAACCATTTAGCGTCTTCCTCTTAGAGTTGTGGTAAGTTAATTTGATCCAGGAATTCCTCCAGCTTATTATGATCGAAGATCACTTCTGACTCGTACAGGTTAGAATAAAATGAACGAAAAGTCTTGTTGATTTTTTTGGGGTCGGTGGTAACCATCCCCTGTTGGTCCTTGATGGCAGGGATATCCGCAAATTGTTCACTGGCCCGTATCTTCATAGCTAGTAGGTGACTAGGTTTAGAGCCATGAAAGTAATAATGTTGTCTTGTTCTGTGTATTTGAAATTCAGATTGTTGTCTTAAAATGGAGTTAATCTCCTTTTTCAACATTTTAATTTGAAACTCCAGTCGACACGAGTAGTTGCGTTGTAAAGAGGAGAACAACGAAGAGTGAAGCCCTTCCAGTTCTACCAATTTGGAGAGACGTTTCTTGCGGAGGTTGGAGGCAAAGATAGTAGTGTTACTCCTGATAAAACCCTTAACCGAGTTCCATAAAATTCTGGGGTCTTGTACCGATCCCACATTAAACTGCAGGTATTCAATGAGTTTATCTTTAAATTGCAGGTTGAATTCATTGTTCTTCAACAGTGTCGAGTTAAAGCGCCATCTTGGGGCTCGGGATGTCATTCTACTGAGTGAACCCTTTAGAAGTAAATACTTGTGGTCTGACAATGCAATGGGCCCCAATTCAACGTCAAAGCTATCAAATAGTCTAGGGGATGCAAAAACATAATCTATTCCCTCATCTTTTTCTGCCGAAGACTTTGCGATCTTCTTTGAGGAAAAAGTGGAGAACATCCACAGCTCCTTCTCCCAACCCCCACCCATTCCAAACACAGAATCGAGAACCTCATCCTTCACTCTGTCATCTTTCTCTCCCATTACAGAAGCCGAGACCCTGACACTGGTAACGTCGAACCGTCCGACTACATGCCAGCTGGACCAGCTACCCTCCCCACTCCTCCAGACCATAGCACCGGACATCCTCCCATTCCTAACTGCAAACATCAACTCCTCACTCAACTCGGGGGTGGTCCCCACCCCCAAAAAACAACCCTGAACCCCACCGTCATAGGCAACTATCGTCCTGTCTCTCTTCTCTCCTTCCTTTCTAAAACACTTGAACATGCTGTATCCAACCAACTTACTGCTTATCTCTTACAGAATGACCTCCTAGACCCCAATCAGTCTGGCTTCCGGACTCGCCACTCCACAGAAACGGCCCTCATTGCGGTCACAGAGGCACTTCACTTAGCAAAAGCGAAAGGCCTCTCCTCTGTCCTGATTCTCCTAGATCTATCTGCAGCCTTCGACACAGTCAACCATCAGATCCTCCTTGCGGCCCTCGCAGGAATGGGAGTGGCTGGATCTGCGCTGACATGGCTGACATCATACCTCAACGACCGCTCCTACCAAGTGTCATGGAGAGGGACTCTGTCGGCCACCCGCCCCCTGCGGACGGGTGTCCCCCAGGGCTCGGTCCTAGGACCCCTTCTCTTCTCCCTCTACACTAAATCACTGGGTAACATTATCACGTCTCATGGCTTCTCGTATCATTGTTATGCCGATGATACTCAACTCTTCCTCTCCTTCCCTCCCTCAGATATCCACGTCTCTGAGCGGATCTCGGCCTGTCTGTCCGACATCTCCGCCTGGATGACGACCAACCACCTCAAACTGAACCTAAGCAAAACAGAATTGCTCCACCTGCCGGCCAAATCCTCCCCTCTGACCGACCTCTCCATCACAGTCGAGATACCCAGCGTCACATAGTTAACCTATTTATAAAAACAAAGTTATAGAAAATATATGACGGCGCTCGGCGTTTAAGCCATAACGAAGTGCTAACTGCACAAAAACAGGCTACTGTCGCCTAGTACGTGGCCTCCTCCTGGGTCTTCAAGAAGGTTGCGGCTTCCTTAGGCGAGGAAATCGGTATCCTCACTCCGTCTTTGGTAATGAACAGCTTTGCAGGGTATTGTAGGGACGGTTTGAAACCTAGATTGTAGAGTGGGCCCATGGCGGCTCTGTAGCGGGAACGCTGCTCCACGACTTCAGGACAGTAGTCTTCAAAGATTTAGACTGGTTTCCCTCCGTATACCAGCTTACCCCTCCTCTTCCGTGCCTCCCGAATAATTATTTATTTTATTCCATAATGACGTAAGCTAGCAATAACTGCTCTAGGCCTGGAGCTATTTGTTGCTTTGGCACCGGCTCTGTAACACTGGTCCAATTCGGGTGTCGTAGGGAGGATCCCCTCCCCCAGAATATCAACCAGTACCTTTGCAAACAAGACATTGGGTTGGTCGCTATTCACGGACTCATCCAGTCCTATTATGCGTATATTGGATCGACGGATACGGGATTCGACGTCGGTTAGCTTAGCCTTTAGCTTATCATTGCTTTCTTCTAGAGCCAAACATCTAGCATCTATCACGTCCACCGTGTCAGTCCAAGTATTCAAGCCGGCTTCCACAGCGGTCAGACGCCCGGCATGTTCACCAACCGCAGCCCAGAGGCTGTCGAGTTTGGTTTCGATAGAGGTAGCCTGGTTGGTTAAGGATTGTACACCGTCCGTTAAGGATTGCCTGAGCTCTTCGATTAGCTTAGCAATGGCGATCATATCAGTGGGAACGTCGTCTTTCTTTGATTAGCTTCTCGTTGATTTCTTCATTGTGGTTATTTCAGTCAAAATAGTTAGTAGGAAACCTAAGGTGATGTATACATAAAGGTTTAACCGAGTTGAGAGTATAAAAAGAGGCTTTTAAAGTTAAAATATAAAAAAGGGAGTAACAGCGTAGCAGAGTGCGACTTCACATCCTCGACCCGGAACCGGAACCTCCAAAAACACATTCAAACTTAAATGTATATGTGAGTAAACTCCCATGCCCAATCAGAAATATGCCACTTCCGGACTGGCCACTCCACAGAAACGGCCCTCATTGCGGTCACAGTCACTTCACTTAGCAAAAGCGAAAGGCCTCTCCTCTGTCCTGATTCTCCTAGATCTATCTGCAGCCTTCGACACAGTCAACCATCAGATCCTCCTCGCTGCCCTTGCAGGAATGGGAGTGGCTGGAACTGCGCTGACATGGCTGTCATCATACCTCAATGACCGCTCCTACCAAGTGTCATGGAGAGGGACCCTGTTGGCCACCCGCACCCCTGCAGAACATGGTATTTTCTCAAGCAGACAGATGTAAACACTGTAATCTGTGTTGCATGTACCTGACAAACTGAACTGTTTATATTACAGTTAGTAACAGTTTAGTTTTTATTTAAAGATAACGAGAGAGAGAGAGAGAGAGAGAGAGAGAGAGAGAGAGAGAGAGAGAGAGAGAGAGAGAGAGAGAGAGAGAGAGAGAGAGAGAGAGAGAGAGAGAGAGAGAGAGAGGGAGAGGGCGGTAGAGAGAGAGAGAGAGGTAGCGGTAGATAGAGAGAGAGAGAGAGAGAGAGAGAGGTAGCGATAGAGAGAGAGAGAGGCTATGCTCGGAGCATTTTAGTAACGTTACATTTTCAACAAGATTGCTGCTATTTAAACACTTGATGGAAAGGGGTAACGTTAACCTTATGTCGACTGTAGTATTGTATGACCTCGACATAACGTTTAAACGTTAACGTTACTCCGTTACCATGCAGTAATTATACAAGTAGCCAGCTAAGCTAACGGAGCTAGCAGTAGCTAACGTTAGCTGGTAGCTGTAACGTTACAACGAATCAGCTGTTGATATTATGCGCCATCAGTAGACAACGTATCATGTATTAAACTAGAGTTAATGGTTTAATGCTTCAGTCACAGTGACGTTGAAAGAGCAGCTGTCACGAACCTCTTTCATTTCTTTATGGAGATCGGCGCTGGCACTGCTCTAACACCGCTTGCAAATAGCATTGGGGCATTTGTAGCTTGTCCTTCGTTGTTTACTTGAAACCCGAAGTACCTCCAAACAGCACTTCTGCTGTTTTCTTTATCCACAAGCACAAGTTGCGGAGGCTCTGCATTTACCATCTTCAGCTAAAATGTTTGTTTACTAACTGAAGAAGACGGCTTTCTGTGACTCTGTGAGGGGGAGGGCTGGACTCGGAGGAGCCGGGGGGCAAGCGCGCTGAGCGCTCTGAACAGCGCGTCAACAACTTGCGGTAGAACACTCGTCAGCTGGTACCGATACTGCAGAAAGTATCGGTACTTCGGGAAATGAGTATCGAAGCCGTTTTAAATATTCAGTATCGATATGTATCGATACTTCGATATTTTTGACAACACTACTTCTTAGGGACCTGCACTGGCTCCGCATTGCTGCACGTATCCGCTTCAAGGCCCTCGACCTAGCATACCGTGCGGCAAAGGGAACCGCTCCTGCCTACCTCCGGTCAATGGTCTCTAACTACACACCCTCAAGACCCCTACGCTCTGCATCTTCTGGCCGCCTCAGACCTACTCCTATCCAAGCTCCGGGAGGGTCATCAAAGAGAAGCCGCCTATTCTCAGTCCTTGCCCCACAATGGTGGAATGAACTACCCACCCCAGTTAGGACAGCCGAATCCCGTCCAATCTTTCGCCGTCGACTAAAGACGCACTTCTTCAACCATTATCTGAAATAATAAAAACAAAAAACAAAAACAAAAACTAACCCTAACTAACCTTACTGTCATGCACCTAATAAACTAACCTACACTGTAACACGCAACACTTTGATGAACATTGTTACTCAGCTGATAGAGTTGTACCCTTCCTGATGACTTGTCGTACAGAACCTGTAAGTCGCTTTGGATAAAAGCGTCAGCTAAATGACTAAATGTGAATATCTGATCACCACTACGGCCACAATGACCAGGATGACCCCAGCGATGCCTGCCAAGCTGCCGTACAGGATGTTGCTGCCCTGGGCCAGGGCATAGTTAGGGTCCTACTAATCACCCCAAAGTACCAGAAAATACCAGAAAATACCAGAAACTACCCCAAAATACCCCAAAGTATACCCCAAAATACCAGAAACTACCCCAAAATACCCCAAAATACCAGAAAATACCCCAAAGTATACCCCAAAGTATACCAGAAAATACCAGAAAATACCCCAAAGTATACCCCAAAATACCAGAAACTACCCCAAAATACCAGAAACTACCAGAAAATACCAGAAACTACCCCAAAATACCCCAAAGTATACCCCAAAATACCAGAAACTACCCCAAAATACCACAGAATACCATAAAATACCAGAAAATACCAGAAACTACCCTAAAATACCCCAAAGTATACCCCAAAGTACCAGAAAATACCAGAAAATACCCCAAAATACCCCAAAGTATACCACAAAGTATACCCTAAAATACCAAAGTATCACGAAATACCCCAAAGAACCTCAAAGTTCCCCAAAGTATACCTCAATGTACCACAAAATACTGGCTCAGAGGTAGAGCAGGTCAACTAATGATCATATGGTCAATGGTTTGGTCAGTGGTTTGAATCCCAGCTCCTTCTGTTCACATGCCGAAGTGTCCTTCAAGACACTGAACCCCAAATTACTCCAATAAGCAGGCTAGCACCTTGCATGGCATCTGGCTGCCATTGCTCTGTGAGTGCATGTGTGAATTGGTGAAGGAGAGGCAATTATAAAGCTATTTGTGCAGGTAGGAAAGTGCTATATATGTGGAGTCCATTTCCCATTCCCAAAGTACCACATATTTTCAAAACAAATTTTTATTTTAATATATTATAATCTCCAAATGTAATAACATCTGTATTGAACACTGAACAAACAGTATACATTTTTTTTATCAATTTTATTTTAAATGTTCAACAATAACAAAACAACAACAATAATAACAGAACAGTATAAAATTTTTTAACAAATTCCAGTAAGGACGGAAGAAAAGAGACAACTATAGGCTATACATGACAACATAACAGGACATTCTAACTGTGTCATTACATTACATTCAGGTCCACAAGATGGCTACTTAAAAAACTAGAATACACACTGAACTACAGTAGGAAGAACAGCTTTTTCAAGCTTCACACCTTGGTCATGGAATGGGCTACAAGACCATATCCACTTAGATACCCTGGTCTCTCTCAACAAATTTAAATCTGTATTACATAACTTCCTACAAAAAGAATTTCGCTGCTTTCTGTAGTCGGGTCCCAACTGCAAAACTGCTAAATTACTGTATTACCCTGTATTTTACTGTCATACACCTTTACTATTATGTAGACTATTCTGTTTTGTGTTTTTGTGTTTACATGTATTGTATATTGTATACATCACACAAGAACATAATAAAAGTGCATATATACAATATACAATACATGTAAACACAAAAACATTGCTGTCTGATATATTGCAAATGTTATTGCTGTCATCTTGGCCAGGTCTCCCTTGCAAAAGAGATCTTGTATCTCAATGGGACTTCCTGGTTAAATACAAAATAAATAAAAAATTCCGTGTCATCTAAAAAAAAAAACACATATAAAAAAAATATAAAAAACGAAATCAAATCTCTTATGAGCATGCATGAAGTGAACATACTTATGCATACTTCAAGATGTCTACCATCATCCCTGTGCCGAAGAAACCCTCCCCAACATGCCCAAATGACTACAGACCGGTGGCACTCACCTCTGTGGTCATGAAATGTTTCGAGAGGCTGGTCAAGGACCACATTTGTGCCTCCCTCCCCAGTGATATGGACCCTATGCAATTTGCATACAGGACAAACAGGTCCACCGACGACGCGGTCTCCCAGGTACTGCACAGCACCCTCTCGCACCTTGACCGTCAGAAGGGGGGCTATGTGAGACTGTTGTTCATTGACTACAGCTCAGCGTTCAACACCATAGTCCCCACCAGACTGGTGGACAAGCTGATCGAGCTAGGTCTGAGCTCCGCCCTGAGCGCCTGGGTACTGGACTTTCTGAGCGAAAGACCCCAGGCGGTCAGGGTGGGGGGTCAGACCTCCAACACCATCACCCTGAGCATCGGGTCCCCCCAGGGCTGTGTTCTGAGCCCCCTGCTGTACTCACTCTACACACACGACTGTGTGGCCAAGTTCAGCTCCAACTCCATAGTGAAGTTCGCAGATGACACGGTGGTGGTGGGGCTGATCTCGGACAACGACGAGAAGGCCTACCGGGAGGAGGTTGAGGTACTGGAACGCTGGTGCCAGGACAACATTTTGTATGAAAGTATTCTGTACTTCTGTATGACAACTATTAAAGAAACTTGAACTTGAACTTGAACTTGAAACAACAGCCTGCTCCTGAACATTGGTAAAACCAAGGAGCTGATCGTGGATTATAGGAGAGGACAGCAGGAGACGCACACACCACTGATGATTAACGGGGCTACCGTGGACAGGGTGAGCAGCTTCAAGTACCTGGGGGTCCACATCTCAGAGGACCTGACATGGTCAACACACATAGACACAGTAGTAAAGAAGGCGAAACAGCGTCTCTACCACCTGAGACAGTTAAGGAAGTTCAGAGTATCAGGAAAGATACTCCAGTCCTTCTACTCAGGAGCTGTAGAGAGCATCCTGACCGGAAACATCACTGCCTGGTATGGAAACAGCACGGCACAGGACAAGAAGGCCCTACAGAGAGTGGTGCGCTCAGCCGAGCGTACCACGGGTATTGCACTACCCCCCCTGCAGGTTCTATACAACAAGAGGTGCAAATCCAGAGCCTGCAGGATAATGAAAGACCCTCACCACCCCAATAACAGCCTGTTTCAGCTGCTGAGGTCAGGCAGACGCCTGCGAACCCCAGCTACTAGGACAGAGCGGCTTAGGCTCAGCTTCTTCCCCCAGGCCATCAGAGCCATGAACAATGAACATTGAGTGCTCAGAACATTGAACTGTCCACACACAAGCACACATGAACACACACACGACACGCACACTGTGCACGCTCACACACGAGCAGCCACTTAACACTTTAACATGAGCGGGCACACACTCATGTCGCACACACGCACACTTATGGCCAAAGGAAAGGACACTTTAAATTAGAATAACAGGAACAGTGTATTGCACTACCAAAGCTAACTAACATGTCCCATATGCTCTGTAAATAACTATGTACAGATACCGAGATGTCACTCCATGTTACCTGTTACCTGTTACTGCACAATGTTGTTTTCTTCTTTGATTCTATTATATGTACCACTGTATTGCACATCGTTGCGGGCTAGACCACCCACATTTCATTGTATACCTGTATGCCGTGACAATTAAAACTCTTGACTTGACTTGACTTGTCTTCACTTTTCTTCTTTTTGAAGTTGTTCGCTCATTTTTTGCCATTCTTTTTTGGCCAGGCTTTTTGGCTAGCTGGGGTACCACTGGAATGCTCAACTGACCATCATTTGATTCTATTGTTTTAGCCTTAGGTACCATCTTAACTTTCAAGAACTTTAAATATAGCTCATTCTGCTCATCTTTAGTTATAGTGTCCCATATGACATTGGGGACCTCATATCTTTTAGATTCTGGCTTTAAAGTATAATTACTGTTGTGAAGGGCCAGATTAAACTGAGAATCTACCTTTATTGTTTGATATACTTTGTATATTATTTATATATACACGGAATATCCCTTTACCTGCGTTCAAACCAGAGTAATATTCGCTCTCCTTATTGGACAGCGCCCCTAGGCGCCACCTCGCAGGCCCCCAATGCAGGCCTGTACACTGCGATATGATCGCGAATTGCCCCTTTAATTGGCCGTTGCGATTGGTAAATATTATCTGGGGGCGGGCTTGCGAGTAGTGCTTTCAAGCCTTGCATTCGCATTACACTCCTAAATTATCCAAGGCGTGTGATGACGCCACTCACGCGAGCTGTCAGTGCGACACAATGTCGTGGTGCTATGAAAGAATCTGTCGGCAATGAATGAACTTACTGCGATCACCCATAGCCTGAGTGAAAAAAAAGATTTGCGCGGAGTGAATCTGGGTCACGCTATATACTTGGAACTTGTAGTCTATCGTGCGATTAAAGACCATGTCCCTGTCTGCGTAGTCTATACATCCAACACCAAATCCCATAATTCCTAGCGAAACGAAACTGAATGTGGGCTCTCTTCCTTTCAATATGAGCTATTGCATCGCCAAAGAAGCACCTCATTTCAATACATTTAAGACGCAAAAAAGACGGAGTGGATATCAGTCCATCTTATGACAACCACGTCCGATGTGGAGAGATGATAAGATGATGATGATTGACGTGATGATGTGATGATTGATTGACGGGGACACGGAAACTTCTAACGTTCAGGATCAGCCATGCATTACGTGAGTACCCCACTATTAGGACGTGAAATACTGTCTACTTAAATTGACACCGCGGATCAATAAAGTATCAACCTATCTATCTAATAATGAGACGATATGCAAATAATATAATACTAATAATTGTCGGTTCCCCGTATATGAAATGAAATGACTGCTGGTAAAATCACTGTTTATTTCTCGTTTTGCATAGTATTACATTCCACTTCTATAAACAATCAAAGTCCTACCGTAAGAGCCTCATACGAGTCAATTAAACCTTTTTTATTAGTCTTTCCTTCGAGCTAAGTTGGACTGAACATTTCACTGTCAAAAGCGCAAATGTAAATAAGGTTGCGTTGCAACAGTTTTCAAAATAAAGGTCATATATACAAATACCTCTCAATTCTTATATAAAAAAAGTCCCGGATATACATAAACATTAATTGGCATAGATCTCTATAAACGGCCCAACACATTGATCACTTTAGGCACACACTGAAACCAGTAACATCACAAATATGAAGCAGGTAATTACCCATACAAATAATAAACCTTTCATGAGGTTATTTACAATAATAATAATTCATTTGATTTCTAAAGCACTTTTCATTGTGAAACAAATGTATGCAGAGTTTCTTCTCCTCCTGATTAATGGTGTGTGTGTGTTGTGATCTCATTCAAGGAGCACTACACAAGCGCGCGCACACACACACACACAGTTTGTTGTTTTTGTTCTATTAGTCATTTACACACTCTCAGTTGGTTCATTATAAAAGATACAAACCTGAAAACAAACGCACTTAAATGTTAAATAAAAGGACCACAGTAATGAGGCAGGAGGAACATATTTTTTTTAATAATGGTAAAATTGTTATTAAAAAATTTGCCCCTAAAAAATATTTTTTGCCCCTAAATTTCTCATTTAGGGGCAAGTGTGCCCCTAGTGAAAAAGCTTAGCGTACAGCCCTGCCCCAATGCCAGGTTCAAAGACAAGTTCAGGCATGTCAGAACATGCCCGGAGACAGCGTATTGATACCAGACAAAGACTGCGGTTTGGGACTAGATCGTCACTTAAGTATATATACAGCGCAAGATGCGCGCAGCAGTACCTTACCCCACCTTACCCCACCTTACCCCGAGCACCTGCTTGTCCATCTAAACAAGCCAACGTAGTTCATCGTGGTGAAGTGAGCAACTCGTGCGTTGAGAATATGTGCGAATAGAATAGTAAAGTGTCAGAGTTTAATGTAGTAACGTCAAGTTCGACCTAATCTAATGTGAAGTAAATAGTCGTTCATTTATTGTATATCGTGCGGCCACAGTTCGTTCATGTGTAGCATTACCCAGCGGTTCGTCGTGTTTTTAGCTAGTGTACTTAGCCAGGGTGTGTGGCCTAAATACGTTGCCCACACCCGAGGAGTCCTAGTCGGAGAACCGTTGGACATGTGCACAGGAGAACCAACGTCGGTGATTGCAGAACCATTACTGGTTGGATTATATTGATTTGGAACGTGTTACCCGGAGAAGAGCATCGTTGATTTCCACTATCGTTTGGGATTCAACCTCGTGAGGATTACAACTCGGGCTGGCCTCGTGGACGGAGGCTGGCTAGCTGTCATCAGTGTTATCGAGCATTTGGATTACAACTATTGCTTTGCTGCTGATCGTGGGATTTACAAGGACCGACTCCTGTACCTGGAGTCTCTTTATTCTTCATTGAATCAGACGGAGTATCCGAACATTCCTCTACCCTCCAGGCCTTACACCCCCGGAGGGAACCCATTGTCTCCAGGCGGCATCAGCGTTGCCTTATATAGTTGCTATTGTACGACAGGTGGTGTCAACTTAGACCCATCGTAGGATTCCTGCTATTCTTAGTGACTCATGCTATTGACTGACTTTACGCATATTCTTCGCCATACAAGCGCGACCCTAATTCTCATTCTGTAACCTAATGTTGCATAATAATAAAATACCCTCAAATACTATTTCTTTGTCAATGCCGTGTTCTTGTGGGTGTTCACCATCTATATTTGATGTACTGTCTGGCCAGTAATTAAAGTACATAACTAGCAGTGGTTTAATCTATCACAATCTTTAATACAGTCAGGGTTTTGTAACCCCTCAGTTACAATTACCTTGGCCATGAAGGCATCCGCGCACATCTATATTTTGAAGTTGAGAAATTTGTTGGAGTTTTAATATCAGATCTGGTAACTTTTGTGGTTTCCAATTAGTAGCCAGCTTAATTACATGATTCATTGCTTCACAATTATTATTTGTCCAATTATCAGGAATCCATTTCTTTCTGTACTTTGTCTCCATTATTTTCTTTTTCAATGTAGGTATTAACTTAGAGAAATATGTAGTGAACTCTGGGCAATTTGATTCTATATATGTTTCAAGTTCAAGTACATTTTCACAAAAGTCATACTCGTTTTTACAGTAGGTAAGAGAATTAGCATTATGGAACAGCTTATTCTCAAGTACTGCTCTCTTTTTTGCATCCATTCCCACTTTATGTGTTAGATAATGTTTCACATTATCCCGAATATGTTTTGAACACAAAATATGACTCGCTTCAGGAAACAAAGACTCTATGGCCTTTAAAATTGCCCGTTCCTGATCGGATCCAATAACTATGTCCTCACTGATATTTATTTCTGTTGCTAAATATGCCACCGACAACTTTGATTTCAAATGGGCAAAGAAATCATGGTAAGTCTCAAAGCTGCCGTCCCAGTGCAAATACAGTGGCCCAATGAATAATGGTGGCTCTCCAGTCTCTTTCTTAAAAAGTTTTGGGTTTTTGAACACAGTCACTGTTAAGAAGCAAGCCCCCAAATTAAATGTGCGATCCACTCCTAAAACAGATGTAGCATCCTGCCCACAACTAAATCTTCTAACATCTTCTAATTGTTCATCAAAGTAAAGGATGACACAAGGTGGTTTTCCCTTCCTAGAAATTTTCTGGTATTTTGGGGTATACTTTGGGGTAGTTTCTGGTATTTTCAGGTAGTTTCTGGTATTTTGGGGTATACTTTGGGGTATTTTCTGGTATTTTGGGGTAGTTTCTGGTATTTTGGGGTATTTTCCGGTATTTTGGGGTAGTTTCTGGTATTTTGGGGTATACTTTGGGGTATTTTGGGGTATTTTCTGGTATTTTCTGGTATTTTGGGGTATACTTTGGGGTATTTTGGGGTAGTTTCTGGTATTTTCTGGTATTTTGGGGTAGTTTCTGGTATTTTCTGGTATTTTGGGGTATACTTTGGGGTATTTTGGGGTAGTTTCTGGTATTTTGGGGTATACTTTGGGGTATTTTGGGGTATTTTCTGGTATTTTGGGGTAGTTTCTGGTATTTTGGGGTAGTTTCTGGTATTTTGGGGTATACTTTTGGGTATTTGGGGTATTTTCTGGTATTTTGGGGTATACTTTGGGGTATTTTGGGGTAGTTTCTGGTATTTTCTGGTATTTTCTGGTATTTTGGGGTATTTTGGGGTAGTTTCTGGTATTTTGGGGTATACTTTGGGTTATTTTGGGGTAGTTTCTGGTATTTTCTGGTATTTTGGGGTATACTTTGGGGTATTTTGGGGTATTTTCTGGTATTTACTGGTATGTTCTGGTATTTTGGGATAGTTTCTGGTATTTTGGGGTATACTTTGGGGTATTTTGGGGTAGTTTCTGGTATTTTCTGGTATTTTGGGGTATTTTGGGGTAGTTTCTGGTATTTTGGGGTATACTTTGGGGTATTTTGGGGTAGTTTCTGGTATTTTCTGGTATTTTGGGGTATACTTTGGGGTATTTTGGGGTAGTTTCTGGTATTTTGGGGTAGTTTCTGGTATTTTGGGGTATACTTTGGGGTATTTACTGGTATTTTGGGGTAGTTTCTGGTATTTTGGGGTATACTTTGGGGTATTTTGGGGTATTTTCTGGTATTTTGGGGTATACTTTGGGGTATTTGGGGGTAGTTTCTGGTATTTTCTGGTATTTTGGGGGTATTTTGGGGTAGTTTCTGGTATTTTGGGGTATACTTTGGGGTATTTTGGGGTAGTTTCTGGTATTTTCTGGTATTTTGGGGTATACTTTGGGGTATTTTGGGGTATTTTCTGGTATTTTCTGGTATTTTGGGGTATTTTGGGGTAGTTTCTGGTATTTTGGGGTATACTTTGGGGTATTTTGGGGTAGTTTCTGGTATTTTCTGGTATTTTCTGGTACTTTGGGGTGATTAGTAGGACCCCATAGTTAGAGTCGCCGGCAATGTCTGTTGTCAGGGGAGTGTAAAGGCTGTGTCCTACTAGGGACTCTATGAGGTTGACGTTGCCAATGGTATCATTGACAAAAATATGGACCAGGGCGGTGGTGTGGCGAGGGGGTTTGCCCTTGTCAGTGACCTTCACAACCAGGCGGTGCAAGCCATTGTGTTTGCGGGTGAACTCATGAGCCAGTGTGATCTCCCCACTGGTAGGCGAGATGTGGAACAGTCCATGTGGGTTGCCGCCAGTGATGCTGTACACAAGCTCAGCGTTGGGCCCTGCATCTATGTCTTCTGCCTCCACTACTTCCACACAGGTTTCTAGAGCAGTAACAGGTGGTAGGAATTTGTAGGTGGAATTGGACGGCTTGGTTACGTAGGGGGCATTGTCGTTCTCATCCAAGACGTTGATGGTCACCCCTACGTAGGAAGACCTGGGTGGGTCCCCGGCATCCACAGCCTTGAGGCGGAAGGTGTAGGTGCTCTCCTTTTCCCGGTCAAAGGAGATACTGGACAGGATGGTGCCAGTGCCATTCTGGATGACAAACTTGCCATTGTCCGGCTCGACATAGAGCCTTACCCTGGCATTCTCACCTTTATCGGCATCAGTGACTGTAACAACGCCAACAGGGTTGAGCGGAGCCATGTTCTCTGAGACAGAGAAGCTGTAGCCACTCAACATAAACTTGGGGTCATTGTCGTTACGGTCAAGAACATTGATCACCACTGTGGCAGTGCCCGTCTTGCTGGGAACACCCTTGTCTGCAGCTGCCACATGGAACTCATAGCGCTCTGTGTCTTCCCGATCCAGCAGGTTCTTCACGCGCACTTCACCAGTGTTGGGGTCGATTTCAAAAAGCTTGGTAGCTGAGGCTTCAATAATGCTATAGGTCAGCTCAGCATTGGTGCCGCTGTCCGCATCCATCGCCACCACGTAACGAATTTTGTCACCTGGTTGGTTACCCTCAGCAAAGTCCACCTCCAGCATTGTCGGGGAAAAGATGGGAATGTTGTCATTCATGTCTGTCACCTGGACTTTGAGGGAATTTGTGCTGGACAGGGCTGGGTTACCAGAGTCCACGGCAACAATCTCGATCTTGTAATCCTTGACGCGCTCATAGTCCAGCAAAGTGGTGGTCTGCAGGAAATACTTCCTCTTGCGGTGGTCATTGGTCGACTCGCTAACGGGTCGCAGCTGGAATGGTACGTTGCCAGCCACCACAGGTGACTACAGCGTTCTCGCCCTCATCGCGGTCCGACACCTCAACCATAGCCACAGGAGTCCCGATGGGCATGTCCTCTGAAATGTTGGCCACGCCGTCCTGGTGTATGACGAGGCCAAATCCATGAATCTCGATGGCTGGTGCATTGTCATTCTGGTCCCTGATTTTGATGGTCACTGTGACCTTTGAGCTCTTGGGACCACAGCCTTTGGCCACCACAGAGAATATGAGGAATTTCAAGTTCTCCTTCTCACGGTCCACCAGGCCCTTGACGTAGATTATGCCTGTCGAGTTATCGATGCGGAGGAGTCTCTGAACAGTCTCAGATGGCGCGTGAAGGCTGTAGTCAAACTCACAGTTGGTGCCTGTGTCATTGTCATTGGCTCTAACCTGCAGGACAGACAAGTGGAGACGTTTTGAATTAGCAGGACAAATAAAACAAGGTCCAAGCTTGTTTGCTGTATACACACATTTTCTTAATTGCGTGTAGTAACACCATTACTAGGGCTGTACCGAATGTGTCTATTCATTCTGTTTAAACCAATGGGGTTTTTCTTCACAGTTGCAGATAATGATTAGGCTACACTAATATTATAGTATTATACTATTATAGTATATGACTAGTCATACATTTTATTATAAAACATTTATCATAAATAATGTAGCATCCGCTTGGCACTCGGCGCTTTCGTACCAACCATGCCCTTATTGGATTATTTATGTTGACAAAATTGATGAGTTATATTCATTAAAGAAAGTTGATTTAATAAAAAAAAAATACTAATTTAATCAGATTAATCCCTTTATTCAAATTGAGGATTTTTTTTGAGGATATAAAAAAGAAAAAAAATATTTGGATTACGTCATAAAATATGACGACAGACATTCGAAGCTTCGTTCGAATACTTCAATAGAAGCTTCGAATGTTAAAAAATGACATTCGGTACAGCCCTACCCATTACTATGTAATAATATGTCATTCATGTTATATATGATACATATAATTACTACAAAGCTTTGCTTTATTGATATTTCTTTTTCTTTTTTAGTTCATGCTCTGCATATTACATAATGGCTTATGAAAACTAAGTGCAAGACCCCCATGTCCATATAAACATCCTGTGATTGTCAAATGCGTCATTGGCATCTAATGGGCAGATGAGTGATTGTGTTAATGTTCCTCTCATTATCAAAATGCCCTTAGAAGAGGATGGAGGAGTGACAGACACTGGTGACAATCAATTTGCTTGGCCCTCCTTAGGAAGTGTGCCAAGATTCATCTTCATATACTGAGGACACAAATGCATTGATTAAATAATTAATTACACACTATCAACCATGTCTTCTCAGAATACCAATCAATCAATCAATCAATCAACTAATCAATATGATACAATCATATGTCCAGGGCCTGAATTCATCAAGCATCTTAATGTAAGAGTTATGATCATAAGTCTTGTGTATATAGTACATTGGATGTGATGTAGACCAGTACTGCTACTTTCAGAAGTGTGGCGACTATGAGCTCAGGTCAGCAGGTGTTAAAGTGGGGTCATAGAAATTACTAGGTCATGTAAGTGCAGCACTTAGACTACATGTTAACTTGCGATTCTCCCGAGATGTTGAGTACAACCTTGGTCCAATTGCAATAATGTGTGTCACACGTGCCATCAGACGTGCCAAGTACTCACCTTGGCAATGTGATTTTATGGCATCACTTGTCCTCATACACACCTTGGGGGATATATCACATGGCACTATATCACTTCCTCAAATAGGGGCCAGCTAACCCTCCACCGCACCATGTGTGACTGAATCTGACTCCGTCAGGAGATTATCCATGGAGCTTATTGGTATTATTGCTCTATATGTGACTCATTCTATTACATCTGTCACTGGAAACCCAGAGAAATCATTTCACGTAGGGTGCATTTGAAGAGTGGCTCTTTTGAGGCAGCATAAATGCTTGATTGACACTCCTGACCTGCTTAAGACTTCAATTAGACCACTTTTACTCCCACTGTTCGTTTGCTGCTGCATCCCATGGAAGATTATGAAGGAGGGGGGGGGGGGGGCATACTCAACACACCCATTGAAAATAACTAGATTGTGCCGACTAATAGTTGACTAGGAGATTAACAGTATTTATACCAATTTTATGCCTGGACACTTGCCTCAAATTGACCCTGGAAAATAGCCAACTCAATGGCTGTGCCTAATCATAGTGGCGGCTGTGCTCACATGCTGCAACTCAATATGCAATTCTAGGAACTTGCCAATAATTAACTTGTGTTCTGTAACATCTGGTGTTTAAAGAAGGGAAATCAATTGGCAGTGGCGATTATGATTTGACTTCACTTGTTTCTTTAACCATAACCCCATTGTTCTGGATCATTGCCCAGGCCCCAGGGGGAAGACGAGGCCCCTAATGAAACAAGGTTGCTTGTCATGCTATGAGGGAGGCTTGAGTGCTCTTGAACTATCATGCTAGTTTACCAGCTCCCTCACATGCTGCAGTCTAAACGCCTTCTAATTAGTGGTATAGAAACATAATACTGTGTGTAATTCAATGGTTTAAAATGTTTCTGTTTTAAATACCTTGATCACAAAGTGGTAAAACAAAGGACAATATTACCTCTCTCTGCATTATGATAGCATTTGTGTGTGTCTCTGTGTGTGTGTTTTGTCTGTGTGTGTGTGTGTGTGTGTTTGTGTGTACGTGTGTGTGTGTGTGTGTACGTGTGTGTTTGTCTGTGTACGCGTGTGTGTTTGTCTGTGTGTGTGTGTGTTTGTTTGTCTGTGTGTGTGTTTGTACGTGTGTGTGTCTGGGTGTGTGTTTGTCTGTGTGCGTGTTTGTCTGTGTATGTGTGTGTGTTTGTCTGTGTACGTGTTTGTCTGGGTGTGTGTTTGTCTGTGTGTGTGTGTGTGTGTGTGTGTGTGTGTGTGTGTGTGTGTGTGTGTGTGTGTGTGTGTGTGTGTGTGTGTGTGTGTGTGTGTGTGTGTGTTTGTGTGTGTGTTTGTCTGGGTGTGTGTGTGTGTGTGTGTGTGTGTGTGTGTGTGTGTGTGTGTGTGTGTGTGTGTGTGTGTGTGTGTGTGTGTGTGTGTGTGTGTGTGTGTGTGTGTGTGTGTGTGTGTGTGTACACGTGCATCTCACCTGCAGGACAGAGTGCCCGGTCGGGCTGTTCTCCGACAGCTCAGCCTCATAGTGGCTCCTCTCGAACTTGTTGTTCTGGTCCGTGACGGTGACTCTGAGCACAGCGCTGCTGGCCAGCAGTGGGTTCCCCCCGTCCTCCACGCCGATGTACAGGTCATAAGAGTCCTTCCGCTCGCGGTCCAGGGTGCCCATGACTCTGGGGTATACTTTGGGGTATTTTGGGGGTATTTTCTGGTATTTTGGGGTATACTTTGGGGTATTTTGGGGTAGTTTCTGGTATTTTGGGGTATACTTTGGGGTATTTTGGGGTAGTTTCTGGTATTTTCTGGTATTTTGGGGTATACTTTGGGGTATTTTGGGGTATTTTCTGGTATTTTCTGGTATTTTCTGGTATTTTGGGGTAGTTTCTGGTATTTTGGGGTATACTTTGGGGTATTTTGGGGTAGTTTCTGGTATTTTCTGGTATTTTCTGGTACTTTGGGGTGATTAGTAGGACCCAGTGTTCGAATTATGAGGGGACCAAAAGGGGCTCAGCCCCCATAGCTAGAGTCTGAGCCCCCATAGTCAAGACCCCCTGTGGGGGTCTCTCAAAAAAATTATATAATTTTTTTTTTTTTTTTTTATGTACGAATTAGTATTATTTATGTTACCTAAATAAATTGTTAATAGATCATATTTTTCTTTTCAGTTTTTAAAATAACAGAGTAATTAATGTTGTGGAATAGGCTTCATTTCACCTCCAAGACGCTATGCGTCGCCCATGAGCGTCGCCCATAAGTTTAACGCTACTCCAACCTAGTGAAGAAGAAGCAGCAAGCAGCTGCTGTAAACAGAAATCTGCTGGTCCGTGTCCTGCAACTGAAACACATAAACACTAAACAGTACGCCACATGCCGCCAAAAAAAAGGCTCGACCCGCCGCAAGGCTGTATAAAGCTGGACAGCTTTGGTTTTATAAAAAGGCCAAAGACTGACGCTGTTAGTGCAGCAGCTAGCAGCGCTACTGTCACTGAAGTTGACACTGCTAGTGCTAGTACTAGTGTTAGCTCTGCTGCTCCTGTGCGCAGTGCGCCTATTATTGTTACCGCGCCGGTTGCCACTGCCAGACCCGAGTCTCCACCACTAGACCTGGACTGTGCTGCTACTCAACCACCACAATGCTGGGGTCCGAGTCAGTGGAACCTTTGGAAAAATAAATATACAGTAGCTGGTTATTTGCCAAGGAGGGATGCGCCAAGACATTGTTAAATAAATCATTTGGAGCCCATTTGGCAGAGCAGTGGATGAATGGGACTGTGACTAGCTCTCAGAGCAAGAAGTTGAGGAAGAAAATATACTTGCACAGTGATAGCATTGCTCATAAGCAAGCTATAGAAATAGAAAGTCAAAACCAGAAGGAAGTGCTTCCAAAAAAAGTGAGCGAAATCACATCTGCCTTGCTCAAGGAGACAGCCAGTTCATTCAGGGCAGCATATACTGTCGCTAAAGAAAGGTTGCCGTATACCAAATTGAACCCCCTTATGACACTTAATGAGTTGAACGGTGCGACAGTCGGGCCAGCTCACCGATCCGATCATTCTTGTGCACAGATCATAGAGCACATTGCCACAGAGATGAAAAAAAACATTATTTATTTAGATTTATACAAGTATTTATTTTATGTTAATTTTATTATCAGATGATAATGTTACTTACTGTATCCTGATAAATGCTGCTGTTGTGCCATACAACTATTTATTTTCCATTCGATTATTTTGTTAGTTTTTGATTTATAAGTGCAGAGACAAATAAATGTTCATTCAAGTTCATAAATTGTCAAATGTTTCAAATTAAATTGTTGTATTTTATCAGATGCAAAATGCAAATAAGTAAATATGGCATTATATATCAGAGGTGAGTAAGAAAATGAACAAATATTGATGGTTAAGAATGAGACTGAATAATGACATCACACAATAGTCTAATGATTAGACTGTTGTGTGATGTCATTATTACTTAGTATTAGACTAATCCTAATGAGATATTCCTCTAAATATGACTTCGAAATCAGCCATAATTTCAGAAAAAAAATTGTAAAAAAAATAATTCAGGGGGCCCCAATAGCTCTCAGGTGATAATTCGAACCCTGGTAGGACCCCATAGTTAGGGTCGCCGGCAATGTCTGTTGTCAGGGGAGTGTAAAGGCTGTGTCCTACTAGGGACTCTATGAGGTTGACGTTGCCAATGGTATCATTGACAAAAATATGGACCAGGGCGGTGGTGTGGCGAGGGGGTTTGCCCTTGTCAGTGACCTTCACAACCAGGCGGTGCAGGCCATTGTGTTTGCGGGTGAACTCATGAGCCAGTGTGATCTCCCCACTGGTAGGCGAGATGTGGAACAGTCCATGTGGGTTGCCGCCAGTGATGCTGTACACAAGCTCAGCGTTGGGCCCTGCATCTATGTCTTCTGCCTCCACTACTTCCACACGGGTTTCTGGAGCAGTAACAGGTGGTAGGAATTTGTAGGTGGAATTGGACGGCTTGGTTACATAGGGGGCATTGTCGTTCTCATCTAAGACGTTGATGGTCACCCCTACGTAGGAAGACCTGGGTGGGTCCCCGGCATCCACAGCCTTGAGGCGGAAGGTGTAGGTGCTCTCCTTTTCCCGGTCAAAGGAGATACTGGACAGGATGGTGCCAGTGCCATTCTGGATGACAAACTTGCCATTGTCCGGCTCGACATAGAGCCTTACCCTGGCATTCTCACCTTTATCGGCATCAGTGACTGTAACAACGCCAACAGGGTTGAGCGGAGCCATGTTCTCTGAGACAGAGAAGCTGTAGCCACTCAACATAAACTTGGGGTCATTGTCGTTACGGTCAAGAACATTGATCACCACTGTGGCAGTGCCCGTCTTGCTGGGAACACCCTTGTCTGCAGCTGCCACATGGAACTCATAGCGCTCTGTGTCTTCCCGATCCAGCAGGTTCTTCACGCGCACTTCACCAGTGTTGGGGTCGATTTCAAAAAGCTTGGTAGCTGAGGCTTCAATAATGCTATAGGTCAGCTCAGCATTGGTGCCGCTGTCCGCATCCATCGCCACCACGTAACGAACCTTGTCACCTGGTTGGTTACCCTCAGCAAAGTCCACCTCCAGCATTGTCGGGGAAAAGATGGGAATGTTGTCATTCATGTCTGTCACCTGGACTTTGAGGGAATTTGTGCTGGACAGGGCTGGGTTACCAGAGTCCACGGCAACAATCTCGATCCTGTAATCCTTGACACGCTCATAGTCCAGCAAAGTGGTGGTCAGCAGGAAATACTTCCTCTTGCGGTGGTCATTGGCCGACTCGCTAGCGGGTCGCAGCTGGAATGGTACGTTGCCATCCACCACACAGGTGACTACAGCGTTCTCGCCCTCATCGCGGTCCGACACCTCAACCATAGCCACACGAGTCCCGATGGGCATGTCCTCTGAAATGTTGGCCACGCCGTCCTGGTGTATGACGAGGCCAAATCCACGAATCTCGATGGCTGGTGCATTGTCATTCTGGTCCCTGATTTTGATGGTCACCGTGACCTTTGAGCTCTTGGGACCACAGCCGTTGGCCACCACAGAGAATATGAGGAATTTCAAGTTCTCCTTCTCACGGTCCACCAGGCCCTTGACGTAGATTATGCCTGTCGAGTTATCGATGCGGAGGAGTCTCTGAACAGTCTCAGATGCCCTGTGAAAGCTGTAGTCAAACTCACAGTTGGTGCCTGTGTCATTGTCATTGGCTCTAACCTGCAGGACAGACAAGTAGAGACGTTTTGAATTAGCAGGACAAATAAAACAAGGTCCAAACTTGTTTGCTGTATACACATTTTCTTAATTGCGTGTAGTAACACCATTACTAGGGCTGTACCGAATGTGTCTATTCATTCTGTTTAAACCAATGGGGTTTTTCTTCACAGTTGCAGATAATGATTAGGCTACACTAATATTATAGTATTATACTATTATAGTATATGACTAGTCATAATTTTTTTTATAAAACATTTATCATAAATAATGTAGCATTCGCTTGGCACTCTGCGCTTTCGTACCAACCATGCCCTTATTGGATTATTTATGTTGACAAAATTGATGAGTTATATTCATTAAAGAAAGTTGATTTAATTTAAAAAAAAAACTCATTTAATCAGATTAACCCCTTTATTCAAATTGAGGATTTTCTTTGAGGATATAAAAAAGAAAAAAAAATATTTGGATTACGTCATAAAATATGACGACAGACATTCGAAGCTTCGTTCGAATACTTCAATAGAAGCTTCGAATGTTAAAAAATGACATTCGAGGGGAGCTCCAGTAGCTCACCGCGTACCTCGAACGCTATTTCGGCGTCGGGGACAACCGTGCGCGTCACGGATCTGGGGTACACGAGTTCGCCGTATTTTCTCAGAGTGTCTTTTCCCCCATCTATACCCCATTCAACCTGTTTCTGTCGGTCATACTTGACCAGAAAAAGCGATAAACGCGAAAAGAACCAGCTGACTGGTCAAAGTTTAAAAAAATAAAATAAAAATGACATTCGGTACAGCCCTAGCCATTACTATGTAATAATATGTCATTCATGTTATATATGATACATATAATTACTACAAAGCTTTGCTTTATTGATATTTCTTTTTCTTTTTTAGTTCATGCTCTGCATATTACATAATGGCTTATGAAAACTAAGTGCACACCCCCATGTCCATATAAACATCCTGTGATTGTCAAATGCGTCATTGGCATCTAATGGGCAGATGAGTGATTGTGTTAATGTTCCTCTCATTATCAAAATGCCCTTAGAAGAGGATGGAGGAGTGACAGACACTGGTGACAATGAATTTGCTTGGCCCTCCTTAGGAAGTGTGCCAAGATTCATCTTCATATACTGAGGACACAAATGCATTGATTAAATAATGAATTACACACTATCAACCATGTCTTCTCAGAATACCAATCAATCAATCAATCAATCAATCAATCAATCAATCAATCAATCAATCAATCAACTAATCAATATGATACAATCATATGTCCAGGGCCTGAATTCATCAAGCATCTTAATGTAAGAGTTATGATCATAAGTCTTGTGTATATAGTACATTGGATGTGATGTAGACCAGTACTGCTACTTTCAGAAGTGTGGCGACTATGAGCTCAGGTCAGCAGGTGTTAAAGTGGGGTCATAGAAATTACTAGGTCATGTAAGTGCAGCACTTAGACTACATGTTAACTTGCGATTCTCCCGAGATGTTGAGTACAACCTTGGTCCAATTGCAATAATGTGTGTCACACGTGCCATCAGACGTGCCAAGTACTCACCTTGGCAATGTGATTTTATGGCATCACTTGTCCTCATACACACCTTGGGGGATATATCACATGGCACTATATCACTTCCTCAAATAGGGGCCAGCTAACCCTCCACCGCACCATGTGTGACTGAATCTGACTCCGTCAGGAGATTATCCATGGAGCTTATTGGTATTATTGCTCTATATGTGACTCATTCTATTACATCTGTCACTGGAAACCCAGAGAAATCATTTCACGTAGGGTGCATTTGAAGAGTGGCTCTTTTGAGGCAGCATAAATGCTTGATTGACACTCCTGACCTGCTTAAGACTTCAATTAGACCACTTTTACTCCCACTGTTCGTTTGCTGCTGCATCCCATGGAAGATTATGAAGGAGGGGGGGGGGGGGCATACTCAACACACCCATTGAAAATAACTAGATTGTGCCGACTAATAGTTGACTAGGAGATTAACAGTATTTATACCAATTTTATGCCTGGACACTTGCCTCAAATTGACCCTGGAAAATAGCCAACTCAATGGCTGTGCCTAATCATAGTGGCGGCTGTGCTCACATGCTGCAACTCAATATGCAATTCTAGGAACTTGTCAATAATTAACTTGTGTTCTGTAACATCTGGTGTTTAAAGAAGGGAAATCAATTGGCAGTGGCGATTATGATTTGACTTCACTTGTTTCTTTAACCATAACCCGATTGTTCTGGATCATTGCCCAGGCCCCAGGGGGAAGACGAGGCCCCTAATGAAACAAGGTTGCTTGTCATGCTATGAGGGAGGCTTGAGTGCTCTTGAACTATCATGCTAGTTTACCAGCTCCCTCACATGCTGCAGTCTAAACGCCTTCTAATTAGTGGTATAGAAACATAATACTGTGTGTAATTCAATGGTTTAAAATGTTTCTGTTTTAAATACCTTGATCACAAAGTGGTAAAACAAAGGACAATATTACCTCTCTCTGCATTATGATAGCATTTGTGTGTGTCTCTGTGTGTATGTTTTGTCTGTGTGTGTGTGTGTGTGTGTGTGTGTGTGTTTGTGTGTACGTGTGTGTGTGTGTGTGTGTACGTGTGTGTTTGTCTGTCTGTGTATGTGTGTGTGTTTGTACGTGTGTGTCTGGGTGTGTGTTTGTCTGTGTGCGTGTTTGTCTGTGTATGTGTGTGTGTTTGTCTGTGTACGTGTTTGTCTGGGTGTGTGTTTGTCTGTGTGTGTGTGTGTGTATGTGTTTGTCTGGGTGTGTGTTTGTCTGTGTGTGTGTGTGTGTGTGTGTGTGTGTGTGTGTGTGTGTGTGTGTGTGTGTGTGTGTGTGTGTGTGTGTGTGTGTGTGTGTGTGTGTGTGTTTGTGTGTGTGTGTGTGTGTGTGTGTGTGTGTGTGTGTGTGTGTGTGTGTGTGTGTGTGTGTGTGTGTGTGTGTGTGTGTGTGTGTGTACAAGTGCATCTCACCTGCAGGACAGAGTGCCCGGTCGGGCTGTTCTCCGACAGCTCAGCCTCATAGTGGCTCCTCTCGAACTTGTTGTTCTGGTCCGTGACGGTGACTCTGAGCACAGCGCTGCTGGCCCGCATTGGGTTGCCCCCGTCCTCCACGACGATGTACAGGTCATAAGAGTCCTTCTGCTCGCGGTCCAGGTTGCCTATGACGATGAGCTGCGGCACCTTCAGGCCCATATAATCGTCCCCCTGCAGGCTGAAGAGCTGGTCCGTGTCCGACCCGGTGATCAGCAAGTAGTTGGCCACCGCGTTGAGGCCTGAGTCCTTGTCGTGGGCCATGGGGATGGAGAAGAGAGCGCCGATGCGTGTGTTCTCTGGGATCGACAGGGTGAGGGTGTCCGAGAAGAACTGCGGCGTGTTGTCATTGACATCCAATACCTCGATGCGGCCCTCAATCTCTCTCTTGATCCCCTTCATGTCCGTGATGGACACCTTGAACTCCAGGAAACACTCGCCCTCGAACACATTGGGGCACCGTCTCTCGCGGTCGATGGGTATCTTGGTGGTGTAGATGTCTCCGGTCTTGCCGTCTACCCGCAGGTAACGGTCCACCCGCAGGTAACGGGAGCCCACCACCAGTTTGTACAGGTGGCCGGAATCGGTCAGGTTCTCGTCCGCCGCCAGGCTGCCGATGAGGGTGTTGTACGGCTGCTGCTCGTTCAGCCGGTACAGGATGTGATTCGGCGAGGCGCCACAGAACACCAGCAGGACAGCTGACAGTACCAGCCTCATCTCCCACCTCAGATTCATATCTCCACCCGACTGGCACAGCCTCCGTCTGGGAGAAAGGAAACAAGAGAGAAACAAACAACAACAACACGATTAGTCAGGGCCCCCCTATACATCATCCACAAAAAGGTTGAGGCATTGCCAAGAAATCTTTTAAAGAAAGTTGACGTGGAATTTGGAGTGGATATCTATTCAGCGAGGTCTTAAAAAAGATAAAAAAAAAAATTATATATTTGTATTTCATTTAGGGCGGCTACGTGGCGTAGTGGGCAAGGCGCTCGCCACGAATGACGGAGACGCTGGGCTTGCCTGTTCGAGCCCAGCGGCCAGCGCTCCACATTGCTTTCAGTTTAGCTGGTCGTTCATACTAATACACATTGGCCGTATTAGGGGGTGGGAAACTGATGGGTGGGGATCGGGCGTTGTGGACAGCGACTCCTACAGGTCGGTTGGTGCGCCTGCGCAGTAGAATCAGGAAGTGTCGGGGGCAGCGTGAGCCTCCCACGCGGTACTCCTCGCCACTGAGAGATCGAGCTGCGCAGGTGAAAAGATGCGACTGCTGTTACCTCAAGTACTGGAGGGGACTTGTGCTATGTATGACTTAGTCCACATTGCAGCCGGCTTGTGGGAGGCAAGAAACAGCGTTCGTGACAGGGGAGGGTTGAATTGGATGATACGAAATTGGGATGGGAGAAAAATATAGAAAATGGGAGAAAAAGTGGATAAAAAAAAAATATTTGTATTTCATTTTTGGATGAAAGGCACAGGTACAGGCATACAATGCACATAAAACATAATTTAAATTCTTTGCCAACTACAAGCATTGGCTTGCCCCTTGCGTCATAAAAAAAAGTCTATCTGTCTGAACAGGACTGAAAAGACCTGTTTCGAGATGCACAATGAGATATTCTGAGAGAATTGTTGAATACATAAACAAATGTTCTAGAATGTTCTATTATGACATCATAATCAGTAGGGATATCCTTTCATTGGTCTATGTTGACCACGCCCCCATGGTTCGGCTCCTCCCCCTTCAGGGGAGTACCATTGATCATTAGGCCACGCCCCCTTTTTGTATCTTTTGAAACGCTTGTCGTAGAGACTTGCGGGTTGTGCCTAGGCTGGTAAAGATATGCCTCCTAAAGTGTGAAAACAGAAGTACAGGAAGTACCGGCTACAGGCTTTCCGGTTTCAACAAAACAATTATAGAAACGTGTGAAGTGCACAATATTTCCTCGTTTAAGCCACTGCAACGGCTTTGCCTGAAGAATTGACTACATGACCGGGACGTTCTAGCTTGTTTGCCGACAGGATTCGGGAAAAGTTTGGCAGCTTCCAGGGGAAGTACATACACCGGAAATTCACACTTTCGGCCGTAGTGCTTTACCAGTCTTTATCTCACGGAGGAGATAAAACTAGGAACGAGGTTAGGGTTGTGCCATTGTACTCAATAGGGATATCCTCTTTCATTGGTCTATGTTGACCACGCCCCCATGGTAATTGGCTCCTCCCCCTTTGTGTATCTTTTGAACCGTTTGACGTAGAGACTTGCGGGTTGTGCCATTGTACTCAGGGATATCCTCTTTCATTGGTCTATCTATGTTGACCACAGGATTTGAATCAATTAAGGCCTGCAGGTGTACTGAGTTGATTGACACCTGCATGTGCTTGACACTTAAGGGAGGTGTCAATCAACTCAGTACTGACTTCTACATTCATTGGTGGATGTTAGCCATGACCTCTATACAATGGGTTAACCCTTTAACTATACCACTTACATTAGACACCCTAGCAACCACCTATAACACCCTAGCAACCACCTAGAAACACCATAGCAACCACCTAGAAACACCCTAGCAACCACCTATAACACCCTAGCAACCACCTAGAAACACCCTAGCAACCAGCTATAACACCATAGCAACCACCTATAACACACACAAAAGGAGCCGCATGTGATTGGTGGAGACCCTTACAAAAAACTGTTGTTGCTAATCATTGACACATGCTAGGCTGTAATAATCTCCCCCAGAAAAATCTACTTTGCATTTGATATATTGCAAATATATGCCATCACACACACTGGCATTTAAAGGTTTAGAATTATAAAATTAATATGTGGTGCTATGATCAGGGCTGAAGTTGAATAAAAGATTGTATTATTTTCAATCTGACATTACAAAAAAACTGAAAATCCATCAAAATCAGTGTTGTTGCTAATCATACATATGCTAGCCCCCAGACCCCGTGCTTAAAAAGTGGCCTGACTGGGGCTATATTTTGCACTATATTTCCTGGCCTGAATGATTTCCCCAGTCCGGCCCTGGTTAAAAGCCTCCAATGCTTATTAGTGTGTGTGCGTTTGAACGTGTGCATGTTTCAACCATACATTTCCATTTATATATAAAAAAAAAATGTTTTACCTCCTATAATAGTGGGGGTCGCGGCTCTCTGACCCCGTTATTTTTGGGTCGCGGCCTGAAAAGTTTGGGAACCCCTGAAGTAGAACAGCTAGCTAGCCGTTGTGGACTCACCTTTCCACAGCAAAACGGTAGGCAAGGCACCTTGGTTGCGAAATGCAAACTTCAATCTATGTTGTTTAGTCTATCTGTTCAGTACTGATTCAATATGCACAATGAGATCTTCTGAGAGAATTGTTGAATAGATACACAAATGTTCTAGAATGTTTGATTATGACATCATACTATGACATCATACTGTGACATCACAAATGTTCTAGAATGTGCTATTATGACATCATACTGTGACATCACAAATGTTCTAGAATGTGCTATTATGACATCATACTGTGACATCACAACGGAACATGTTTGAGTGCCATTTGAATAATATAAATAAAGGCTGTCCCCGAAGCCTTTTTTGGGGATTTAAACTTCATCAGGGTTCTTCGAACGGACGTTCGAACCTTCGAAAAAAATTTAAATTAAAAAAATAATAATTTATAATTTCCCCCCCCCTCAAACTAAATCCTCAATTTGAATAAAGTGATTCAAACTTCGTCAGGGTTTTTCGAACGGACATTCGAACCTTCGTTTTTAATTAAAGATTTTAAATAAAAAAGAAATAATTCTCATTTTCTTTTATACATTTTTTTTTATATCCTCAAACTAAGGCCCTGTCCACACGAGCGCTGGATTTAATGTAACCGAAGTTTGAAAAAAATAAACCTCTGTCCACACAGGTGAACAACTGCATATAATTGCGTACTCACGGTGGCTGGAAAACCAGCAAACCGATACATGTAGTACAATGTCAAAACAGTAGGCGGCAATGTTGTTCAGACATGAAGGCCATTTCAACCAATCAGAAAAGATTGAACGCTCACTAAACTTCCTGTTTAGAAACACCATAGCCAAGCGGTTAGGTGGCCGAGCGGAGATTGCGTTCGTCACCAGCCCCGGAGCTGAGCTGGATTTGCCTGTTCGAATCCAGCTCACAGCTCCGGGGTTGTCACCAGCTTGGCTGGCCGTCTGCACTGATACAATTGGCTGTATCAGAGGGTGGGAGAAGCTGGCGGGGTGGGTCCGGGTCGTTGTAAACAGCGACTCCTACAGTTCGGTCGGGGCGCCTGCTAAGCGCGGATTGGACGTGAGGGGGATAGTGTGGTCCTCCCACACGCTGCTACGCCCTCTCAATGAGAATCCGCGCTGCCAGGTGAAAAGAAGCGGTGATTGGCTGGACGTGTGTCGGAGGAAGCACGTGGTAGCCTCCACTCTCCCAGATGATCTGACTGTGGGGGGTAAGTGCGCAGCGACCAGGAAGGGACTGGGAATTGGCATACGACTAACATTGGGATGGGGAGAAAATCGGAGGAAAATGGAGGGGGAAAAAGACAAAAAAAAAAAAAAAAAAAGAAACACCATAGCCATAATTTTGCCAACGGAACATATATTTTCAGCAAAGAAAGAAACTGCAATAAAAGTGCAATAAACAAACGGATACATTCACTGTGTGTTCTGCCTCTCATTTGTTGATGAAATAAAACCATCAGCAACACAATTTACCACCAAGAGTGGATAGATTAGTCTCACAAAAGACCGCCGGTGTTGTTAACTACATGCTAATGTGAATGGCTATATATCTATGTATATTATATAGCTTAAATGCTAACGTAATGTGGTAACGTTACCGCTATGAATGGATGCAAACGTTATTTAACACATTGCAGAATGGGTACAATACAATACGGCTCAATACAAACAATTGTTAAGGGGATGCAGTCTGGACTGGGTTCCTTATAACAATAACTTGACAACACATGAGTTTAGTTTAGCTGCAGCTACATGTTTTCTCTGAGCGTCAACAGACATCAGTCGATCACAACACTCTTCAACACAGACGATACGTTTTGAACAAAAGTTTGTTACAATCATTTTCATATAACGCTACTTGGGACAGCTCTGCTGTAAACACTGGTGTAGCTGGCTCTGCTCTAATCTCTCTACCCCGCGGTCTGCCGTGAACATGGGAAATAATTGCGACAGCTCTGCTGTAAACACTGGGAATAACCTCGGTTGCTATGCCCACACGCAACTGCAAAACCGCAAAACTTCACCCTGGGCACCGGTTTCAAAGACCGCGGTTGCAGTGTAGCAAATCCCCGGTTGTGTGTGGCCGAACAGTGCAACTGCGCACATACAATCATGGTTATATTAAAACCAGTGCTTGTGTGGATGGGGCCTTGGATAGTCTTCTGTGGGTGAGAAAGGGGGTGGTATGATAATGATCCTGCCATAAAGAAGGGCTCTAAAATCAAATCGCCTCTCCAATGTTGAACAAATGTTTTTTATTTTCCCTTTTTTTACATGAAACAAGACAAATAATACAGTAACAGTAATAATCAACGATAAATCACAGAACAATAACAGAAATCATAATAACAATAATGACAGTCCAGTAATTAAATCAGAATGAAAGTAGACTAAATGACATAAAAATAATAAATACAATACATGGGCTCTTGCTCGCTCCAACCCCCCCCCCCCCCCCCCCACAGGACCCCTACTTGGGCTATACATCCACTACTTCATTCAACATGAGAGAATTCCAAATGTATATGCGTTCCTTTATCTTATCCACCACAGCTACCCAGACTGCTATGCTGGCTTCATTAACACCTAAAATTCGTGCAGTAGATATCTCTAGATAAATCACATCGAGATAGGTGAGAATCCATACCTTCCGACACATTTTATCAGGTTGAATCCAGCGTGATGCTATTAACCTTTTGGCAACCGTAAGACCCGCCAAAATGAGTCTCTTTACCTGTACAGAGGTCGATAACTGAGAAACATCATTCAACAACAGTACAGAAAGCAATGTCGGTATGGTCAGAGATAAAAATTCTGATAATTGAGTGGTGATATTTTCCCAGAAAGTCTTAACAGGAGGGCATTCCCAATACATATGCATATATGTACCAATAGTATCGTTTGAACACAAGGAGCATCAAGAGTCAGGTCTGAGACCCATTAGGTACAATCGTCTAGGGTCAGGTAAGTCCTATGAACAAAGTTAAGATTAATCTGTTGGTGATCTGGGTTGCGTGATGATAGCCGAACATTTTCCCAGACTGCATCCCAATCTAAATCTACTTCCAGGTTTGGGATATCCTTCCTCCAAACAGAGTCTAGGGGAAGGACCTTATATGAGGACGTAAGTAAGTGGCGATAAAAGTCAGAGACGAAGCCTCTCGACGTCTCTTTGTCATAAAAGAATTTGTGAAACCTGTGGTGCTCAAGTGGAACATCTAATGGGACTTTGTGAGCTTTCAAAGCTGCTCTTATTTGTAAATAGAAGAAAAAAGTGGAACTGGTGAGGTCAAATTTGTTGGATATATCTCGAAGACTGAGGAGACCATAGTCATCGAAGATATCCCCCAATGTGTGTATGCCTTTCTTTTCCCAATCAGGGTATCTGATAGGTTGTTGTTCAATAAGGAGTAAATTGTTATTAAATAGGGGGGAATGCCTGTGCCATTTATGGTGGTTAGTACACGTTTTCTGTGTTTTCACGCCATATCCGGATCACATGTGTAATAAGAGGGCCAAATCTTAAGTTGAATTGCTTAATTGATATGTTGGTGTACACTATATCCTGCAGTCTATGTGGTGCCACTATGTTCTCATCTAATGGTCTCCAGGATACCGCTGCTTGAGAATCAAACCAGGTGATCAGTGGTCTTAAAGAGAACGCTTTAAAGTAATATTTGAAGTCTGGAAAGGCTAAACCCCTGTCGGTTTTATTTCTCTATGCAGTGGATCTTTTTAATCGTGGGCGTTTGCTGTTCCAAATAAATGTATATGCAGCAGAGTGTAGTTTTTGCCAGTAACCAGCAGAGGGGGGTAACGACAACATGGAGCTGATGAAGTTAATTCTGGGCAAAACATTCATCTTAACTATTGACGCTCGGGCCTGTAATGAGTTTTTTTATTTTGACCACCTGCTGAAGTCATCTGTGATCCTGTCTCGCAATCCGGAATAATTATACTTCACCGTTTGTCTTATAGTGGGGAATATTTCAATTCCAAGACATTTAAAGTGTTCTACCATGGGTATATTTGCTGGGAGGATGGTAGCCTTCGCAGTCAAATTGAGTGGAAGGAAGGCCGATTTTGGCCAGTTTATCTTAAATCCCGATAGATTGCCAAAATCATCTATTACTTTGAGAAGATGAGGTAGGGAGGTGGCGGGGTTTTGCATGAACAAGATTACATCATCTGCATATAAGCTGATGTGATGCTGTGTGCCCTTAATTGAGATCGGTGCTATGGACTGAGATTGTCTTATGTACTGTGCTAAAGGTTCAAGGGATAGAGCAAATAGTCCGGGACTAAGAGGACAACCCTATCTAGACGAGCGCGACACAGGGAAGAGTGGAGAGCAGAGTTTACCTGTTAAAATCATGGCCGATGGACCTGTATATAGTACTTTGATCATAAGTATGAACCCTTCACCTAACCCCATCCTTCTAAGTACTGCCCATAAATAAGACCATTCCAACTTGTCAAAGGCCTTCATCGCGTCTAAGTATAAGACAGCCGTAGGGGGCACGGCATCCTTGCTGGCATCTATCACATGCAGTAACCGTCTAATATTATCCGTGATCAGGCGGCCTCTTATGAAGCCTGTCTGATCAGGGTGAACTAGAGATGTCATGTGCTTTTGAAGTCGGATGGCTAGTACCTTAGCGTACAGCTTGAGATCGGTTCCAAGGAGGCTTAAGGGTCTATAACTGCTACATTCGGTGGGGTCCTTATCTTTCTTAAGTAGGACAGATATGAGTGCCATTGACATTCCTGGAAAAGTTTCCCTCTTTGACTGAGTGTAAAATCATATCAAGTAATAGGGGTCCAATTACATCCCAGCATGAGGTACAGTTCGGGCGGAATACCGTTCCAGCAAGGGGCCTTACCACTTTGCAAGTCCGAAATAGCCTCCCCAAGTTCCTCTAGTGTAATAGGTGCATCTAACCATTTAGCGTCTTCCTCTTAGAGTTGTGGTAAGTTAATTTGATCCAGGAATTCCTCCAGCTTATTATGATCGAAGATCACTTCTGACTCGTACAGGTTAGAATAAAATGAACGAAAAGTCTTGTTGATTTTTTTGGGGTCGGTGGTAACCATCCCCTGTTAGTCCTTGATGGCAGGGATATCCGCAAATTGTTCACTGGCCCGTATCTTCATAGCTAGTAGGTGACTAGGTTTAGAGCCATGAAAGTAATAATGTTGTCTTGTTCTGTGTATTTGAAATTCAGATTGTTGTCTTAAAATGGAGTTAATCTCCTTTTTCAACATTTTAATTTGAAACTCCAGTCGACACGAGTAGTTGCGTTGTAAAGAGGAGAACAACGAAGAGTGAAGCCCTTCCAGTTCTACCAATTTGGAGAGACGTTTCTTGCGGAGGTTGGAGGCAAAGATAGTAGTGTTACTCCTGATAAAACCCTTAACCGAGTTCCATAAAATTCTGGGGTCTTGTACCGATCCCACATTAAACTGCAGGTATTCAATGAGTTTATCTTTAAATTGCAGGTTGAATTCATTGTTCTTCAACAGTGTCGAGTTAAAGCGCCATCTTGGGGCTCGGGATGTCATTCTACTGAGTGAACCCTTTAGAAGTAAATACTTGTGGTCTGACAATGCAATGGGCCCCAATTCAACGTCAAAGCTATCAAATAGTCTAGGGGATGCAAAAACATAATCTATTCCCTCATCTTTTTCTGCCGAAGACTTTGCGATCTTCTTTGAGGAAAAAGTGGAGAACATCCGCAGCTCCTTCTCCCAACCCCCACCCATTCCAAACACAGAATCGAGAACCTCATCCTTCACTCTGTCATCTTTCTCTCCCATTACAGAAGCCGAGACCCTGACACTGGTAACGTCGAACCGTCCGACTACATGCCAGCTGGACCAGCTACCCTCCCCACTCCTCCAGACCATAGCACCGGACATCCTCCCATTCCTAACTGCAACCATCAACTCCTCACTCAACTCGGGGGTGGTCCCCACCTCCCTAAAACAAGCCAGAGTCACGCCCCTCATAAAAAAACAACCCTGAACCCCACCGTCATAGGCAACTATCGTCCTGTCTCTCTTCTCTCCTTCCTTTCTAAAACACTTGAACATGCTGTATCCAACCAACTTACTGCTTATCTCTTACAGAATGACCTCCTAGACCCCAATCAGTCTGGCTTCCGGACTCGCCACTCCACAGAAACGGCCCTCATTGCGGTCACAGAGGCACTTCACTTAGCAAAAGCCTAAGGCCTCTCCTCTGTCCTGATTCTCCTAGATCTATCTGCAGCCTTCGACACAGTCAACCATCAGATCCTCCTTGCGGCCCTCGCAGGAATGGGAGTGGCTGGATCTGCGCTGACATGGCTGACATCATACCTCAACGACCGCTCCTACCAAGTGTCATGGAGAGGGACTCTGTCGGCCACCCGCCCCCTGCGGACGGGTGTCCCCCAGGGCTCGGTCCTAGGACCCCTTCTCTTCTCCCTCTACACTAAATCACTGGGTAACATTATCACGTCTCATGGCTTCTCGTATCATTGTTATGCCGATGATACTCAACTCTTCCTCTCCTTCCCTCCCTCAGATATCCACGTCTCTGAGCGGATCTCGGCCTGTCTGTCCGACATCTCCGCCTGGATGACGACCAACCACCTCAAACTGAACCTAAGCAAAACAGAATTGCTCCACCTGCCGGCCAAATCCTCCCCTCTGACCGACCTCTCCATCACAGTCGAGAATGCAGCTGTGACCGCGTCCCCGACCGCCAAGAACCTTGGTGTTGTCCTCGACGACCAGTTGAACTTCTCTGCTCACATCGCAGCGACAACCAGAACCTGCAGATTCCTCCTGAGCAACGTCAGAAGGATACACCCCTTCCTGACAAAAGAAGCCACCCAACTACTCGTCCAATCAACGGTCATCTCCCGCCTCAACTACTGCAACGCACTGCTAGCTGGCCTCCCGGCCACTGCACCAAGCCTCTTCAACTCATTCAAAACGCAGCGGCCCGCCTGATCTCAAACCTACCGAAGTCGGCCCATGTCACCCCACTTCTTAGGGACCTGCACTGGCTCCCCATTGCTGCACGTATCCGCTTCAAGGCCCTCGACCTAGCATACCGTGCGGCAAAGGGAATCGCTCCCGCCTACCTCCGGTCAATGGTCTCTAACTACACACCCTCAAGACCCCTACGCTCTACATCTTCTGGCCGCCTCAGACCTACTCCTATCCAAGCTCCCGGAGGGTCATCAAAGAGAAGCCGCCTATTCTCAGTCCTTGCCCCACAATGGTGGAATGAACTACCCATCCCAGTTAGGACAGCCGAATCCCGTCCAATCTTTCGCCATCGACTAAAGACTCACTTCTTCAACCATTATCTGAAATGATAATTAAAAAAAAAATATATATATATATCTCTAACCCTGACTAACCTTACTGTCATGCACTTGTCCTAATAAACTAACCTACACTGTAACACGCAACACTTTGATAAACATTGTTACTCAGCTGATAGAGTTGTACCCTTCTTGCTGTCTTGTCGTACAGAACTTGTAAGTCGCTTTGGATAAAAGCATCAGCTAAATGACTAAATGTAAATGTAGAAAATGTTTTGTCTTGCTGAGAAAAAAGAAAAATCTTGCGCCGTTGGATTGAGCGATCGCCACAAATCAATTACTCCTGTGTCCTTGGACCAGGCCTGTAGTGCCGTAGAGGCCTGTCTCTGGTCATAGGTTGTGGTGAGACTAGATTTATCAATCAAGGGATCCCAGATGGCATTAAAATCTGCACCAATTATAAATGAATACTCAGGGAGATCTAGCATCGTTCTAGTGAGTGAAGCATAGAAGTTAGCGTCATAAACATTAGAGGCGTAAGCCGCTACCAAAGCAATTTTCCTGTTAAAATAATCTATCTTGGCAATAGTAACTCGACCATCTGTATCAGACCATATGTCTAATAATTTTATATTCAACTTCCGTTTAGCTACTTGGTGCCAAAGGAGGAGGGGCTTATGTTTTGATAGACTTTATCCGCCAGCTTTGCATTGTCAGCCATTAAAAGATGTGTTTCACTTAAAAGAGCCACATCAACCTGTTGTCTTTTCATCCATGTTAATACGCTTGTGCATTTATGATGAATATTAAGACCCCCTGTATTCCAAATCAAGATATTTAAATTAGCCATAGTCTAGGTTGCAGTATGCCTGAATGTAATTCGTCTGGAGTAGCACTTCATAATAGATATATATCCAACTGTTAAGGTCCTGTTGAGATCCGAGCGTGAGCATAAAAACAAACAAAAAACACAAAAAACCCCATCCCCCATTCCCACCCCCTCCCCCCCTTTAAAATACTTATCCAGTATCCCCATATCGAGCATATCAACCATAACAACCATATGCATATTACCATAGGGTCTAAAACTCTCAAACCTACCATAAGTAGATTATTCTCTCAGTGTCTGCTAGCCACACTCCCAAAAAAAAGAGATAAAATGCCTCAAAAAGTAGAGTAAATTCACTTAAACCGTATAAGAACATGGCTAAGTTTAAAAATAAATAAAATAAAAAAATAAAAATAAAAAGCCTAGAATTGGAATTATTGCAAAATAAGGGGGGGGGGGGGGGGGTTATAATACGTGTGCAGTGCGTCCACCAGGCCGGGGGAGGGCGATGTTCCGCTGTGAAGTCTGTTGTTTCCTATGATTCACATAGAGTAGAGGTTACAGAATATTCCAGCATTGTCATAGTGTAATTAGACCGCCGTGTCAGAAGAGGCGCTGTACAACAGTTTGTCTTATTTTTTTATCGACCTAGTAGGTCAACAGCATATGAACCTCAGATGATGATGTATGCCGTGTGTGTGGTTAGCAGAACGTATCTGAAACGTTAATGGATCTTTGAAGTCCAATAAAAATATGTACACACAGAATAATAAAAAAAAAAAAACGCTACACGGACCCACGGAGGTATTAAGCAAGTCATGGCGCGACGTAAGTGACATGCATAAAAGTCATAGATCATTTAAACAGAGCTATCGTCTATCTCCCCAGCCTTAGTGGACGTATAGAAAAATCATGCAATGGTTATACAAAATAAAACCGACCAAACCCCCCTTATATCAGATGTAGCGAAACATTTAAATAAAGTATCTAGGCGATACCCAGCGTCACATAGTTAACCTATTTATAAAAACAAAGTTATAGAAATTATATGACGGCGCTCGGCGTTTAAGCCATAACGAAGTGCTAACTGCACAAAAACAGGCTACTGTCGCCTAGTACGTGGCCTCCTCCTGGGTCTTCAAGAAGGTTGCGGCTTCCTTAGGCGAGGAAATCGGTATCCTCACTCCGTCTTTGGTAATGAACAGCTTCGCAGGGTATTGTAGGGACGGTTTGAAACCTAGATTGTAGAGTGGGCCCATGGCGGCTCTGTAGCGGGAACGCTGCTCCACGACTTCAGGACAGTAGTCTTCAAAGATTTGGACTGGTTTCCCTCCGTATACCAGCTTACCCCTCCTCTTCCGTGCCTCCCGAATAATTATTTATTTTATTCCATAATGACGTAAGCTAGCTGTAACTGAGGGGTACAATTCCTGTATTGATAAGTATGGTATCATTAAACCACTACCGCTTTATGTACTTTAACTACTGGCCATACAGTACACGATATCTAAATATGATGAACACTTTCCCACCATGAAACCAGGTCCACACAAAGGTAATAATCAAATATTTAATATATAGCAAAGGGTACATATAATATTCACCATTACGTTTATGATTTGAATGCTCTTGTAAGGCAAATGAGTACTCGTAGGCAAATCAACACTGAATGTCCAATCTCTGGTTACGCAGGAAGCAAGTATACAACCTGGCTCTTAGGGAATTATAACGATGGCACACTTAATGATTATAGCTGGATATACTGTAGGGGTCCTCCCGGTTGTAAGCCGGTAGGGGGGGTAGGAGAGCCGTCGGCAGTATCCCGTCTGGTCAACGATGTCTAGGGAGACTTCACGTACAGAAGACAGTGCAGTAGAATCTTGATCCACAGATGAATACACCTTGGCTCTCTTGTAGGCTGTAGCTGTAGCTGTAGCTCCACAGTGAAGAAGAAACGAGGCGACCTCAGTCTGGTCTGAGCGCCGTCTCTCCTTGACTCCTTTCGGGGTAGATCCAACACTCACCGGTGTTGGCGATTATCCGCTCCACAAATCAAAGTACCAAAGCAAATATATATTCCATGCCGCATAGGGCTCAGCAGTCGTCGGGTAGGTAATCCAATGTACAGGTCCACTCGGTCCTCGCCTAGAACTCCTCGGATGAAAGCACCACGTGTGGTCTGCCCAACCTGGTTAAGACTCTAGATAACACGAGGAAGCGATGGGGGTGCTGCTCACTTTAGAACTCTAACCGCACGATGCACCATACATAATAGACTATTATTACTTAATAGAAATACGGTGCCAAACTCTGACAATTCAGCTATTAATTCGCACGAGGTCTCAATGCTATTCTAAGGCCAAACAGGCCACACGCACGCGGTATCGTGGGGTGAGGCTTCACGTTCTGTTACTTAGTTGGGTAGAAGACGAAGGGATAAGAGAGGACTTCTACATCTCTTGCGCCATATTTATATGCACGGTGAACAAATAGTGCCACTCTCTTTTCGGTAGCCGTATTCCTGCGCAGAGCCGGGGCTAGTAGGGACATGTTTCGTCGGTACCATTGAACTTGGCTCCAAGGGGCTTGTCCCTGGCGCCAGGTCCTTGTCCAATAAGAGAATGAACTATTATGGGCTAGTAGACTAAAGGGATATTCCGTGTATATGTACAAGGAATATACAAGGGATATCAAACGATATACAAATACTATTCAATATATATCCATAAATAAATATATATATTCGGTTTAATCTGATCCTTCACAACAGCCGCCCCCTAATTAGTCCCACCTAATTAGCTAAGCAGAGACAGATTAACCGCACTGTCCACTATTCAATGTCCGCTGTAAGGGTCAGTCAACTCACAAAGTCGTAGGGTCATGGTCGTCATCGATAGTATCGGGGAGCCTTGGCAGTTCTATTAGCCTTGCCACGGGTCGGGTGTAAGTCCGTCCCTGGACGAGCACTTCAGCTGCTCGGACCTTTCCATCGGCACCGGTGATCACTTTGCTTACGCGGCCAGCCGGCCACATAGCTCGGGGTAGTGACTGGTCGATAATCATGACGACTGTTCCTTCTGTCAAATTGTCTCTCTCTTTTACCTACTTCTGGCGGGTCTGTAGAGACGGTAGGTAGTGGAGTAGGAAGCTGTTCCAAAACTTGTCAGCCAGTACTTGACTGTACCTCCACATTCTTTGGCCGTTCGCTTCTTCAGGCCTGTACATTGTCTGTGGTAGCGCGGGGTCCAGCCGCCCCATCAAGAGTGTGTTGGGGGTGACTGGGTCGACATCTGCTACATCACTTGAGACGTAACCGAGGGGCTTTGAGTTCAATACTCCCTCGATCTCCGTGAGGACTGTCATTAGGACTTCTTCCGCCACGGTCTGGGCCCCAAGCACGGCGTACAGGGCTGTCTTTATGGAACGTACTTCTCGTTCCCAGGTTCCACCGAAGTGAGGTGCGTTCGGGGGATTAAACTGGAAGTCAATCTGGGATGGAGCGAGGTGGGTCTTAAGTTCTGGGCCCATAGCTTGGAAGCTCTCTCTCAGCTCTCTTTCTCCGCCTTTGAAGTTTGTCCCGTGATCAGACAACAATGTAGACGGTTTTCCTTTCCGTGATGTGAATCTTCGGAAGGCCATAAGGAATGAGTCTGTGCTCATGGTTGGGAGGAGTTCGATATGTATCGCTCTGGTGGTCATGCATTTGAATACAATACCCCACCGCTTCTCGGTTCCTCTTCCTTTCTTTATATACAGCGGGCCGAAACAGTCCATACCGGTGGAGTGAAAAGGCTTGTCGCTGAGTCGGAGGCGACAGGGAGGTAGGTCAGCCATCCGGGGTATACTGGGCTGGGCTCGCCACTTACGACAGTCTAGACAGGTTCGCTGGAAGCGCCGCACTGCTTCTCTCCCTTGCAGTATCCAATAACGACGTCTGATCTCCGCGAAGACTCTCTCTGCCCCTGCGTGGTGCACATCCTCGTCGTATTTCTTTATGATCAGCTCTGTGACCTTGTGTCGGCTGTTCAAGACTATCGGGTACTTGACGTCATCCGGTAAGTCTGGGGCTCTCCGCAGACGACCACCCACTCTGATGAGATTATGGGCGTCGCTCTCGGGGGCTAGGTGGAGCAGTCTGCTGTCTGATGGGACGGGCTTTGCTCCCTGTAGACAGGCTAGCTCGTCTGGGAACGAGTCTCTCTGGGCTCGTTGTAGTAGAAGAAGTTCTGCTTCTTCGTAGTCAGCTGCTGAAATGTCAGTTGTGGGCTGAACCTCTGGGTGGTGCCACAGAAATGTCTTTAGCTGCGCACTCTCTAGGGTGAGGCAATCGTCTAGATCGGGGTCTGTGGGGACGAGTGTGTGTGTCAACCCACAGAACATAGGTTTCTTGTTCTCTGCCTCCTCTTTACTCGCCTCCCGTGGGGTGGGTGTAGGCCACTCTTCTTCCGGGAGCTTGAGGAACTCTGGCCCGTCACTGTAGAGGTTGTGACGGGTGAGGTCATCCAGGGACATTCCCCGGGTGATGACGTCAGCTGGGTTGTGTTTGGTGTCCACATACCTCCAGCTCGCCACTTCTGTTAACTCTTGAATCTCGGTGACTCTGACTCCCACGAAGACCTTGTATCTGCACGAATCAGACCGGATCCATGTGAGTACGGTTGTGGAGTCTGACCACAAGATTGTTCTTTGCACCGGGATGGTGAGTTCACGTTGGATTAACGTGGCGAGCTGCGCTCCTGCTAGGGCTGCGCAGAGCTCTAGACGCGGGATAGATTGTTGCTTGCGTGGGGCTATTCTTGAGCGAGCCAGGATGAAAGCAGTATGTATTTCTCCTCCCTCCTCTCGGGCACGCAAGTAAGCCACCGAACCGTAGGCTACTTCGGAGGCGTCGCTGAATACGTGCAGGTCGATCTTGCATGTCTCTGGCCTCACTGTGGGTGGGAAGTAGCTGCGGCGTATATTAACACCTGGGAGTGAGCGGAGTTCCGTCTCCCACTCTCTCCATGTGGATGCAAGGTGTTCGGGTATGGGATCATCCCAGCCCTGGTCTTTGTCCCATAGCGCTCTTACAATCATCTTTGCCCTGGTGGTGTAAGGTAGAATACATCCCAACGGGTCATATTGTCTGGCGAGTGTTCTGTATACACTCCGTCTGGTGGTCGGTATTGCCGTCGACCTTCCCTGCTCCTTGGTCAGGGGTTTGTGTCTATAATGGAGCGAGTCTGTTTTGAAGCGCCAGACTAGTCCTAGTGTCATTTCTTGGGCTTCTCCTGGGATGGTCGCCATCCAGGTGTCGCTGCTCGCTGCCTTGTCCTCGGGGGAGAGGCTGCGCAGTACTGGGGGGTCGCTGCTGGCCCGCTGCCGGAGATCAAAGCCGTCTTTGATCAGGGAGGCGCGGAGCAGCGCACGACGTCGCCAGTCAATTTTCTTTATGTATCCCGCTGTGATTAGCTTGTTAATCTCAGCGCGGTACACAGCTTCTTGAGCGGGGTCTTTGGCTAGGCGCCGCTCTGTGTTCAATAGATACCGCTCCGTCGCCTCTTTTGTGGCGTGAAAGGTGGGCATTCCCTCTCGCCTCAAGAGTGGAGTTGCGTATCTCATCACTCCGTTGACTGTGACTCTCTTTGTCCCGTGCTCGAGGAGGGCTATAGCGTAACTATCTTCCTTAGAACGAATGTCTTTCTTTTCGTTCTTAAAGGGCATTGTCTCTAGTGTCCATAGCCTCTCGACATGCTGCAGGAGTGTGGTGTCTCCTTCTGTCGCTCTGGAGTGGAGGCAGCTAGTGGCTGCTGTTCGGTTAAGAGACTTGGCGAGGGGGCCTTGTAATGTCCATCCTAGGCGGGTCTCGACTGCTGCAGGACAACCTCTGGGTCCTGTATGGACCCGGTCTATCGGGACTATGAGGTCTGCATGGTCGGAGCCTATCAGCAGGGTCGGGGTGGCACCGTCTATGAGCGGGATAGGGAGTTGACGCAGGTGCACATATTTATCCATCAGCTTGGCGATGGGGTAGGTGTACTGCGATAGTCCTATTTCTTGGCTGGTGAAAGCATTAGTAATCCTGTACCGTCTCTCGGGCTGCCCGCTTGCTGCGATAGTGAAGGAGACATTCTCGCCCTTTATCGTCTTTAGATCTCTTCTTATTGTCCGAATAGTCATCTGGTTCTCGCTCCCCCGCAGCCCCAGCTGGGCCGCAGCGGACGCGAGGAGAAGGGTCTTCTCTGACCCGTCATCAAGGACGGCGTAAGTGTCCATGACCTTATCTTGGTAACTCAGTGTTACGCGGACCACCTTTAAGAGCACCTGGGCACCGCTGCTGCTAGCGGGGTCAATGTACATAACGCTTGCCTTTGTGCTGCTGGATGGTGCAGGCTTTCTTTTGTTACTGTCGTGTAGGACATCTAGATGGGCTCCGTCACACCGACTACACCTCTTCTTGAGGCGGCACTCGGCTGCCATGTGACTGCGCGCACATCGGTAACAGCGCCTGTTGGACTTTATCCAGTGACTCACTTCTTCAGCGGTCATCTTCTTGAACTGGTCACATTGTGACAACCAGTGTTCCTTCTCGCAGTACGGGCACACCATCTTCCACTTCTCTTTCATCGAGGGGGTACTGTGGTTCTTGCTGCTCGGTACTGATTCTGATTGGTGCATGACAGTCACCGATCTTCGGCCATCGTTTACTCTCCTAGGTCCCTCTCTGGAGCTGGGTGTGCTCCGCACGAACGTATCCAGCCGTAGGCTGCTGACTTCTCTCGCCAGGAAGTCGGCTAGGTCTAGGAGGGATGGCTCGGGACCGTTAGGATCACGGTGGTCTCTTTGCCGCCTGAAGCGCTCCTGTCGGGCGGGCGGCAGCTTCTCTAAAATCCTCTCGACGTTCGAGTTTGCGTATAGTTCGTGCATACCCTTTTCTCGTTGCGCCCCCAGCATCCCTACCAGGGATTGTACTTTGATAGATAGGTCGTCTAGTGAGCGATTGTCTGTTGCTGGGGGTAGGCGGTCAATATGCCTTATCTCTTGTATTACGTAATCCCATATACGTCCATATCTTTGGTCTAGTGCTGCTAGAGCCGCTGTGTATGGGGTAGTAGAGGTGGCATAGGCCAGCGCTATGTTGTGCGCTCTGGGCACTTTCAGGTGCTTCAATAGGATCGCATACTTGTGGCGTTCATCAGCTACATCCACCATCATTGTCTCTAAGCACATCCGTAGCTCCGTGTACTGTGCTCGGTTCTCATGGGTGAAGTCTGGAAACGTCGGTGTGCCAATGTATGACGCCGTGGATGGCTGGCACATCGGTGAGCGTTGGAAGAGAGGCCTCCTGGGCGAGTCTCCTCTTACGCCTCTCGGTGGGCTGGTACTGGCAGGGTACCATGGCCCGCTGGTCCAGGTGCTATTCCTCGGGACTGGTCGTGCGTCATGCTCACCCGTGAATCGAGTCAGGGGTCTGTAGCGCAGAGCCGCGGGGGTATAGCCTGGGCTGTACTGGACCTCCTGGTCCTGTGGAGTAATGTGCTGCTGTCGGGCTTGACTCTCCTCTTCTCCCTCTTCTTCCTCTGCCAGGTCTTCTAGATCCTGTAGTCGTCTATTTAGCCTCTCCGCGGTGTCCGCCGTTCCTTCCTTGTGGCTGGGTCTCACTTGGACCGGTCGGGGAAGGAGTTCGGAGGGGGGTATAGACTCTCTCTGGTGGTCGGGCTCAGGGTCGCTTAATCGGTTAGGGGAGGGTGCCCTTGACCCGTGTCTTGACGAGGCCCTGGAACCCCTTGTGGAGGGAGGGGGTGTTGCCCTGGTGATCAGCTGCTCCATTAGCTGCGCTTGTAGTCTGTCGCGCTCGGCTTGTAGTCTGTCGTGCTCGGCTTCGCGCTGGATGAGAGCGATGTCGCGCTCTGCTTCTCTTTGGGCACCGTCAGCGGCGCGCTGGGTGTCGGCCCGGTCTCTTGCCATATTCTCTTCCGTCTGAAGGCGTCTCAGCTCCAGACGTATGTGCTCTTCTTCGCTCCGTTGCTGTGTTTGGAGTCGATCGCGTTCACCCTGAAGTCGATCGCGTTCACCCTGAAGTCGATCGCGTTCGGTAGAGGCTGCCAGGGTGGCGAGGAACGCCTGTGACAGCATCCTCTCTGCCTCGCTGGGGGAAGACGCTTGTTGAGGTGATCCGCTCCTGGCAGTACCGGTCGGGGATGCGTTCCCCTGCGGGGAGTCCTGGAGTTCTATCTCCTCGGCGCTCTCCTCATCTTGTTCCGTGCAGTGTTCCATCTCTGGAGGGTTGTCTTCCTCCCGGAGCTCTTGGGGGACTACTTCTTCGGTCTTGGCGGGGGGTAAAGTCGTGTCAGTTCCCTCCTGGTCCCCACCGTGAGCTTGGTCAGTTACATTAGAACCCACTAGGGCCTCTGTGGTCGGGGTATCCTGGTTGATAGGGTCAGACATAATTTTACTTTCTACTTTTACCGCGTTTACCGTTTGTAGAAGGCTAGGTAGTATACTGGCAGCGTAATCCTCTAAGTACTGAGGTGGCTGTCGTCTACGCTGCGGGCGTTCTACTTTAGGAGGACCGTTTCGTGGAGTGTTCATCATAGGCCATTTCAATATTAATACCACTATATTAATATTACACTAATTACCCTCCGGCTCGAAGGACCAATTGTAACTGAGGGGTACAATTCCCTGACTGTATTGATAAGTATGGTATCATTAAACCACTACCGCTTTATGTACTTTAACTACTGGCCATACAGTACACGATATCTAAATATGATGAACACTTTCCCACCATGAAACCAGGTCCACACAAAGGTAATAATCAAATATTTAATATATAGCAAAGGGTACATATAATATTCACCATTACGTTTATGATTTGAATGCTCTTGTAAGGCAAATGAGTACTCGTAGGCAAATCAACACTGAATGTCCAATCTCTGGTTACGCAGGAAGCAAGTATACAACCTGGCTCTTAGGGAATTATAACGATGGCACACTTAATGATTATAGCTGGATATACTGTAGGGGTCCTCCCGGTTGTAAGCCGGTAGGGGGGGTAGGAGAGCCGTCGGCAGTATCCCGTCTGGTCAACGATGTCTAGGGAGACTTCACGTACAGAAGACAGTGCAGTAGAATCTTGATCCACAGATGAATACACCTTGGCTCTCTTGTAGGCTGTAGCTGTAGCTCCACAGTGAAGAAGAAGCGAGGCGACCTCAGTCTGGTCTGAGCGCCGTCTCACCTTGACTCCTTTCGGGGTAGATCCAACACTCACCGGTGTTGGCGATTATCCGCTCCACAAATCAAAGTACCAAAGCAAATATATATTCCATGCCGCATAGGGCTCAGCAGTCGTCGGGTAGGTAATCCAATGTACAGGTCCACTCGGTCCTCGCCTAGAACTCCTCGGATGAAAGCACCACGTGTGGTCTGCCCAACCTGGTTAAGACTCTAGATAACACGAGGAAGCGATGGGGGTGCTGCTCACTTTAGAACTCTAACCGCACGATGCACCATACATAATAGACTATTATTACTTAATAGAAATACGGTGCCAAACTCTGACAATTCAGCTATTAATTCGCACGAGGTCTCAATGCTATTCTAAGGCCAAACAGGCCATACTACACCGCACGCGGTATCGTGGGGTGAGGCTTCACGTTCTGTTACTTAGTTGGGTAGAAGACGAAGGGATAAGAGAGGACTTCTACATCTCTTGCGCCATATTTATATGCACGGTGAACAAATAGTGCCACTCTCTTTTCGGTAGCCGTATTCCTGCGCAGAGCCGGGGCTAGTAGGGACATGTTTCGTCGGTACCATTGAACTTGGCTCCAAGGGGCTTGTCCCTGGCGCCAGGTCCTTGTCCAATAAGAGAATGAACTATTATGGGCTAGTAGACTAAAGGGATATTCCGTGTATATGTACAAGGAATATACAAGGGATATCAAACGATATACAAATACTATTCAATATATATCCATAAATAAATATATATATTCGGTTTAATCTGATCCTTCACAACACTAGCAATAACTGCTCTAGGCCTGGAGCTATTTGTTGCTTTGGCACCGGCTCTGTAACACTGGTCCAATTCGGGTGTCGTAGGGAGGATCCCCTCCCCCCGAATATCAACCAGTACCTTTGCAAACAAGACATTGGGTTGGTCGCTATTCACGGACTCATCCAGTCCTATTATGCGTATATTGGATCGACGGATACGGGATTCGACGTCGGTTAGCTTAGCCTTTAGCTGATCTCTGCCAACGACGAAAGGGCCTACCTGGAAGAGGTAGAGAACCTGTCACAGTGGTGTCAGGAGAACTGCCTCTCCCTGAACGTCAGCAAAACAAAAGAGATGATTGTGGACTTCAGGAGGTCGGGGGTCAAGGACTACAGCCCCCTCAGCATCGACGGGGCACCAGTTGAGAGAGTGAACAGTTTCAAGTACCTCGGAGCCCACATATCCGAGGACTTGACATGGACCACACACATTGACAGTGTTGTGAAGAAGGCACGACAACGCCTCTACTTCCTCAGGCGCCTAAGGAAGTTCCAAGTCAGTCAGAAGATCCTTAGGAACTTCTACTCATGTACAATAGAGAGCATCCTGACCGGCAACATCACCTCCTGGTTTGGGAATAGCACTGCACAAGACCGTAGCAGACTACAAAGAGTGACACGTTCAGCCGAACGCACAATTAGAGGGGGGCTTCCCACCCTCCAGAACATTTACAACAAGCGGTGCAAGGGGAAGGCTAAGAGAATTATTAAGGACTCGAGCCACCCGAACAACTGCCTCTTTGAACTGCTGCCGTCAGGCAAGCGATACCGGAGTCTTATGGCGAGCACAGAAAGACTCAGAAGGAGCTTCTATCCCCAGGCCATCAGGCTGCTAAACGAACAATAATCGCTAAACGAACAATAATCACTATGCAACAACCATCAAATGCACACAGCACACACACCCACACGCACACACACACTCACTCAAACAAACAACACACTGCAGCACCCACTCTCCACACTTTAGATCACACAAACACACTTACACTTTATATTTATTGATAAAGGATTTGCACTACAACTCGTACACCTACTGTGAATTGTACCTAAACTGCACCTCGTCCATTTATGCCTTGCACTATATAGTATTGTATATTAGTACACTGCACAGTATTGTATATTGTATGGTAACTACGTCTACGAACATTGTACATATGTCTAAACTGAACACTGTGACCTCTTTTTTTTCTTCTAATTTTTACTATGTTTTTATTTCATACTTATCTTGTCATGCACAGTCTCTGGAGCGCAACAGTAAGAAGCATTTTGTACAAAAGTATTCTGTACTTCTGTATGACAACTATTAAAGAAACTTGAAACTATCATTGCTTTCTTCTAGAGCCAAACATCTAGCATCTATCACGTCCACCGTGTCAGTCCAAGTATTCAAGCCGGCTTCCATAGCGGTCAGACGCCCGGCATGTTCACCAACCGCAGCCCAGAGGCTGTCGAGTTTGGTTTCGATAGAGGTAGCCTGGTTGGTTAAGGATTGTACACCGTCCGTTAAGGATTGCCTGAGCTCTTCGATTAGCTTAGCAATGGCGATCATATCAGTGGGAACGTCGTCTTTCTTTGATTAGCTTCTCGTTGATTTCTTCATTGTGGTTATTTCAGTCAAAATAGTTAGTAGGAAACCTAAGGTGATGTATACATAAAGGTTTAACCGAGTTGAGAGTATAAAAAGAGGCTTTTAAAGTTAAAATATAAAAAAGGGAGTAACAGCGTAGCAGAGTGCGACTTCACATCCTCGACCCGGAACCGGAACCTCCAAAAACACATTCAAACTTAAATGTATATGTGAGTAAACTCCCATGCCCAATCAGAAATATGCCACTTTGGAATAAATAAAAATAAAAACACGAATTCCTTCATTTAACCCACCCTGAAAAGGTGAAAAATAACTTAAATAAAATACCCTTTTAGGTGTGAACTTGTGGTTGAGTCCATTTTAATGGTGTGAAAAAATATAAACATGAACAGAACCAAAACAGAAAGAAAAGGTTGAAAAAGGCAAGCGTGCGCTGGTCTGAGAAGTGGGTGGTGGTGCTCGTGGTGCTGTGCTTTGCCATATTTGAGCTAGGAGTAATCAGTGCAGCTTTGGTAGTAGCGGATCTGGTGTGAGAATCAGTCCTGTGTTTCTACCACACCTGGTTGGTCCATATGATGTTCCTGTTGTACCCTGCCGTGTTTGCGAAGTAGTCGCCTACCTGTTTGCTGCTGTATTTCGGCGGGTTAGCCTTGTAGCTGTAATCCGAATATTGGTCCGAGCCTGTTGAGTTGTTGTCGCCTGTGCCCACAAAGGTGTTGGTGGCGGGCAGGTCTTGTACGGCTTGGTGCTTCTTGGAGGCAGAGGGGGACTGGGGCTGCAGCTGGATGGAGGGCAGGGGGGAGTTAGAGCAGTAGTGTCTGCCCAGGTCGGGGCTCCCTGGGGGGTAGTTCAGGGGCAGATGAATTCGGGGGCTGTCATTGACGTTGTCATTGATGAGGTTGAACTTAAGGCCCTTCTGAAGGCTGGCCTCCTCATCCTCTTCCACAGGCTTAGCAGGTTTGGGAGCCTTCCCCTTTTTGCTCTTTTTCCACTTGCCATTCTTGGGCCCTTGTTTAGGTGCATACAGGTCCTTGCTCTCTTTCTTGCCAGCCTGGTAGCCACTCATGGTGTCTTTTTGCAGGCGATAACACCACTCCCAGATCTGTCACTCTCCTCTCTCGAATATCATGCAGTATCTGTCTCTAATCCTTTCATTCTCACCATTGTTACACTCTATCGCCCTCCAGGTCCCCTCGATCACTTCACAGTTGAGCTGGACATGCTTCTAAGCTCCTTACCGGAAGATGGTACCCCTCTCTTTCTATTGGGCGACTTCAACCTGCCTGACTCATCTCAGTCGGTCCCAGTGGTCTCCCTCCTACAATCCTTTGACCTGACTCCCACTGCCATGCCTCCCACCCACAAAGCAGGCAACTCCTTGGATCTCATATTTTTCCGTAACTCCAGCATCATTAACACCACGGTAACTCCCCTACATGTATCTGACCATTCCTTCATATCCTTCTCACTAACTCTCATGCTTAACCGAAAGGTCTTCACCCCAACTCAAACCGTCTCACTCAGACGCAACCTGCCCTCCCTATCCCCCTCCACCCTCTCCTCTGACATACTATCCGCTCTACCTTTGAGTGACACCTTCTCTGCTCTCCCTACAGAGATGGCAACCTCCACCCTCCTCTCAGCCCTTGCAACCTCCTTCGACAAGCTCTGTACCCTCGTTGAGAAACCTGCCCGCCGTTCCCCACCCAGTCCATGGCTGACAGATGCAGTGAGAGAACAAAGACAGGTCCTGAGAGCGGCTGAGAGGAAGTATAGAAAGTCACGCCTCACTGCTGACAGACACATATCACAACCTCTTGTTAACATTCTCCAAAACCATTACTAATGCCAAAGCTTCTTTCTTTCACCATAGGATCGAGGCCTCTGCCAAGAATCTTCGCAAACTGCATGCTACCATGTCCTCCCTCCTGACTCCCCCGCCACCCCCTCCTCCCTCATCTTTCTCTGCCGAAGTCTTTGCGATCTTCTTTGAGGAAAAAGTGGAGAACATCCGCAGCTCCTTCTCCCAACCCCCACCCATTCCAAACACTGAATCGAGAACCTCATCCTTCACTCTGTCATCTTTCTCTCCCATTACAGAAGCTGAGACCCTGACACTGGTAACGTCGAACCGTCCGACTACATGCCAGCTGGACCAGCTACCCTCCCCACTCCTCCAGACCATAGCACCGGACATCCTCCCATTCCTAACTGCAACCATCAACTCCTCACTCAACTCGGGGGTGGTCCCCACCTCCCTAAAACAAGCCAGTCACGCCCCTAATAAAAAACAAAACCCTGAACCCCACCGTCATAGGCAACTATCGTCCTGTCTCTCTTCTCTCCTTCCTTTCTAAAACACTTGAACGTGCTGTATCCAACCAACTTACTACTTATCTCTTACAGAATGATCTCCTAGACCAGGGGTCAGCAACCTTTACTATCAAAAGAGCCACTTTTCCCCCATCCCACAAAATAAAATGCTCAGGGAGCCGCACAACCTATTTACCCTTAAAATGAAGATAACACAGTGTATAACGTTTTATATATCCCCAAGCATACCCCACATTTAGCATAAAACGCCTGACAATTGCATACCCAAAGTAATTTGCGATTTATTATACTTTATACTTATAGCACACAGTTTGTTGCATTAATGGGATTATAAAGCAACAAAAAGAAAAATGTTGTTGCTGTTTTTACCTGTTTATAACAAAGGAAAACCTCAAACTCTTATGAAGAGGAGAAAAAATACTGGCTGTGTAGACCTATTTTTAAATAAAACACAGAAGAGGAGACAAAACACTGGTGTCTGTAGAACGACTTTGAAATAAAACCCTGAACTATTCAGGTATATTTGAGTCCTTCCCTTATTTGTGGAACATTTATAAAATAAAAAGTAGTCCACTTTGAAAAAAGACTACCATGTGTAGACCTACTTTGAAATAAAACACAGAAAAGGAGAAAAAACACTGGCATCTGTAGACCTACTTTGAAATAAAACCCTGAACTATGCAGCTCTATTAGAGTCCTTCCCTTATTTGTGGAAAATCTATAAAATAAAAAGTAAATTTTTCGTTGTTCGCAAATTTCGCACCACATATCAGGCATACAGGTAAGCCTTTTGTTGACTAAATATCTTAGTTGATGAAATATTTTTTAATTTCAGTGTCACAGTATGACATCGATCTCGAAAAAAATAAAAAAAATAAAAAAAAGTTTAAAGAAAATAAGTAATTTGGGCGGCTACGTGGCGTAGTGGGCAAGGCGCTCGCCACGAAATCTGGAGACGCGGGGCTCGCCTGTTCGAGCCCAGCGCTCCACATTTGCTTTCAGTTTAGCTGGTCGTCCGTACTAATACACATTGGCCGTATTAGGGGGTGGGAAACTGATGGGTGGGGATCGGGCGTTGTGGACAGCGACTCCTACAGGTCGGTTGGTGCGCCTGCGCAGTGGAATCAGGAAGTGTCGGGGGCAGCGTGAGCCTCCCACGCGTTACTCCTCACCACTGAGAGATCGAGCTGCGCAGGTGAAAAGATGCGACTGCTGTTACCTCAAGTACCGGAGGGGACTTGTGCTATGTATGACTTAGTCCACATTGCAGCCGGCTTGTGGGAGGCAAGAAACAGCGTTCGTGACAGGGGAGGGTTGAATTGGATGATACGAAATTGGGATGGGAGAAAATATAGAAAATGGGAGAAAAAGTGGATAAAAAAAAAGAAAATAAGTCATTTTTATTTAATTTTTTTGCCAGGGAGCCGCAGCTGATTGGCTAAAGAGCCGCATGCGGCCTTGGAGCCACAGGTTGCCGACCCCTGTCCTAGACCCTAATCAGTCTGGCTTCCGGACTGGCCACTCCACAGAAACGGCCCTCATTGCGGTCACAGTCACTTCACTTAGCAAAAGCGAAAGGCCTCTCCTCTGTCCTGATTCTCCTAGATCTATCTGCAGCCTTCGACACAGTCAACCATCAGATCCTCCTCGCTGCCCTTGCAGGAATGGGAGTGGCTGGAACTGCGCTGACATGGCTGTCATCATACCTCAATGACCGCTCCTACCAAGTGTCATGGAGAGGGACCCTGTTGGCCACCCGCACCCCTGCAGAACATGGTATTTTCTCAAGCAGACAGATGTAAACACTGTAATCTGTGTTGCACAGTGTTGTGCTAGTTACTGAAAAATAGTAACTCAGTTACTTTACTAGTTACTTCATTTCAAAGTAACTTCGTTACTGTACTAGTTACTTACACCCAAAAGTAATGAGTTACTGTGAAAAGTAACTATTTAGTTATTTAAAAAAAAAAATAAAAAAAAATTGCTCAAGTCCCATGCCCCATATACTCAAAATCGGTTGATCAACTTGACAGTTTCCATTCACATCACCGAACTCTGCTAAGCAATGTGGTCTAGAGCGTTTCATTATATATTCCCTCCCCGCTGTATGTATATTTCTCTCCCACCCACCCACCCCCTCCTAATGTACAGTCCCCTCCCCATCATATGTATATACTCTGTCAGGATCTAGGGGTAACAGTACTGTATATTTGAATACCGCTTATGTCACAAATGTATCAGTACTAAATACCTATATGTCCCTATGCCATAAATGTCATGTATGTTGTGTATGTCATAAATGTCTATATGAATTGAAAATGGGGGACCCTGATGGAAACAAGACAAACGTCTTTCTCAGGTCTGCATCCCCTTAACAATTGTATGTATTGAGCCGTACTGTATTGTACCCATTCTGCAATCTGTTAAATAAAGTTTTCATTCATTCATTCATTCATCCATTCATTAATTCATTCATAACCATCTTGCAGCGTTGTTATCAAAGCATTGCAACGTTAGAATAGTTAGGATATCAATTGTGCATGAAAGGACTATATTTATATTGTTTGATTAGTATTATGAGATTCCCTGGCAGATTTCGTACAGTCAAAATCCGTTGATCTTGAGTTTCAGTGAACACATTGCACTCACCGTCACCAGTCTGCGGTGGTCGAGATGTAACGTTAGTCCAGTTGACTCCAGCAGCCCTTCAAACATGTTCTTTATCTCGTTTCCATGTTGTATATTAATTATCTCTCCAAGTAGTTGCTAAATGGTTTGTTAGTTCGTTATTATTACTGCGTTCTTATTATGTAGATTCATAGCGAGCGTCCTCTTGTTGTTTACTGTAGAGAGCGCCTATTTCTTTCAGAACGTCAGTGGCCAATCAGAAGTGCGAAACCAGAATGAGGCTACGGAAAGAAATAATAATAATAATAATACTTCGTTTTATATAGCGCCTTTCAGTCTACAGTAAACAAAACAAACGCAGGCGAAATAAGGACGCTCGCTATGAATCTACATAAAAAGAACGCAGTAACGAACTAACAAACCATTCAGTAACGTAAGTAGCGTTACTGAATTTCAAAAGTAATGCGTTAGAGTACTAGTTGCGGCGTTAGTCCCAACACTGTTGCATGTACCTGACAAACTGAACTGTTTATATTACAGTTAGTAACAGTTTCGTTTTTATTTAAAGATAACGAGAGAGAGAGAGAGAGAGAGAGAGAGAGAGAGAGAGAGAGAGAGAGAGAGAGAGAGAGAGAGAGAGAGAGAGAGAGAGAGAGAGAGAGAGAGAGGGAGAGGGCGGTAGAGAGAGAGAGAGAGGTAGCGGTAGATAGAGAGAGAGAGAGAGAGAGAGAGAGAGAGAGAGAGAGAGAGAGAGAGAGAGGTAGCGATAGAGAGAGAGAGAGAGAGAGAGGCTATGCTCGGAGCATTTTAGTAACGTTACATTTTCAACAAGATTGCTGCTATTTAAACACTTGATGGAAAGGGGTAACGTTAACCTTATGTCGACTGTAGTATTGTATGACCTCGACATAACGTTTAAACGTTAACGTTACTCCGTTACCATGCAGTAATTATACAAGTAGCCAGCTAAGCTAACGGAGCTAGCAGTAGCTAACGTTAGCTGGTAGCTGTAACGTTACAACGAATCAGCTGTTGATATTATGCGCCATCAGTAGACAACGTATCATGTATTAAACTAGAGTTAATGGTTTAATGCTTCAGTCACAGTGACGTTAAAAGAGCAGCTGTCACGAACCTCTTTCATTTCTTTATGGAGATCGGCGCTGGCACTGCTCTAACACCGCTTGCAAATAGCATTGGGGCATTTGTAGCTTGTCCTTCGTTGTTTACTTGAAACCCGAAGTACCTCCAAACAGCACTTCTGCTGTTTTCTTTATCCACAAGCACAAGTTGCGGAGGCTCTGCATTTACCATCTTCAGCTAAAATGTTTGTTTACTAACTGAAGAAGACGGCTCTCTGTGACTCTGTGAGGGGGAGGGCTGGACTCGGAGGAGCCGGGGGGCAAGCGCGCTGAGCGCTCTGAACAGCGCGTCAACAACTTGCGGTAGAACACTCGCCAGCTGGTACCGATACTGCAGAAAGTATCGGTACTTCGGGAAATGAGTATCGAAGCCGTTTTAAATATTCAGTATCGATATGTATCGATACTTCGATATTTTTGACAACACTACTTCTTAGGGACCTGCACTGGCTCCGCATTGCTGCACGTATCCGCTTCAAGGCCCTCGACCTAGCATACCGTGCGGCAAAGGGAACCGCTCCTGCCTACCTCCGGTCAATGGTCTCTAACTACACACCCTCAAGACCCCTACGCTCTGCATCTTCTGGCCGCCTCAGACCTACTCCTATCCAAGCTCCGGGAGGGTCATCAAAGAGAAGCCGCCTATTCTCAGTCCTTGCCCAACAATGGTGGAATGAACTACCCACCCCAGTTAGGACAGCCGAATCCCGTCCAATCTTTCGCCGTCGACTAAAGACGCACTTCTTCAACCATTATCTGAAATAATAAAAACAAAAAACAAAAACAAAAACTAACCCTAACTAACCTTACTGTCATGCACGCAACACTTTGATGAACATTGTTACTCAGCTGATAGAGTTGTACCCTTCCTGACGACTTGTCGTACAGAACCTGTAAGTCGCTTTGGATAAAAGCGTCAGCTAAATGACTAAATGTGAATATCTGATCACCACTACGGCCACAATGACCAGGATGACCCCAGCGATGCCTGCCAAGCTGCCGTACAGGATGTTGCTGCCCTGGGCCAGGGCATAGTTAGGGTCCTACTAATCACCCCAAAGTACCAGAAAATACCAGAAAATACCAGAAACTACCCCAAAATACCCCAAAATACCAGAAACTACCCCAAAATACCCCAAAATACCAGAAAATACCAGAAAATACCCCAAAATACCCCAAAGTATACCAGAAAATACCAGAAAATACCCCAAAATACCCCAAAGTATACCCCAAAATACCAGAAACTACCCCAAAATACCCCAAAATACCAGAAAATACCAGAAAATACCAGAAACTACCCCAAAATACCCCAAAGTATACCCCAAAATACCAGAAACTACCCCAAAATACCCCAAAATACCAGAAAATACCAGAAACTACCCTAAAATACCCCAAAGTATACCCCAAAGTACCAGAAAATACCAGAAAATACCCCAAAATACCCTAAAATACCCCAAAGTATACCACAAAGTATACCCTAAAATACCAAAGTATCACGAAATACCCCAAAGAACCTCAAAGTTCCCCAAAGTATACCTCAATGTACCACAAAATACTGGCTCAGAGGTAGAGCAGGTCAACTAATGATCATATGGTCAATGGTTTGGTCAGTGGTTTGAATCCCAGCTCCTTCTGTTCACATGCCGAAGTGTCCTTCAAGACACTGAACCCCAAATTACTCCAATAAGCAGGCTAGCACCTTGCATGGCATCTGGCTGCCATTGCTCTGTGAGTGCATGTGTGAATTGGTGAAGGAGAGGCAATTATAAAGCTATTTGTGCAGGTAGGAAAGTGCTATATATGTGGAGTCCATTTCCCATTCCCAAAGTACCACATATTTTCAAAACAAATGTTTATTTTAATATATTTATAATCTCCAAATGTAATAACATCTGTATTGAACACTGAACAAACAGTATACATTTTTTTTTATCAATTTTATTTTAAATGTTCAACAATAACAAAACAACAACAATAATAACAGAACAGTATAACATTTTTGAACAAATTCCAGTAAGGACAGAAGAAAAGAGACAACTATAGGCTATACATGACAACATAACAGGACATTCTAACTGTGTCATTACATTACATTCAGGTCCACAAGATGGCTACTTAAAAAACTAGAATACACACTGAACTAGGAAGAACAGCTTTTTCAAGCTTCACACCTTGGTCATGGAATGGGCTACAAGACCATATCCACTTAGATACCCTGGTCTCTCTCAACAAATTTAAATCTGTATTACATAACTTCCTACAAAAAGAATTTCGCTGCTTTCTGTAGTCGGGTCCCAACTGCAAAACTGCTAAATTACTGTATTACCCTGTATTTTACTGTCATACACCTTTACTATTATGTAGACTATTCTGTTTTGTGTTTTTGTGTTTACATGTATTGTATATTGTATACATCACACAAGAACATAATAAAAGTGCATATATACAATATACAATACATGTAAACACAAAAACATTGCTGTCTGATATATTGCAAATGTTATTGCTGTCATCTTGGCCAGGTCTCCCTTGCAAAAGAGATCTTGTATCTCAATGGGACTTCCTGGTTAAATACAAAATAAATAAAAAATTCTGTGTCATCTAAAAAAAAACACATATATATAAAAAAAATATAAAAAACGAAATCAAATCTCTTATGAGCATGCATGAAGTGAACATACTTATGCATACTTCAAGATGTCTACCATCATCCCTGTGCCGAAGAAACCCTCCCCAACATGCCCAAATGACTACAGACCGGTGGCACTCACCTCTGTGGTCATGAAATGTTTCGAGAGGCTGGTCAAGGACCACATTTGTGCCTCCCTCCCCAGTGATATGGACCCTATGCAATTTGCATACAGGACAAACAGGTCCACCGACGACGCGGTCTCCCAGGTACTGCACAGCACCCTCTCGCACCTTGACCGTCAGAAGGGGGGCTATGTGAGACTGTTGTTCATTGACTACAGCTCAGCGTTCAACACCATAGTCCCCACCAGACTGGTGGACAAGCTGATCGAGCTAGGTCTGAGCTCCGCCCTGAGCGCCTGGGTACTGGACTTTCTGAGCGAAAGACCCCAGGCGGTCAGGGTGGGGGGTCAGACCTCCAACACCATCACCCTGAGCATTGGGTCCCCCCAGGGCTGTGTTCTGAGCCCCCTGCTGTACTCACTCTACACACACGACTGTGTGGCCAAGTTCAGCTCCAACTCCATAGTGAAGTTCGCAGATGACACGGTGGTGGTGGGGCTGATCTCGGACAACGACGAGAAGGCCTACCGGGAGGAGGTTGAGGTACTGGAACGCTGGTGCCAGGACAACAGCCTGCTCCTGAACATTGGTAAAACCAAGGAGCTGATCGTGGATTATAGGAGAGGACAGCAGGAGACGCACACACCACTGATGATTAACGGGGCTACCGTGGACAGGGTGAGCAGCTTCAAGTACCTGGGGGTCCACATCTCAGAGGACCTGACATGGTCAACACACATAGACACAGTAGTAAAGAAGGCGAAACAGCGTCTCTACCACCTGAGACAGTTAAGGAAGTTCAGAGTATCGGGAAAGATACTCCAGTCCTTCTACTCAGGAGCTGTAGAGAGCATCCTGACCGGAAACATCACTGCCTGGTATGGAAACAGCACGGCACAGGACAAGAAGGCCCTACAGAGAGTGGTGCGCTCAGCCGAGCGTACCACGGGTATTGCACTACCCCCCCTGCAGGTTCTATACAACAAGAGGTGCAAATCCAGAGCCTGCAGGATAATGAAAGACCCTCACCACCCCAATAACAGCCTGTTTCAGCTGCTGAGGTCAGGCAGACGCCTGCGAACCCCAGCTACTAGGACAGAGCGGCTTAGGCTCAGCTTCTTCCCCCAGGCCATCAGAGCCATGAACAATGAACATTGAGTGCTCAGAACATTGAACTGTCCACACACAAGCACACATGAACACACACACGACACGCACACTGTGCACACTCACACACGAGCAGCCACTTAACACTTTAACATGAGCGGGCACACACTCATGTCGCACACACGCACACTTATGGCCAAAGGAAAGGACACTTTAAATTAGAATAACAGGAACAGTGTATTGCACTACCAAAGCTAACTAACATGTCCCATATGCTCTGTAAATAACTATGTACAGATACCGAGATGTCACTCCATGTTACCTGTTACCTGTTACTGCACAATGTTGTTTTCTTCTTTGATTCTATTATATGTACCACTGTATTGCACATCGTTGCGGGCTAGACCACCCGCATTTCATTGTATACCTGTATGCCGTGACAATTAAAACTCTTGACTTGACTTGACTTTTCTTCACTTTTCTTCTTTTTGAAGTTGTTCGCTCATTTTTTGCCATTCTTTTTTGGCCAGGCTTTTTGGCTAGCTGGGGTACCACTGGAATGCTCAACTGACCATCATTTGATTCTATTGTTTTAGCCTTAGGTACCATCTTAACTTTCAAGAACTTTAAATATAGCTCATTCTGCTCATCTTTAGTTATAGTGTCCCATATGACATTGGGGACCTCATATCTTTTAAATTCTGGCTTTAAAGTATAATTACTGTTGTGAAGGGCCAGATTAAACTGAGAATCTACCTTTATTGTTTGATATACTTTGTATATTATTTATATATACACGGAATATCCCTTTACCTGCGTTCAAACCAGAGTAATATTCGCTCTCCTTATTGGACAGCGCCCCTAGGCGCCACCTCGCAGGCCCCCAATGCCAGGTTCAAAGACAAGTTCAGGCATGTCAGAACATGCCCGGAGACAGCGTATTGATACCAGACAAAGACTGCGGTTTGGGACTAGATCGTCACTTAAGTATATATACAGCGCAAGATGCGCGCAGCAGTACCTTACCCCACCTTACCCCACCTTACCCCGAGCACCTGCTTGTCCATCTAAACAAGCCAATGTAGTTCATCGTGGTGAAGTGAGCAACTCGTGCGTTGAGAATATGTGCGAATAGAATAGTAAAGTGTCAGAGTTTAATGTAGTAACGTCAAGTTCGACCTAATCTAATGTGAAGTAAATAGTCGTTCATTTATTGTATATCGTGCGGCCACAGTTCGTTCATGTGTAGCATTACCCAGCGGTTCGTCGTGTTTTTAGCTAGTGTACTTAGCCAGGGTGTGTGGCCTAAATACGTTGCCCACACCCGAGGAGTCCTAGTCGGAGAACCGTTGGACATGTGCACAGGAGAACCAACGTCGGTGATTGCAGAACCATTACTGGTTGGATTATATTGATTTGGAACGTGTTACCCGGAGAAGAGCATCGTTGATTTCCACTATCGTTTGGGATTCAACCTCGTGAGGATTACAACTCGGGCTGGCCTCGTGGACGGAGGCTGGCTAGCTGTCATCAGTGCTATCGAGCATTTGGATTACAACTATTGCTTTGCTGCTGATCGTGGGATTTACAAGGACCGACTCCTGTACCTGGAGTCTCTTTATTCTTCATTAAATCAGACGGAGTATCCGAACATTCCTCTACCCTCCAGGCCTTACACCCCCGGAGGGAACCCATTGTCTCCAGGCTGCATCAGCGTTGCCTTATATAGTTGCTATTGTACGACAGGTGGTGTCAACTTAGACCCATCGTAGGATTCCTGCTATTCTTAGTGACTCATGCTATTGACTGACTTTACGCATATTCTTCGCCATACAAGCGCGACCCTAATTCTCATTCTGTAACCTAATGTTGCATAATAATAAAATACCCTCAAATACTAATTCTTTGTCAATGCCGTGTTCTTGTGGGTGTTCACCATCTATATTTGATGTACTGTCTGGCCAGTAATTAAAGTACATAACTAGCAGTGGTTTAATCTATCACAATCTTTAATACAGTCAGGGTGTTATGGTTTGTAACCGACCCCAATCGCACAACACAAGACAGGTATGATGGTTTGCCAAGAAACAGATATTTATTTAGAACAGGGAAAAAAGGGCACTGTCCCTTTAAGGGAGAAAACACAAAACACTGGAATAACACAAGAGGGGAAGGTAAAAGGGAACGCCTAAGGGAAGGTTAAGGGAACGCCTTGGGAAGGTTAAGGGAACGCCTTGGGAAGGTTAAGGGAACGCCTTGGGACAGAGGACTAGGGACTAGGAGAGCTAGGGATAGAGGACTAGGGACTAGGAGAACTAGGGATAGAGGACTAGGGACTAGGAGAAACTAGGGAAACAGGTTCTGGGGAACAGAGGGCCAGGTTCTGGTGACAGAGGGAACAGAGGCCCGCGGAGGCGGGCTGGGGACAGGGAGGAACTGGGGACTGGTGGGAAAACATCTGGGCCGCTCTGCAGAACAGAGGAGAGGGTTAATATGCAAAGGGAAAAAACAGAGCAGATGCAGAACAGTCCAAATAACAAAGTAACAAAGTAAATACTATCTTCGTGTGAACAAACACACAGTGGGAGATGGAATGTCCAAAATAATATCCACGAGAGAACAAAACAGAGTGGGAGATGAAATGTCCAAACTAATAACTAAGTGAGAACTAAAGGAGGCAATACGCTGGGGAACAGCAGCGGGACGAGGGCAAGGGGCAATACGCTGAGTGAGTGACATCACAATCAAAACTCACCCAGGCGTATGCGTAAAGGTACAGGGACAGCAGCGGGAACGGGGGCAAAAAGCATTACGCTGAGTGAGTGACATCACAATCAAAACTCACCCAGGCGTATGCGTAAAGGTACAGGGACAGCAGCGGGAACGGGGGCAAAAAGCATTACGCTGAGTGAGTGACATCACAATCAAAACTCACCCAGGCGTATGCGTAAAGGTACAGGGACAGCAACGGGAACGGGGGCAAAAAGCATTACGCTGAGTGAGTGACATCACAATCAAAACTCACCCAGGCGTATGCGTAAAGGTACAGGGACAGCAACGGGGCGAGGGCATCGCCACCGGGTGGCTGGCTGTCCGAGCCGAGGAACAGAGCGCTGGAACAGCGGCGGTGGCGAGGATGTCGTCCACCGGGTAGCCGCTGTCGGAGCCGAGGAACAGAGTGCTGGAACAGTGGCGGTGACGAGGGCATCGTCCACCGGGTAGCCGCTGTCGGAGCCGAGGAACAGAGTGCGCGCCACACCTTGGTGTGCGCGTCGGAACAGGGAGCTGGAACAGTGGCGGTGGCGAGGATGTCGTCCACCGGGTAGCCACTGTCGGAGCCGAGGAACAGAGTGCGCGCCACACCTTGGTGTGCGCGTCGGAACAGGGAGCTGGAACAGTGGCGGTGGCGAGGATGTCGTCCACCGGGTAGCCGCTGTCGGAGCCGAGGAACAGAGTGCTGGAACAGTGGCGGTGACGAGGGCATCGTCCACCGGGTAGCCGCTGTCGGAGCCGAGGAACAGAGTGCGCGCCACACCTTGGTGTGCGCGTCGGAACAAGGAGCTGGAACAGTGGCGGTGGCGAGGATGTCGTCCACCGGGTAGCCACTGTCGGAGCCGAGGAACAGAGTGCGCGCCACACCTTGGTGTGCGCGTCGGAACAGGGAGACGCCTCGGGGTGCGTCTGCGAGGAGGAGTGTGCCAAGCACGAAGGTCTGGAAGATGCGCGTCGGCGCGCTGAGGTCTGGAGAGCGTGCCAAGCTCGAAGGTCTGGAAGATGCGCGTCTGTGCGCTGGTACGGAGGAGCGTGCCAAGCTCGAAGGTCTGGAAGATGCGCGTCAGTGCGCTGGTACGGAGGAGCGTGCCAAGCTCGAAGGTCTGGAAGATGCGCGTCTGTGCGCTGGTACGGAGGAGCGTGCCAAGCTCGAAGGTCTGAAGTGGAACACTGGAATACCTCCCGTAGAGGATTAGAGAGCGCAGAACAGTGTCTCCCTCCAGGCAAACGGCGGCAGGTGGCGAAGGCTTGAGCGCATCTGGCGCGCTGGTCTGGAGTGGAACACTGGAATACCTCCCGTAGAGAATTAGAGAGCGCAGTACAATGTCTCCCTCCAGGCAAACGGCGACAGGTGGCCAAGCCCTTGAAGATGCGCGTTGCGCGCTGGTGACTGGAGAGCATGCCAAGCTCGAGGGTCCGGGAGATGCGCGTTGGTCTAGATGTGCGTCAGGACGAACAGCTGCGCTGGGGTCTGCAGTGGAACGCTGGGGTGCCTCCCATGGAAGTTACAGGGAGCGCAGAACAGTCTCCTCCACAGGCTACGGCGACAGCAGACGAAGGCTGGAGCAAACATCTCAAGGCTGGAGAGATCCATCTTACAGCATTGGTAGACCAGAGGATCTCCCGAAAGAGTCTAGATGTTAGAGAATATGACTCGGCATGAATACAACACGACCCCAAGCCAAAACGAGGGGAAGCGCCCTGGTATTTAAAGCCCACAGGGGGACTAATTAGCCTGCCATCACAGGTGCGAGAGATAATAGAATATCAAACAGGTGTGGCCACTAAGGGTAAGAAACGAGAGGGTGGGGGCTAGAGAGAGTGAGTAGGGAATTCCTAACAGTAGGCTTAAAGAAGACAGAGAAAAGGTAGTGAGCAGCGGGCAAAACCTCACACAGGGTTTTGTAACCCCTCAGTTACAATTACCTTGGCCATGAAGGCATCTGCGCACATCTATATTTTGAAGTTGAGAAATTTGTTGGAGTTTTAATATCAGATCTGGTAACTTTTGTGGGTTCCAATTAGTAGCCAGCTTAATTACATGATTCATTGCTTCACAATTATTATTTGTCCAATTATCAGGAATCCATTTCTTTCTGTTCTTTGTCTCCATTATTTTCTTTTTCAATGTAGGTATTAACTTAGAGAAATATGTAGTGAACTCTGGGCAATTTGATTCTATATATGTTTCAAGTTCAAGTACATTTTCACAAAAGTCATACTCGTTTTTTACAGTAGGTAAGAGAATTAGCATTATGGAACAGCTTATTCTCAAGTACTGCTCTCTTTTTTGCGTCCATTCCCACTTTATGTGTTAGATAATGTTTCACATTATCCCGAATATGTTTTGAACACAAAATATGACTCGCTTCAGGAAACAAAGACTCTATGGCCTTTAAAATTGCCCGTTCCTGATCGGATCCAATAACTATGTCCTCACTGATATTTATTTCTGTTGCTAAATATGCCACCGACAACTTTGATTTCAAATGGGCAAAGAAATCATGGTAAGTCTCAAAGCTGCCGTCCCAGTGCAAATACAGTGGCCCAATGAATAATGGTGGCTCTCCAGTCTCTTTCTTAAAACGTTTTGGGTTTTTGAACACAGTCACTGTTAAGAAGCAAGCCCCCAAATTAAATGTGCGATCCACTCCTAAAACAGATGTAGCATCCTGCCCACAACAAAATCTTCTAACATCTTCTAATTGTTCATCAAAGTAAAGGATGACACAAGGTGGTTTTCTCTTCCTAGACATTTTCTGGTATTTTGGGGTATACTTTGGGGTAGTTTCTGGTATTTTGGGGTAGTTTCTGGTATTTTGGGGTATACTTTGGGGTATTTTGGGGTATTTTGGGGTATTTTGGGGTATTTTCTGGTATCTTGGGGTAGTTTCTGGTATTTTGGGGTATTTTCTGGTATTTTGGGGTAGTTTCTGGTATTTTGGGGTATACTTTGGCGTATTTTGGGGTATTTTCTGGTATTTTCTGGTATTTTGGGGTATACTTTGGGGTATTTTGGGGTAGTTTCTGGTATTTTCTGTTATTTTCTGGTATTTTGGGGGTATTTTGGGGTAGTTTCTGGTATTCTCTGGTATTTTGGGGTATTTTGGGGTAGTTTCTGGTATTTTGGGGTATACTTTGGGGTATTTTGGGGTAGTTTCTGGTATTTTCTGGTATTTTGGGGTATACTTTGGGGTATTTTGGGGTAGTTTCTGGTATTTTGGGGTAGTTTCTGGTATTTTGGGGTATACTTTGGGGTATTTTCTGGTATTTTGGGGTAGTTTCTGGTATTTTGGGGTATACTTTGGGGTATTTTGGGGTATTTTCTGGTATTTTGGGGTATTTTCTGGTATTTTGGGGTATACTTTGGGGTATTTTGGGGTATTTTCTGGTATTTTCTGGTATTTTGGGGTATTTTGGGGTAGTTTCTGGTATTTTGGGGTATACTTTGGGGTATTTTGGGGTAGTTTCTGGTATTTTCTGGTATTTTGGGGTATACTTTGGGGTATTTTGGGGTATTTTCTGGTATTTTCTGGTATTTTCTGGTATTTTGGGGTATTTAGGGGTAGTTTCTGGTATTTTGGGGTATACTTTGGGGTATTTTGGGGTAGTTTCTGGTATTTTCTGGTATTTTCTGGTACTTTGGGGTGATTAGTAGGACCCCATAGTTAGGGTCGCCGGCAATGTCTGTTGTCAGGGGAGTGTAAAGGCTGTGTCCTACTAGGGACTCTATGAGGTTGACGTTGCCAATGGTATCATTGACAAAAATATGGACCAGGGCGGTGGTGTGGCGAGGGGGTTTGCCCTTGTCAGTGACCTTCACAACCAGGCGGTGCAGGCCATTGTGTTTGCGGGTGAACTCATGAGCCAGTGTGATCTCCCCACTGGTAGGCGAGATGTGGAACAGTCCATGTGGGTTGCCGCCAGTGATGCTGTACACAAGCTCAGCGTTGGGCCCTGCATCTATGTCTTCTGCCTCCACTACTTCCACACGGGTTTCTGGAGCAGTAACAGGTGGTAGGAATTTGTAGGTGGAATTGGACGGCTTGGTTACGTAGGGGGCATTGTCGTTCTCATCTAAGACGTTGATGGTCACCCCTACGTAGGAAGACCTGGGTGGGTCCCCGGCATCCACAGCCTTGAGGCGGAGGGTGTAGGTGCTCTCCTTTTCCCGGTCAAAGGAGATACTGGACAGGGTGGTGCCAGTGCCATTCTGGATGACAAACTTGCCATTGTCCGGCTCGACATAGAGCCTTACCCTGGCATTCTCACCTTTATCGGCATCAGTGACTGTAACAACGCCAACAGGGTTGAGCGGAGCCATGTTCTCTGAGACAGAGAAGCTGTAGCCACTCAACATAAACTTGGGGTCATTGTCGTTACGGTCAAGAACATTGATCACCACTGTGGCAGTGCCCGTCTTGCTGGGAACACCCTTGTCTGCAGCTGCCACATGGAACTCATAGCGCTCTGTGTCTTCCCGATCCAGCAGGTTCTTCACGCGCACTTCACCAGTGTTGGGGTCGATTTCAAAAAGCTTGGTAGCTGAGGCTTCAATAATGCTATAGGTCAGCTCAGCATTGGTGCCGCTGTCCGCATCCATCGCCACCACGTAACGAACCTTGTCACCTGGTTGGTTACCGTCAGCAAAGTCCACCTCCAACATTGTCGGGGAAAAGATGGGAATGTTGTCATTAGGGCTGCAACTAATGACTAATTTGGTAGTCGACTAATCTGCCGATTATTTTTTCGATTAGTCGACTAATCGAAAACCAATGTAAACAACAACAAAAAAAAAGGATTTTTTTTTTTTTTTTTTTTTAATTACCTATCTTTGTGAAAGTGGCTTCTCAGCGCTGGTCCAGCTGAAGACAGAGCAGAGGAACAGATTGGACATTGAGCATGACCTCAGAGTTGCTTGTCTACCATCACCCCAGACTTTGAGACTCTTGTCAGGACCAAACAACATCATAACATGATGATCCCATAGCAAATTAAAATAATGACTCAAGAAACATTTGAATTTGGATCTTTAAGCCACTTTAAATGAAAATGTATTTGAAGAACAATACAGCAATCACTCATAACAAGATAAATAAATTAAATAATACAAATTAAAGTGGAAGTGTACTTTAAATAACTTTTGTTTGCTGTGTGTGAGAGGAGTCCGTGTGTGTGTGTGTATGTGTGTGTGTCTTACTCTGATCGCTGTGTGAGTGAGAGGAGTGTGTGTACTGTGTAATTTGTGTGTGTTTTACTCTGATCGCTGTGTGAGTGAGAGGTGTGTACTGTGTAATTTGTGTATGTGTGTGTGTCTTACTCTGATCGCTGTGTGTGAGTGAGAGGAGTGTGAATGTGTGTGTGTCTTACTCTGATCGCTGTGTGTGAGAGAGAGGAGTGTGAATGTGTGTGTGTCTTACTCTGATCGCTGTGTGTGAGTGAGAGGAGTGTGTATGTGTGTGTGTCTTACTCTGATCGCTGTGTGTGAGTGAGAGGAGTGTGTATGTGTGTGTCTTACTCTGATCGCTGTGTGTGAGTGAGAGGAGTGCGTGTGTAATGTATTGTGTGTCTAGTCTGATCATCATCTCCTGCAGGGGAACAATGTTTTCAATGTCCAAAATTTGCTATGGGATCATCATGTTATGATGTTGTCTGGAACCCTGAGAAGCCACTCTCACAAAGATAGGTAGTGCACAAAAAAAAAAAAAAAAAAAAATTAATAAAGTTTTTTTTTTTTTTTTTTTTTAATGACTAATCGACGCAACAATTTCTCGTCAACGATTTTTTTATAATCGACATTGTCGATTATGTCGACTAATCGTTGCAGCCCTAGTTGTCATTCATGTCTGTCACCTGGACTTTGAGGGAATTTGTGCTGGACAGGGCTGGGTTACCAGAGTCCACGGCAACAATCTCGATCCTGTAATCCTTGACGCGCTCATAGTCCAGCAAAGTGGTGGTCTGCAGGAAATACTTCCTCTTGCGGTGGTCATTGGCCGACTCGCTAGCGGGTCGCAGCTGGAATGGCACGTTGCCAGCCACCACAGGTGACTACAGCGTTCTCGCCCTCATCGCGGTCCGACACCTCAACCATAGCCACAGGAGTCCCGATGGGCATGTCCTCTGAAATGTTGGCCACGCCGTCCTGGTGTATGACGAGGCCATATCCACGAATCTTGATGGCTGGTGCATTGTCATTCTGGTCCCTGATTTTGATGGTCACCGTGACCTTTGAGCTCTTGGGACCACAGCCCTTGGCCACCACAGAGAATATGAGGAATTTCAAGTTCTCCTTCTCACGGTCCACCAGGCCCTTGACGTAGATTATGCCTGTCGAGTTATCGATGCGGAGGAGTCTCTGAACAGTCTCAGATGCCCCGTGAAGGCTGTAGACAAACTCACAGTTGGTGCCTGTGTCATTGTCATTGGCTCTAACCTGCAGGACAGACAAGTGGAGACGTTTTGAATTAGCAGGACAAATAAAACAAGGTCCAAGCTTGTTTGCTGTATACACACATTTTCTTAATTGCGTGTAGTAACACCATTACTAGGGCTGTACCGAATGTGTCTATTCATTCTGTTTAAACCAATGGGGTTTTTCTTCACAGTTGCAGATAATGATTAGGCTACACTAATATTATAGTATTATACTATTATAGTATATGACTAGTCATACATTTTATTATAAAACATTTATCATAAATAATGTAGCATCCGCTTGGCACTCGGCGCTTTCGTACCAACCATGCCCTTATTGGATTATTTATGTTGACAAAATTGATGAGTTATATTCATTAAAGAAAGTTGATTTAATAAAAAAAAAAAAAACTAATTTAATCAGATTAACCCCTTTATTCAAATTGAGGATTTTCTTTGAGGATATAAAAAAGAAAAAAAAATATTTGGATTACGTCATAAAATATGACGACAGACATTCGAAGCTTCGTTCGAATACTTCAATAGAAGCTTCAAATGTTAAAAAATGACATTCGAGGGGAGCTCCAGTAGCTCACCGCGTACCTCGAACGCTATTTCGGCGTCGGGGACAACCGTGCGCGTCACGGATCTGGGGTACACGAGTTCGCCGTATTTTCTCAGAGTGTCTTTCCCCCCATCTATACCCCATTCAACCTGTTTCTGTCGGTCATACTTGACCAGAAAAAGCGATAAACGCGAAAAGAACCAGCTGACTGGTCAAAGTTTAAAGAAATTTAATAAAAATGACATTCGGTACAGCCCTACCCATTACTATGTAATAATATGTCATTCATGTTATATATGATACATATAATTACTACAAAGCTTTGCTTTATTGATATTTCTTTTTCTTTTTTAGTTCATGCTCTGCATATTACATAATGGCTTATGAAAACTAAGTGCACACCCCCATGTCCATATAAACATCCTGTGATTGTCAAATGCGTCATTGGCATCTAATGGGCAGATGAGTGATTGTTCCTCTCATTATCAAAATGCCCTTAGAAGAGGATGGAGGAGTGACAGACACTGGTGACAATCAATTTGCTTGGCCCTCCTTAGGAAGTGTGCCAAGATTTATCTTCATATACTGAGGACACAAATGCATTGATTAAATAATTAATTACACACTATCAACCATGTCTTCTCAGAATACCAATCAATCAATCAATCAATCAACTAATCAATATGATACAATCATATGTCCAGGGCCTGAATTCATCAAGCATCTTAATGTAAGAGTTATGATCATAAGTCTTGTGTATATAGTACATTGGATGTGATGTAGACCAGTACTGCTACTTTCAGAAGTGTGGCGACTATGAGCTCAGGTCAGCAGGTGTTAAAGTGGGGTCATAGAAATTACTAGGTCATGTAAGTGCAGCACTTAGACTACATGTTAACTTGCGATTCTCCCGAGATGTTGAGTACAACCTTGGTCCAATTGCAATAATGTGTGTCACACGTGCCATCAGACGTGCCAAGTACTCACCTTGGCAATGTGATTTTATGGCATAGCCAACTCAATGGCTGTGCCTAATCATAGTGGCGGCTGTGCTCACATGCTGCAACTCAATATGCAATTCTAGGAACTTGTCAATAATTAACTTGTGTTCTGTAACATCTGGTGTTTAAAGAAGGGAAATCAATTGGCAGTGGCGATTATGATTTGACTTCACTTGTTTCTTTAACCATAACCCCATTGTTCTGGATCATTGCCCAGGCCCCAGGGGGAAGACGAGGCCCCTAATGAAACAAGGTTGCTTGTCATGCTATGAGGGAGGCTTGAGTGCTCTTGAACTATCATGCTAGTTTACCAGCTCCCTCACATGCTGCAGTCTAAATGCCTTCTAATTAGTGGTATAGAAACATAATACTGTGTGTAATTCAATGGTTTAAAATGTTTCTGTTTTAAATACCTTGATCACAAAGTGGTAAAACAAAGAACAATATTACCTCTCTCTGCATTATGATAGCATTTGTGTGTGTCTCTGTGTGTGTGTTTTGTCTGTGTGTGTGTGTGTGTGTGTGTGTTTGTGTGTGTGTGTGTGTGTGTGTGTACGTGTGTGTTTGTCTGTGTACGTGTCTGTGTTTGTCTGTGTGTGTGTGTGTGTGTTTGTTTGTCTGTGTATGTGTGTGTGTTTGTACGTGTGTGTGTACGTGTCTGTGTTTGTCTGTGTGTGTGTGTGTGTTTGTTTGTCTGTGTATGTGTGTGTGTTTGTACGTGTGTGTCTGGGTGTGTTTGTCTGTGTGTGTGTTTGTCTGTGTATGTGTGTGTGTTTGTCTGTGTACGTGTTTGTCTGGGTGTGTGTCTGTCTGTCTGTCTGTCTGTCTCTGTGTGTGTGTGTGTGTGTGTGTGTGTGTGTGTGTGTGTGTGTGTGTGTGTGTGTGTGTGTGTGTGTGTGTGTGTGTGTGTGTGTGTCTGGGTGTCTGGGTGTGTGTGTGTGTGTGTGTGTGTGTGTGTGTGTGTGTGTGTGTGTGTGTGTGTGTGTGTACACGTGCATCTCACCTGCAGGACAGAGTGCCCGGTCGGGCTGTTCTCCGACAGCTCAGCCTCATAGTGGCTCCTCTCGAACTTGTCGTTCTTGTCCGTGACGATGACTATGAGCACAGCGCTGCTGGCCCGCGGCGGGTTGCCCCCGTCCTTCACGCCGATGAACATTTCATAAGAGTCCTTCTGCTCGCGGTCCAGGTTGCCTATGACGATAAGCTGCGGCAGCTTCTGGCCCATATCCTCGTCCACCTGCAGGCTGAAGAGCTGGGCTGTGTCGGCGTCGGTGAACAGCGAGTAATTGGCCACCGCGTTGAGGCCAGAGTCCTTGTCGTGGGCCATGGGGATGGCGAAGATAGCGTCGATGTGTGTGTTCTCTGGGATCGACAGGGTGAGGGTGTCCGAGGAGAACTGTGGCGCGTTGTCATTGACATCCAATATCTCGATGCGGCCCTCAATCTCTCTCTTGATCCCCTTGATCATGTCCGTGATGGACACCTCGAACTTCAAGAAACACTTGCTCTCGAATACATTGGGGCACAGTGTCTCGCTCTCGCGGTCGATGGGCATCCCGGTGGTGTAGATGTCTCCGGTCTTGCCGTCCACCCGCAGGTAACGGGAGCCCACCACCAGTTCGTACAGGTGGCCGGAATCGGTCAGGTTCTCGTCCGCCGCCAGGCTGCCGATGAGGGTGTTGTACGGCTGATCCTCGTTCAGCCGGTACAGGATGTGATTCGGCGAGGCGCCACAGAACACCAGCAGGACAGCTGACAGTACCAGCCTCATCTCCCACCTCAGATTCATATCTCCACCCGACTGGCACAGCATCCGTCTGGGAGAAAGGAAACAAGAGAGAAAGAACCAACAACATTAGTCAGGGCCCCCCTATACATCATCCACAAAAAGGTTGAGGCATTGCCAAGAAATCTTTTAAAGAAAGTTGACGTGGAATTTGGAGTGGATATCAATTCAGCGACGTCTTAAAAAAGATAATAAAAAAATTTATATATTTGTATTTCATTTAGGGCGGCTACGTGGCGTAGTGGGCAAGGCGCTCGCCACGAATGACGGAGACGCTGGGCTTGCCTGTTCGAGCCCAGCGCTCCACATTGCTTACAGTTTAGCTGGTCGTTCATACTAATACACATTGGCCGTATTAGGGGGTGGGAAACTGATGGGTGGGGATCGGGCGTTGTGGACAGCGACTCCTACAGGTCGGTTTGTGCGCCTGCGCAGTAGAATCAGGAAGTGTCGGGGGCAGCGTGAGCCTCCCACGCGTTACTCCTCGCTACTGAGAGATCGAGCTGCGCAGGTGAAAAGATGCGACTGCTGTTACCTCAAGTACTGGAGGGGACTTGTGCTATGTATGACTTAGTCCACATTGCAGCCGGCTTGTGGGAGGCAAGAAACAGCGTTCGTGACAGGGGAGGGTTGAATTGGATGATACGAAATTGGGATGGGAGAAAAATATAGAAAATGGGAGAAAAAGTGAATAAAAAAAGAAATTTGTATTTCATTTTTGGATGAAAGGCACAGGTACAGGCATACAATGCACATAAAACATAATTTAAATTATTTGCCAACTACAAGCATTGGCTTGCCCCTTGCGTCATAAAAAAAAGTCTATCTGTCTGAACAGGACTGAAAAGACCTGTTTCGAGATGCACAATGAGATATTCTGAGAGAATTGTTGAATACATAAACAAATGTTCTAGAATGTTCTATTATGACATCATAATCAGTAGGGATATCCTTTCATTGGTCTATGTTGACCATGCCCCCATGGTTCGGCTCCTCCCCCTTCAGGGGAGTGCCATTGATCATTAGGCCACGCCCCCTTTTGTATCTTTTGAAACGCTTGTCGTAGAGACTTGCGGGTTGTGCCTAGGCTGGTAAAGATATGCCTCCTAAAGTGTGAAAACAGAAGTACAGGAAGTACCGGCTACAGGCTTTCCGGTTTCAACAAAACAATTATAGAAACGTGTGAAGTGCACAATATTTCCTCGTTTAAGCCACTGCAACGGCTTTGCCTGAAGAATTGACTACATGACCGGGACGTTCTAGCTTGTTTGCCAACAGGATTCGGGAAAAGTTTGGTCCGTTCGGAGGCAGCTTCCAGGGGAAGTACATACACTGGAAATTCACACTTTCGGCCGTAGTGCTTTACCAGTCTTTATCTCACGGAGGAGATAAAACTGGGAACGAGGTTAGGGTTGTGCCATTGTACTCAATAGGGATATCCTCTTTCATTGGTCTATGTTGACCAACGCCCCCATGGTAATTGGCTCCTCCCCCTTTGTGTATCTTTTGAACCGTTTGACGTAGAGACTTGCGGGTTGTGCCATTGTACTCAGGGATATCCTCTTTCATTGGTCTATCTATGTTGACCACAGGATTTGAATCAATTAAGGCTTGCAGGTGTACTGAGTTGATTGACACCTGCATGTGCTTGACACTTAAGGGAGGTGTCAATCAACTCAGTACTGACTTCTACATTCATTGGTGGATGTTAGCCATGACCTCTATACAATGGGTTAACCCTTTAACTATACCACTTACATTAGACACCCTAGCAACCACCTATAACACCCTAGCAACCACCTAGAAACACCATAGCAACCACCTAGAAACACCCTAGCAACCACCTATAACACCCTAGCAACCACCTAGAAACACCCTAGCAACCAGCTATAACACCCTAGCAACCACCTATAACACACACACAAAAGGAGCCGCATGTGATTGGTGGAGGCGGGACCCTTACAAAAAACTGTTGTTGCTAATCATTGACACATGCTAGCCTGTAATAATCTCCACCAGAAAAATCTACTTTGCATTTGATATATTGCAAATATATGCCATCACACACACTGGCATTTAAAGGTTTAGAATTATAACATTAATATGTGGTGTTATGATCACGGCTGAAGTTGAATAAAAGATTGTATTATTTTCAATCTGACATTACAAAAAAACTGAAAATCCATCAAAATCAGTGTTGTTGCTAATCATACATATGCTAGCCCCCAGACCCCGTGCTTAAAAAGTGGCCTGACTGGGGCTATATTTTGCACTATATTTCCTGGCCTGAATGATTTCCCCAGTCCGGCCCTGGTTAAAAGCCTCCAATGCTTATTAGTGTGTGTGCGTTTGAACGTGTGCATGTTTCAACCATACATTTCCATTTATATATAAAAAAAAAATGTTTTACCTCCTATAATAGTAGGACCCCGTTATTTTTGGGTCGCGGCCTGAAAAGTTTGGGAACCCCTGAAGTAGAACAGCTAGCTAGCCGTTGTGGACTCACCTTTCCACAGCAAAACGGTAGGCAAGGCACCTTGGTTGCGAAATGCAAACTTCAATCTATGTTGTTTAGTCTATCTGTTCAGTACTGTTTCAATATGCACAATGAGATCTTCTGAGAGAATTGTTGAATAGATACACAAATGTTCTAGAATGTTTGATTATGACATCATACTATGACATCATACTCTGACATCACAAATGTTCTAGAATGTGCTATTATGACATCATATTGTGACATCACAAATGTTCTAGAATGTGCTATTATGACATCATACTGTGACATCACAACGGAACATGTTTGAGTGCCATTTGAATAATATAAATAAAGGCTGTCCCCGAAGCCTTTTTTGGGGATTTAAACTTCATCAGGGTTCTTCGAACAGACGTTTGAACCTTCGAAAAAAAATTAAATTAAAAAATAATAATTTAAAATGTTTTCCCCCCTCAAACTAAATCCTCAATTTGAATAAAGTGATTCAAACTTCGTCAGGGTTTTTCGAACGGACATTCGAACCTTCGTTTTTAATTAAAAAATTTAAATAAAAAAGAAATAATTCTTCTTTTATATATTTTTTTTTATATCCTCAAACTAAGGCCCTGTCCACACAAACGCTGGATTTAATGTAACCGAAGTTTGAAAAAAATAAACCTCTGTCCACACAGGTGAACAACCGCATATAATTGCGTACTCACGGTGGCTGGAAAACCAGCAAACCGATACATGTAGTACAATGTCAAAGCAGTAGGCGGCGATGTTGTTCAGACATGAAGGCCATCTGTCTGAACAGGACTGAAAATACCTGTTTCGAGATGCACAATGAGATATTCTGAGAGAATTATTGAATACATAAACAAATGTTCTAGAATGTTCTATTATGACATCATAATCAGTAGGGATATCCTTTCATTGGTCTATGTTGACCACGCCCCCATGGTTCGGCTCCTCCCCCTTCAGGGGAGTGCCATTGATCATTAGGCCACGCCCCCTTTTTGTATCTTTTGAAACGCTTGTCGTAGAGACTTGCGGGTTGTGCCTAGGCTGGTAAAGATATGCCTCCTAAAGTGTGAAAACAGAAGTACAGGAAGTACCGGCTACAGGCTTTCCGGTTTCAACAAAACAATTATAGAAACGTGTGAAGTGCACAATATTTCCTCGTTTAAGCCACTGCAACGGCTTTGCCTGAAGAATTGACTACATGACCGGGACGTTCTAGCTTGTTTGCCGACAGGATTCGGGAAAAGTTTGGTCCGTTCGGAGGCAGCTTCCAGGGGAAGTACATACACTGGAAATTCACACTTTCGGCCGTAGTGCTTTACCAGTCTTTATCTCACGGAGGAGATAAAACTGGGAACGAGGTTAGGGTTGTGCCATTGTACTCAATAGGGATATCCTCTTTCATTGGTCTATGTTGACCAACACCCCCATGGTAATTGGCTCCTCCCCCTTTGTGTATCTTTTGAACCGTTTGACGTAGAGACTTGCGGGTTGTGCCATTGTACTCAGGGATATCCTCTTTCATTGGTCTATCTATGTTGACCACAGGATTTGAATCAATTAAGGCTTGCAGGTGTACTGAGTTGATTGACACCTGCATGTGCTTGACACTTAAGGGAGGTGTCAATCAACTCAGTACTGACTTCTACATTCATTGGTGGATGTTAGCCATGACCTCTATACAATGGGTTAACCCTTTAACTATACCACTTACATTAGACACCCTAGCAACCACCTATAACACCCTAGCAACCACCTAGAAACACCATAGCAACCACCTAGAAACACCCTAGCAACCACCTATAACACCCTAGCAACCACCTAGAAACACCCTAGCAACCAGCTATAACACCCTAGCAACCACCTATAACACACACACAAAAGGAGCCGCATGTGATTGGTGGAGGCGGGACCCTTACAAAAAACTGTTGTTGCTAATCATTGACACATGCTAGCCTGTAATAATCTCCCCCAGAAAAATCTACTTTGCATTTGATATATTGCAAATATATGCCATCACACACACTGGCATTTAAAGGTTTAGAATTATAACATTAATATGTGGTGTTATGATCACGGCTGAAGTTGAATAAAAGATTGTATTATTTTCAATCTGACATTACAAAAAAACTGAAAATCCATCAAAATCAGTGTTGTTGCTAATCATACATATGCTAGCCCCCAGACCCCGTGCTTAAAAAGTGGCCTGACTGGGGCTATATTTTGCACTATATTTCCTGGCCTGAATGATTTCCCCAGTCCGGCCCTGGTTAAAAGCCTCCAATGCTTATTAGTGTGTGTGCGTTTGAACGTGTGCATGTTTCAACCATACATTTCCATTTATATATAAAAAAAAAATGTTTTACCTCCTATAATAGTAGGACCCCGTTATTTTTGGGTCGCGGCCTGAAAAGTTTGGGAACCCCTGAAGTAGAACAGCTAGCTAGCCGTTGTGGACTCACCTTTCCACAGCAAAACGGTAGGCAAGGCACCTTGGTTGCGAAATGCAAACTTCAATCTATGTTGTTTAGTCTATCTGTTCAGTACTGTTTCAATATGCACAATGAGATCTTCTGAGAGAATTGTTGAATAGATACACAAATGTTCTAGAATGTTTGATTATGACATCATACTATGACATCATACTGTGACATCACAAATGTTCTAGAATGTGCTATTATGACATCATATTGTGACATCACAAATGTTCTAGAATGTGCTATTATGACATCATACTGTGACATCACAACGGAACATGTTTGAGTGCCATTTGAATAATATAAATAAAGGCTGTCCCCGAAGCCTTTTTTGGGGATTTAAACTTCATCAGGGTTCTTCGAACAGACGTTCGAACCTTTGAAAAAAAATTAAATTAAAAAATAATAATTTAAAATGTTTTCCCCCCTCAAACTAAATCCTCAATTTGAATAAAGTGATTCAAACTTCGTCAGGGTTTTTCGAAAGGACATTCGAACCTTCGTTTTTAATTAAAAAATTTAAATAAAAAAGAAATAATTCTTCTTTTATAATTTTTTTTTTTATATCCTCAAACTAAGGCCCTGTCCACACAAGCGCTGGATTTAATGTAACCGAAGTTTGAAAAAAATAAACCTCTGTCCACACAGGTGAACAACCGCATATAATTGCGTACTCGCGGTGGCTGGAAAACCAGCAAACCGATACATGTAGTACAATGTCAAAGCAGTAGGCGGCGATGTTGTTCAGACATGAAGGCCATCTGTCTGAACAGGACTGAAAATACCTGTTTCGAGATGCACAATGAGATATTCTGAGAGAATTATTGAATACATAAACAAATGTTCTAGAATGTTCTATTATGACATCATAATCAGTAGGGATATCCTTTCATTGGTCTATGTTGACCACGCCCCCATGGTTCGGCTCCTCCCCCTTCAGGGGAGTGCCATTGATCATTAGGCCACGCCCCCTTTTTGTATCTTTTGAAACGCTTGTCGTAGAGACTTGCGGGTTGTGCCTAGGCTGGTAAAGATATGCCTCCTAAAGTGTGAAAACAGAAGTACAGGAAGTACCGGCTACAGGCTTTCCGGTTTCAACAAAACAATTATAGAAACGTGTGAAGTGCACAATATTTCCTCGTTTAAGCCACTGCAACGGCTTTGCCTGAAGAATTGACTACATGACCGGGACGTTCTAGCTTGTTTGCCGACAGGATTCGGGAAAAGTTTGGTCCGTTCGGAGGCAGCTTCCAGGGGAAGTACATACACTGGAAATTCACACTTTCGGCCGTAGTGCTTTACCAGTCTTTATCTCACGGAGGAGATAAAACTGGGAACGAGGTTAGGGTTGTGCCATTGTACTCAATAGGGATATCCTCTTTCATTGGTCTATGTTGACCAACGCCCCCATGGTAATTGGCTCCTCCCCCTTTGTGTATCTTTTGAACCGTTTGACGTAGAGACTTGCGGGTTGTGCCATTGTACTCAGGGATATCCTCTTTCATTGGTCTATCTATGTTGACCACAGGATTTGAATCAATTAAGGCTTGCAGGTGTACTGAGTTGATTGACACCTGCATGTGCTTGACACTTAAGGGAGGTGTCAATCAACTCAGTACTGACTTCTACATTCATTGGTGGATGTTAGCCATGACCTCTATACAATGGGTTAACCCTTTAACTATACCACTTACATTAGACACCCTAGCAACCACCTATAACACCCTAGCAACCACCTAGAAACACCATAGCAACCACCTAGAAACACCCTAGCAACCACCTATAACACCCTAGCAACCACCTAGAAACACCCTAGCAACCAGCTATAACACCCTAGCAACCACCTATAACACACACACAAAAGGAGCCGCATGTGATTGGTGGAGGCGGGACCCTTACAAAAAACTGTTGTTGCTAATCATTGACACATGCTAGCCTGTAATAATCTCCCCCAGAAAAATCTACTTTGCATTTGATATATTGCAAATATATGCCATCACACACACTGGCATTTAAAGGTTTAGAATTATAAAATTAATATGTGGTGTTATGATCACGGCTGAAGTTGAATAAAAGATTGTATTATTTTCAATCTGACATTACAAAAAAACTGAAAATCCATCAAAATCAGTGTTGTTGCTAATCATACATATGCTAGCCCCCAGACCCCGTGCTTAAAAAGTGGCCTAACTGGGGCTATATTTTGCACTATATTTCCTGGCCTGAATGATTTCCCCAGTCCGGCCCTGGTTAAAAGCCTCCAATGCTTATTAGTGTGTGTGCGTTTGAACGTGTGCATGTTTCAACCATACATTTCCATTTATATATAAACAAAATTTTTTTTTACCTCCTATAATAGTGGGGGTCGCGGCTCTCTGACCCCGTTATTTTTGGGTTGCGGCCTGAAAAGTTTGGGAACCCCTGAAGTAGAACAGCTAGCTAGCCGTTGTGGACTCACCTTTCCACAGCAAAACGGTAGGCAAGGCACCTTGGTTGCGAAATGCAAACTTCAATCTATGTTGTTTAGTCTATCTGTTCAGTACTGTTTCAATATGCACAATGAGATCTTCTGAGAGAATTGTTGAATAGATACACAAATGTTCTAGAATGTTTGATTATGACATCATACTATGACATCATACTGTGACATCACAAATGTTCTAGAATGTGCTATTATGACATCATACTGTGACATCACAAATGTTCTAGAATGTGCTATTATGACATCATACTGTGACATCACAACGGAACATGTTTGAGTGCCATTTGAATAATATAAATAAAGGCTGTCCCTGAAGCCTTTTTTGGGGATTTAAACTTCATCAGGGTTCTTCGAACGGACGTTCGAACCTTCGAAAAAAATTTAAATTTAAAAATAATAATTAAAAAATGTTTCCCCCCTCAAACTAAATCCTCAATTTGAATAAAGTGATTCAAACTTCGTCAGGGTTTTTCGAACGGACATTCGAACCTTCGTTTTTAATTAAAAGATTTAAATAAAAAAGAAATAATTCTCATTTTCTTTTATACATTTTTTTTTTATATCCTCAAACTAAGGCCCTGTCCACACAAGCGCTGGATTTAATGTAACCGAAGTTTGAAAAAAATAAACCTCTGTCCACACAGGTGAACAACCGCATATAATTGCGTACTCACGGTGGCTGGAAAACCAGCAAACCGATACATGTAGTACAATGTCAAAGCAGTAGGCGGCGATGTTGTTCAGACATGAAGGCCATCTGTCTGAACAGGACTGAAAATACCTGTTTCGAGATGCACAATGAGATATTCTGAGAGAATTGTTGAATACATAAACAAATGTTCTAGAATGTTCTATTATGACATCATAATCAGTAGGGATATCCTTTCATTGGTCTATGTTGACCACGCCCCCATGGTTCGGCTCCTCCCCCTTCAGGGGAGTGCCATTGATCATTAGGCCACGCCCCCTTTTTGTATCTTTTGAAACGCTTGTCGTAGAGACTTGCGGGTTGTGCCTAGGCTGGTAAAGATATGCCTCCTAAAGTGTGAAAACAGAAGTACAGGAAGTACCGGCTACAGGCTTTCCGGTTTCAACAAAACAATTATAGAAACGTGTGAAGTGCACAATATTTCCTCGTTTAAGCCACTGCAACAGCTTTGCCTGAAGAATTGACTACATGACCGGGACGTTCTAGCTTGTTTGCCGACAGGATTCGGGAAAAGTTTGGTCCGTTCGGAGGCAGCTTCCAGGGGAAGTACATACACCGGAAATTCACACTTTCGGCCGTAGTGCTTTACCAGTCTTTATCTCACGGAGGAGATAAAACTGGGAACGAGGTTAGGGTTGTGCCATTGTACTCAATAGGGATATCCTCTTTCATTGGTCTATGTTGACCACGCCCCCATGGTAATTGGCTCCTCCCCCTTTGTGTATCTTTTGAACCGTTTGACGTAGAGACTTGCGGGTTGTGCCATTGTACTCAGGGATATCCTCTTTCATTGGTCTATCTATGTTGACCACAGGATTTGAATCAATTAAGGCTTGCAGGTGTACTGAGTTGATTGACACCTGCATGTGCTTGACACTTAAGGGAGGTGTCAATCAACTCAGTACTGACTTCTACATTCATTGGTGGATGTTAGCCATGACCTCTATACAATGGGTTAACCCTTTAACTATACCACTTACATTAGACACCCTAGCAACCACCTATAACACCCTAGCAACCACCTAGAAACACCATAGCAACCACCTAGAAACACCCTAGCAACCACCTATAACACCCTAGCAACCACCTAGAAACACCCTAGCAACCAGCTATAACACCCTAGCAACCACCTATAACACACACACAAAAGGAGCCGCATGTGATTGGTGGAGGCGGGACCCTTACAAAAAACTGTTGTTGCTAAACATTGACACATGCTAGCCTGTAATAATCTCCCCCAGAAAAATCTACTTTGCATTTGATATATTGCAAATATATGCCATCACACACACTGGCATTTAAAGGTTTAGAATGATAAAATTAATATGTGGTGTTATGATCACGGCTGAAGTTGAATAAAAGATTGTATTATTTTCAATCTGACATTACAAAAAAACTGAAAATCCATCAAAATCAGTGTTGTTGCTAATCATACATATGCTAGCCCCCAGACCCCGTGCTTAAAAAGTGGCCTAACTGGGGCTATATTTTGCACTATATTTCCTGGCCTGAATGATTTCCCCAGTCCGGCCCTGGTTAAAAGCCTCCAATGCTTATTAGTGTGTGTGCGTTTGAACGTGTGCATGTTTCAACCATACATTTCCATTTATATATAAAAAAAAAAAATTTTTTTTTACCTCCTATAATAGTGGGGGTCGCGGCTCTCTGACCCCGTTATTTTTGGGTCGCGGCCTGAAAAGTTTGGGAACCCCTGAAGTAGAACAGCTAGCTAGCCGTTGTGGACTCACCTTTCCACAGCAAAACGGTAGGCAAGGCACCTTGGTTGCGAAATGCAAACTTCAATCTATGTTGTTTAGTCTATCTGTTCAGTACTGTTTCAATATGCACAATGAGATCTTCTGAGAGAATTGTTGAATAGATACACAAATGTTCTAGAATGTTTGATTATGACATCATACTATGACATCATACTGTGACATCACAAATGTTCTAGAATGTGCTATTATGACATCATACTGTGACATCACAAATGTTCTAGAATGTGCTATTATGACATCATACTGTGACATCACAACGGAACATGTTTGAGTGCCATTTGAATAATATAAATAAAGGCTGTCCCCGAAGCCTTTTTTGGGGATTTAAACTTCATCAGGGTTCTTCGAACGGACGTTCAAACCTTCGAAAAAAATTAAAATTAAAAAATAATAATCTATAATTTTTTCCCCCCTCAAACTAAATCCTCAATTTGAATAAAGTGATTCAAACTTCGTCAGGGTTTTTCGAACGGACATTCGAACCTTCGTTTTTAATTAAAAAATTTAAATAAAAAAGAAATAATTCTCATTTTCTTTTATACATTTTTTTTTATATCCTCAAACTAAGGCCCTGTCCACACGAGCGCTGGATTTAATGTAACCGAAGTTTGAAAAAAATAAACCTCTGTCCACACAGGTGAACAACCGCATATAATTGCATACCGGAAAACCAGCAAACCGATACATGTAGTACAATGTCAAAGCAGTAGGCGGCGATGTTGTTCAGACATGAAGGCCATTTCAACCAATCAGAAAAGATTGAACGCTCACTAAACTTCCTGTTTAGAAACACCATAGCCATCATTTTGCCAACGGAACATATATTTTCAGCAAAGAAAGAAACTGCAATAAAAGTGCAATAAACAAACGGATACATTCACTGTGTGTTCTGCCTCTCATTTGTTGATGAAACAAAACCATCAGCAACACAATTTACCACCAAGAGTGGATAGATTAGTCTCACAAAAGACCGCCGGTGTTGTTAGCTACATGCTAATGTGAATGGCTATATATCTATGTATAGTATATAGCTTAAATGCTAACGTAATGTGGTAACGTTACCGCTATGAATGGATGCAAACGTTATTTAACACATTGCAGAATGGGTACAATACAATACGGCTCAATACAAACAATTGTTAAGGGGATGCAGTCTGGACTGGGTTCCTTATAACAATAACTTGACAACACATGAGTTTAGTTTAGCTGCAGCTACATGTTTTCTCTGAGCGTCAACAGACATCAGTCGATCACAACACTCTTCAACACGTTTTGAACAAAAGTTTGTTACAATCATTTTCATATAACGCTACTTGGGACAGCTCTGCTGTAAACACTGGTGTAGCTGGCTCTGCTCTAATCTCTCTACCCCGCGGTCTGCCGTGAACATGGGAAATAATTGCGACAGCTCTGCTGTAAACACTGGGAATAACCTCGGTTGCTATGCCCACACGCAACTGCAAAACCGCAAAACTTCACCCTGGGCACCGGTTTCAAAGACCGCGGTTGCAGTGTAGCAAATCCCCGGTTGTGTGTGGCCGAACAGTGCAACTGCGCACATACAATCATGGTTATATTAAAACCAGTGCTTGTGTGGATGGGGCCTTGGATAGTCTTCTGTGGGTGAGAAAGGGGGTGGTATGATAATGATCCTGCCATAAAGAAGGGCTCTAAAATCAAATCGCCTCTCCAATGTTGAACAAATGTTTTTTATTTTCCCTTTTTTTACATGAAACAAGACAAATAATACAGTAACAGTAATAATCAACGATAAATCACAGAACAATAACAGAAATCATAATAACAATAATGACAGTCCAGTAATTAAATCAGAATGAAAGTAGACTAAATGACATAAAAATAATAAATACAATACATGGGCTCTTGCTCGCTCTCCCCCCCCCCCCCACAGGACCCCTACTTGGGCTATACATCCACTACTTCATTCAACATGAGAGAATTCCAAATTTATATGCGTTCCTTTATCTTATCCACCACAGCTACCCAGACTGCTATGCTGGCTTCATTAACACCTAAAATTCGTGCAGTAGATATCTCTAGATAAATCACATGGAGATAGGTGAGAATCCATACCTTCCGACACATTTTATCCGGTTGAATCCAGCGTGATGCTATTAACCTTTTGGCAACCGTAAGACCCGCCAAAATGAGTCTCTTTACCTGTACAGAGGTCGATAACTGAGAAACATCATTCAACAACAGTACAGAAGGCAATGTCGGTATGGTCAGAGATAAAAATTCTGATAATTGAGTGGTGATATTTTCCCAGAAAGTCTTAACAGGAGGGCATTCCCAATACATATGCATATATGTACCAATAGTATCATTTGAACACAAGGAGCATCGAGAGTCAGGTCTGAGACCCATTAGGTACAATCGTCTAGGGGTCAGGTAAGTCCTATGAACAAAGTTAAGATTAATCTGTTGGTGATCTGGGTTGCGTGATGATAGCCGAACATTTTCCCAGACTGCATCCCAATCAAAATCTACTTCCAGGTTTGGGATATCCTTCCTCCAAACCGAGTCTAGGGGAAGGACCTTATATGAGGACGTAAGTAAGTGGCGATAAAAGTCAGAGACGAAGCCTCTCGACGTCTCCTTGTCATAAAAGAATTTGTGAAACCTGTGGTGCTCAAGTGGAACATCTAATGGGACTCTGTGAGCTTTCAAAGCTGCTCTTATTTGTAAATAGAAGAAAAAAGTGGAACTGGTGAGGTCAAATTTGTTGGATATATCTCGAAGACTGAGGAGACCATAGTCATCGAAGATATCCCCCAATGTGTGTATGCCTTTCTTTTCCCAATCAGGGTATCTGATAGGTTGTTGTTCAATAAGGAGTAAATTGTTATTAAATAGGGGGGAATGCCTGTGCCATTTATGGTGGTTAGTACACGTTTTCTGTGTGTCACGCCATATCCGGATCACATGTGTAATAAGAGGGCCAAATCTTAAGTTGCATTGCTTAATTGATATGTTGGTGTACACTATATCCTGCAGTCTATGTGGTGCCACTATGTTCTCATCTAATGGTCTCCAGGATACCGCTGCTTGAGAATCAAACCAGGTGATCAGTGGTCTTAACCCTTAGAAGTCTAACCTAAATAGCTCCTCCTCCTGAGAATTTCCCCCTTTTTTTTTGTTACATAATATAAAATTACAGATTCATACCTTCAAAATAAGCCATCAATTGTCAAATTTGAGACGATAGTTTTCAATCAATGTCCTATCAAACATTCTGGTACAGTCATTGCCAATTTGCAGCAGGAGCCTCTGAAGAGAATTCAGTGAATTCAGCTAATGATAAGGGAACTACACTCCTTCCCAGAATTCAATGTGATGTCAATGTTAATTTCAATGACTAATTCACACCATGAAACAAAGGCCCAGCAGGGAACAATTACAGCTGAATGGGGTATAGTGTGACTGATCAATACAGGCAACACACACTTTGATTTGATGCCATGCATATACACACACTAGATAGACAGAGGTTTAGATATTTAGATAGATATATAATAGTAATATAATAGAAAGAGAGAGAGAGAGAGAGAGAGATAGAAAGAAAGAAAGAAAGAAAGAAAGAAAGAAAGAAAGAAAGAAAGAAAGAAAGAAAGAAAGAAAGAAAGAAAGAAAGAAAGAAAGAAAGAAAGAAAGAAAGAAAGAAAGAAAAAGAAAGAAAGAAAGAAAGAAAGAAAGAAAGAAAGAAAGAAAGAAAGAAACAGAGAGAGAGACATTTATAATAATAATAATAATAATAATAATTATTATTATTATTAAATAGAATAATTTTCTATAGGCTTGCCGTGGTAGTCAGTGATACTGGTGTCATTCTGTGTTCAGGCTTCCATACTTATTGAAAAGAATGCTCATATCCAAAAGTATTAGATAGATATAGGTCATACATGTAGGTATGCATTTGGTTACACACACACACAGAAGTAGTCTCAGACCGGGAGTAGTCTCAGAGAGGGAGATACAGAGGAGAGATGGAGGGAGAGAGAGGGAGATAGGGAGATATAGATAGAGAGAGGGAGAGAGAGAGGGAGAGATAGAGGGAGAGAGATATATATAGGTTAGAAAGCAACCTGGGTTCTCAGACAGACAGACAGACAGACAGACAGACAGACAGACAGACAGACAGACAGACAGACAGACAGACAGACAGACAGACAGATAGAGAGACAGACAGAGAGAGAGAGAGAGAGAGAGAGGCGATGTCATCTTTCCTTCACAAAGCGCATCGATGCGCTGTCAACTAAAGCACCGTGTTTAGACAGCGCGGGTGACCAAGAGTATGTCACAGTATGATATCATAATCGAACATTCTAGAACCTTAACCTTAACCATGCCTAACCTTAACCGGCGAAAGAATACATGTGTAAAAAAAAAAATCACATTAAAAAAAATTTTTGTATGGGATTCGAACTCGTCAACAACGGACCGCAGGAGCGCAGGACCGCTGCTCTGCGAGGTGAGCTGAAGCGCCGAATGAAAATCATGGAACAGTAACAGGCCACCTCTCTACTCTAGACTAGAGAGCTGTCATCACCGTGATGCGCGCTGAATGAACTGCGAACTGCAGGACTATTATTATCAACGACAGACAGTGAGAAACACAACCCCCCCCCCCCCTCTCGCGCTGAAGAATATGCATATTAGATCACTCAGTGATTAACACCTATGCGCTGTTTGTGTGTGCGCGCGTGCATGTACGTGACGCGTTGTAGTTTCGGGGGAATACAGGGATATTTAGAACTATACAATTGAGCAAGAATTAAACATATTTACAAGTCGTATTATGTTTAGCAAGTAAGGATACATATAGATTACACTATATGCACTCGAAATTGTCTTTGTTCTATTTTTACAGATTTTTGAAAAACGGGACTTCCTGAGCATTTGTGAGAGATTCTAATTCTTTTGTTCTCCGCCCACGGGAGCAATAAGCCCCGTTGACTTCTAAGGGTTAAAGAGAACGCTTTAAAGTAATATTTGAAGTCTGGAAAGGTCGGTTTTATTTCTCTGTGCAGTGGATCTTTTTAATCGTGGGCGTTTGCTGTTCCAAATAAATTTATATGCAGCAGAGTGTAGTTTTTGCCAGTAACCAGCAGAGGGGGGTAACGACAACATGGAGCTGATGAAGTTAATTCTGGGCAAAACATTCATCTTAACTATTGACGCTCGGGCCTGTAATGAGTTTTTTTATTTTGACCACCTGCTGAAGTCATCTGTGATCCTGTCTCGCAATCCGGAATAATTATACTTCACCGTTTGGCTTATAGTGGGGAATATTTCAATTCCAAGACATTTAAAGTGTTCTACCATGGGTATATTTGCTGGGAGGATGGTAGCCTTCGCAGTCAAATTGAGTGGAAGGAAGGCCGATTTTGGCCAGTTTATCTTAAATCCCGATAGATTGCCAAAATCATCTATTACTTTGAGAAGATGAGGTAGGGAGGTGGCGGGGTTTTGCATGAACAAGATTACATCATCTGCATATAAGCTGATGTGATGCTGTGTGCCCTTAATTGAGATCGGTGCTATGGACTGAGATTGTCTTATGTACTGTGCTAAAGGTTCAAGGGATAGAGCAAATAGTCCGGGACTAAGAGGACAACCCTATCTAGACGAGCGCGACACAGGGAAGAGTGGAGAGCAGTTTACCTGTTAAAATCATGGCCGATGGACCTGTATATAGTACTTTGATCATATGTATGAACCCTTCACCTAACCCCATCCTTCTAAGTACTGCCCATAAATAAGACCATTCCAACCTGTCAAAGGCCTTCATCGCGTCTAAGTATAAGACAGCCGTAGGGGGCACGGCATCCTTGCTGGCATCTATCACATGCAGTAACCGTCTAATATTATCCGTGATCAGGCGGCCTCTTATGAAGCCTGTCTGATCAGGATGAACTAGAGATGTCATGTGCTTTTGAAGTCGGATGGCTAGTACCTTAGCGTACAGCTTGAGATCGGTTCCAAGGAGGCTTAAGGGTCTATAACTGCTACATTCGGTGGGGTCCTTATCTTTCATAAGTAGGACAGATATGAGTGCCATTGACATCCCTGGAAAAGTTTCCCTCTTTGACTGAGTGTAAAATCATATCAAGTAATAGGGGTCCAATTACATCCCAGCATGAGGTACAGTTCGGGCGGAATACCGTCCCAGCAAGGGGCCTTACCACTTTGCAAGTCCGAAATAGCCTCCCCAAGTTCCTCTAGTGCAGGGGTCTCAAACTCGCGGCCCGCGGGCCAATTGCGGCCCGCGGGATGATATTTTGCGGCCCCCTACTGGACATCAACGTTTAGTGTTAATGCGGCCCGCGCGCAACTGTTTGCCGAGTCGTTGCGCGAGAGTTGGACGTTTTATTTATTTTATCACTTGTAGGCTATAATAGCGCAGGCTCATGTCAGCAACGTTATGTTAGTGACTTGGTTGAAACGTGATTCCGGAGTGATACCAAGTAAAGTGGAAGCAAATGCATCCTCGCTATCTCTCTCCTCTGCGAGCACTCATGCTCTGCATGTCTGTCTGTCTGTGTGTACGGGTCTGGTCCAATCACATACGCGTCCCGTCAGCGTTTTTCCCCCTCACCCACAGTCTGCGAATCAGAGGCAGAGTAGGGGAGTAGGGCGGGTCTTCACGGACTGCATGGAGATGCTTCCTGACTGCATGTCGTCTCTCTCTTTCAGTTCAAATCGGAGCAGAGTTGAAAGCGCATTGATTGATTGATTGATTGTCGACAGTAAACTCGCTCCCAGTTTTATCTCTGTGAGATAAATGTAGCTATTAGCCTATTTTCGCCAGCAGGCAGCCAGCAGAAAAATATGGCATTTTCAAAGATGGTCAGTAAAAGGAAAGTCGACTGCAATTCAAAGGTGAATGGACGGGAAAATATGCATTCAGCCTAGGCAGCCTTGCGTCCCAGCCAGGGGCGTAGCTGGAGATTCTGGGCCCCATGAAAGAATCAATTTGTGGGCCCCCAATCTATAAAAAAATTTGGGGCATTTATTTATTGATGAAAACGCATAATATGGTTTTTACCTATTTTTTTTATAATACAGGCAATTATACTTTTGTGTCATCTACATTAACTTACTTTAGGATAATAATAAAACCATATTAATAAAAAGATAATAATAGTGTTCTCACAGCTTTGTGATAGAATAAAAAAATGCACAGTGCATTTCCATAGCTGTGGATGAGTCCACTGACCACTGAGAAGCCTGAAGAACCGTTCATGTTCTGAAGAACTGTTAAATTGCTAAAGATTGAGAAGATTGGATCAGTTGTACTTTTTTTTTGAATACTTGAAACCCTTTTTTTGTGGAATATTTGATGCAGCCCAGCCTCACCCAGACTCTACCTCCAGCGGCCCCCAGGTAAATTGAGTTTGAGACCCCTGCTCTAGTGTAATAGGTGCATCTAACCATTTAGCGTCTTCCTCTTAGAGTTTTGGTAAGTTAATTTGATCCAGGAAATCCTCCAGCTTATTATGATCAAAGATCACTTCTGACTCGTACAGGTTAGAATAAAATGAACGAAAAGTCTTGTTGATTTTTTTGGGGTCGGTGGTAACCATCCCCTGTTGGTCCTTGATGGCAGGGATATCCGCAAATTGTTCACTGGCCCGTATCTTCATAGCTAGTAGGTGACTAGGTTTAGAGCCATGAAAGTAATAATGTTGTCTTGTTCTGTGTATTTGAAATTCAGATTGTTGTCTTAAAATGGAGTTAATCTCCTTTTTCAACATTTTAATTTGAAACTCCAGTCGACACGAGTAGTTGCGTTGTAAAGAGGAGAACAACGAAGAGTGAAGCCCTTCCAGTTCTACCAATTTGGAGAGAAGTTTCTTGCGGAGGTTGGAGGCAAAGATAGTAGTGTTACTCCTGATAAAACCCTTAACCGAGTTCCATACAATTCTGGGGTCTTGTACCGATCCCACATTAAACTGCAGGTATTCAATGAGTTTATCTTTAAATTGCAGGTTGAATTCATTGTTCTTCAACTGTGTCGAGTTAAAGCGCCATCTTGGGGCTCGGGATGTCATTCTACTGAGTGAACCCTTTAGAAGTAAATACTTGTGGTCTGACAATGCAATGGGCCCCAATTCAACGTCAAAGCTATCAAATAGTCTAGGTATTGAAGATATAATGCTTGTTTGCAAAGTTTGCTGGAGCCACTTCATCCAGAACGGCACACCCCGGTCAGAGAGCGGACGCAGACACAGAGAACAGTCCTTTCGTATTTATTAAGGATTCTGTTGTTGAGCGATATCTCAAGAATGCTTCCATCCAGGTCGTAGGGCTGGATGGAGCAATCAAAGATTGAGTGAGTGGTGTTCTGCAACAGATAAGCAGAACACACAATAATTAACAGAGGTACATACTTATTAATCATAACCTGAACACACACAGTAAAAGATGCTATCTAGCATATTAGCATTGGCCGCATGGACCAAACATAATGCACACAACTGAAAAGATGCTATCTAGCATATTAGCATTGGCCGCATGGACCAAACATAATGCACACAACTGAAAAGATGCTATCTAGCATATTAGCATCGGCCGCATGGACCAAACATAAGTAAATGGCAGAATGCAATGGCATCCAGAACACACAACTGAAGAGATGCTATAGCATTATTGGCATTAGCATAGCTCAATTAGCAGCATGAATTAACACAACGTAGCAAACCAAATCATAGTCACACATGCATGTCACAGCATCTCAACACATAAGGCAGGCTACATATGACATGTATCTATCATTACCATAGGCACTATATTTGTAGGCTATTGGTGACTTACTTAGTTCATGAACGCACTCTCTCACTGGGAAAGCAGACAGCAATGGAACACATGGGCGGCAAGATGGCCGCTGTATTTAAACCCATTAGGACCCCTGGGCTGTCCAGAGAGATGCCAGACTATAAATAATAGGACCCCTGGGCCATCAAAGAAGTGCCTGACTGGAAATAACAATACACAGGATAACAAATAATGGGGAATTTACAACAGCCGCCCCAAGAATAGCATAGCTATTATGTAAACAGTCAAATTCCCTAAGTGGCTACCGAGGTCTCTGATTGTCGCCATCATTTGCCACAGTCGGGTCGGGAGCGTAGGACACTTGTGGCAGGGAGGCATCCCGCCGCCCCATCAGCAACCTGTTTGGTGTCACATAATGGTGGCTTAAGGGGCCGCAACCGGGCAGGAGGTAAGTCTGCCACCATTGGAGCCACCGGCTCCCACCTCCACTTCCTACATCCTGTGCAGGTACTCTGATGATGCTTGATGGCCCGTCTTCCCCACAGGACCCAGTACTGGTGCCTGATCTCTGCGAAGACCCTATCGGGCCCTGGGTGGAGTAGGCGGGCATCTACATCCTTGATGAGTTTCGTCACTGCATGGCCAGGATCGAGAACTATGGGGTGGATGTCAGTAGAACAGGAGGTGTCCAGGTGACAAGAGCGTCCACCAATTTGGAGAAGACCCATTGTATGATCCATCTCTGGTGAGAGCGTACTGAGCTTACTACTGGGCAGTACTGGGTTTCCAGCTCTGAGACACTTAAATCCCTCTGGGAAGCAGTCCGCCTGGCTGGTCTTCAGCAGGAAGACTTCGGTGTCATGCAGGTTAGGTTGAGGTAAGGAGGAGTCGGCCGCCGCCCCGTGATGGGTGAACCATGACTCGTCAGACTCATTTACCGCTTCTTCACCCAGCTTGGCAACACATCCTCCATCGAGCTTTTTGATCTCTGCTCCAGTGATTTGAGCCTTAGCTGGATCTCCTACCAGTCTTTGCTCTGTGTTACGGGGCATTGGCATGACTGCTTTGGCAGTGGCTTTCAGTGGTGGCGCGTCCTTTGCGCGGAGCAGAGGCGTGGCGTATCGGAGTGTGTCACCAACCTTCACCCTCTCAGTGCGTGCTTCCAGGATGCCCACAGTCTCGTGGTCCAGACGGGACCTTACTGCTAGCTTTTCACTTCTAAATGGAAGCACATCAAGCTGCCAGAGACGTTCAACGTGTTGATAGAGGTCGTCCGGTGCAGACTTGAGAGAGGTAAAGTAGCATGAAGTAGCCTGTGACGCAAGACCATCTGGGCCTTGGAGTGCCCAGCCGAGCGCTGTGTGGACTGCTGCGGGTCCACCTTTGGGGCCGAATCTGATGGGTTCTTGGGATGTGATCAGATGGGTGCAGTCTGCACCAATTAGCAGTAGTGGATGCACTTGACTGAAGTCCTGCAATGGGAGCCCCCTCAGGTGGCGATAGCGTTCCTGAAGCGCAGTCACAGGGTAAGACTGCTCTGACAGGGCTAATCGACGTGCTGTGAAGGCGCCCTTCACCAGGTGCTGTTCAGAAGGATGAGTCAGGGAGGCCACATGGAAATCTACAGACTTGCCAGTGAGGCGAGCCACGTCCTGGCGAATCGTCCGCAGTGCGAGGGACTCCGCTTCGCCTTTAAGGTCCAGGTGTCGAGCTGCAGCTGGCAGTATTATCGTGCGTTCAGCTCCATCGTCTAGGATCGCATAAGTGTGCAGTGACTTGCTCCCGTTAGTAATGACGATTGGTACAACCTTAAGGTACACCTTTCCTCCTTGTTTGGAGTTGGAGAGCGAGGCACCATCCTTTGGTGTGCAGAGGTAGGCACGGGGACCCGGCTTGGCGATGGCATGGAGAACTCTGAGGTGGACCTCCTGGCACTCACTGCATGGTTTCCTCAAGGTGCAGGCATCTTGCTCATGGTTGGTACGACCGCAATTACGACAACGTTTGCCATTTGCTATCCACTTCTCAACCTTTCCCGGCGAGCATTGGACAATGTCTGGACACTGCGATAGGTAGTGCTCGGCACTCCTACAGAAGAGACACATCCTCTTGAACTTCTGCTTCTTGGCTTCTGATCGAGATGTCTCAACAGGCTGACGGCTGTCTTGTTTAGGCTTGGCGGAGCAATAATAAACCGAGAAAGGCTGGTTGTGAGGTCTGGGTGGGGGAACTTGCTTGTCTCTGTTAGAGAACTGTGTCCCTTCCATCCGATAACGCTGTGCCATTCTCTCTGACAGTCTTTGAGCTTCAGCCTTTACCCTGAGCCAGTCGGCGAGGTCTCGAAGATTGTAAGGGTTTAGGCTAGTCGTGTTGAGGCGACCTTGAGCCAGTAGGTGCTCCACAAAGCCGTCCCTCACTTGCTTAGGGAGCTTACTAAGGAGCCGGTCCACATGGCCGGTCGACATGACTTCCATCCCGTTAGGTCCTTCCAGCGATGTCAGCATTCCCACTAGCAAGTCGATGCTAAGGGCGAAGCTCTGGAAGGCTTTGGTATCTACTGCTTTGAGATCAGGAGCGTTCAGTATTGCTAGTGGAATGCAGGAATGGGAGTGGCTGGATCTGCGCTGACATGGCTGACATCATACCTCAACGACCGCTCCTACCAAGTGTCATGGAGAGGGACTCTGTCGGCCACCCGCCCCCTGCGGACGGGTGTCCCCCAGGGCTCGGTCCTTCTCTTCTCCCTCTACACTAAATCACTGGGTAACATTATCACGTCTCATGGCTTCTCGTATCATTGTTATGCCGATGATACTCAACTCTTCCTCTCCTTCCCTCCCTCAGATATCCACGTCTCTGAGCGGATCTCGGCCTGTCTGTCCGACATCTCCGCCTGGATGACGACCAACCACCTCAAACTGAACCTAAGCAAAACAGAATTGCTCCACCTGCCGGCCAAATCCTCCCCTCTGACCGACCTCTCCATCACAGTCGAGAATGCAGCTGTGACCGTGTCCCCGACCGCCAAGAACCTTGGTGTTGTCCTCGACGACCAGTTGAACTTCTCTGCTCACATCGCAGCGACAACCAGAACCTGCAGATTCCTCCTGAGCAACGTCAGAAGGATAAGCCCCTTCCTGACAAAAGAAGCCACCCAACTACTCGTCCAATCAACAGTCATCTCCCGCCTTGACTACTGCAACGCACTGCTAGCTGGCCTCCCGGCCACTGCCACCAAGCCTCTTCAACTCATTCAAAACGCAGCGGCCCGCCTGATCTCAAACCTACCGAAGTCGGCCCATGTCACCCCACTTCTTAGGGACCTGCACTGGCTCCCCATTGCTGCACGTATCCGCTTCAAGGCCCTCGACCTAGCATACCGTGCGGCAAAGGGAACCGCTCCCGCCTACCTCCGGTCAATGGTCTCTAACTACACACCCTCAAGACCCCTACGCTCTGCATCTTCTGGCCGCCTCAGACCTACTCCTATCCAAGCTCCCGGAGGGTCATCAAAGAGAAGCCGCCTATTCTCAGTCCTTGCCCCACAATGGTGGAATGAACTACCCATCCCAGTTAGGACAGCCGAATCCCGTCCAATCTTTCGCCATCGACTAAAGACTCACTTCTTCAACCATTATCTGAAATGATAAAAAAAAAGAATATATATATATATATCTCTAACCCTGACTAACCTTACTGTCATGCACTTGTCCTAATAAACTAACCTACACTGTAACACGCAACACTTTGATAAACATTGTTACTCAGCTGATAGAGTTGTACCCTTCTTGCTGTCTTGTCGTACAGAACTTGTAAGTCGCTTTGGATAAAAGCGTCAGCTAAATGACTAAATGTAAATGTAAATGTAGAAAATGTTTTGTGTCTTGCTGAGAAAAAGGAAAAATCTTGCGCCGTTGGATTGAGCGATCGCCACAAATCAATTACTCCTGTGTCCTTGGACCAGGCCTGTAGTGCCGTAGAGGCCTGTCTCTGGTCATAGGTTGTGGTGAGACTAGATTTATCAATCAAGGGATCCCAGATGGCATTAAAATCTGCACCAATTATAAATGAATACTCAGGGAGATCTAGCATCGTTCTAGTGAGTGAAGCATAGAAGTTAGCGTCATAAACATTAGGGGCGTAAGCCGCTACCAAAGCAATTTTCCTGTTAAAATAATCTATCTTGGCAATAGTAACTCGACCATCTGTATCAGACCATGTCTAATAATTTTATATTCAACTTCCGTTTAGCTACTTGGTGCCAAAGGAGGAGGGGCTTATGTTTTGATACTTTATCCGCCAGCTTTGCATCGTCAGCCATTAAAATATGCGTTTCACTTAAAAGAGCCACATCAACCTGTTGTCTTTTCATCCATGTTAATACGCTTGTGCGTTTATGATGAATATTAAGACCCCCTGTATTCCAAATCAAGATATTTAAATTAGCCATAGTCTAAACAGGTTGCAGTATGCCTGAATGTAATTCGTCTGGAGTAGCACTTCATTATAGATATATATCCAACTGTTAAGGTCCTGTTGAGATCCGAGCGTGAGCATAAAAACAAACAAAAAACACAAAACCCCCCATCCCCCATTCACACCCCCCTCCCCCCCTTTAAAATACTTATCCAGTATCCCCATATCGAGCATATCAACCATAACATAATTTATAATAATAATTATAATAATAATAATAATAATAATTTAAGACCTGCTCCGAGGTCATCAATTGGCACACATGCGATGCATGCATGCAATTCGTATCTGCGATTAACCCATCCCGTTGTCCTTCCCCCCCAAGGGCAGCCGGGAGCAGACAGGCGTCAACGTGAGCCGCGCCAGGGGACCAATCCAAGTGCTCCTGTCCGTCTTCGTCAAGGACGCCACAGCGTTAGCGATCTTGTTGTTGTGCATGTTTTTCCATTGGGTTTTTATCTTATCGGGGGGGAAACCCTTGCGAGCACGGGGAGAACATGCAAACTCCACACAGAAAGGCCTGGGAGATACCCCACCTGGGTAACTGGCATCATGGAAACCTGGTCCCCAAGCGGGATTCGAACCCTGGACCTTCTTGCTGTGAGGCGACAGTGTTAACCACTACACCACCGTGCCGCTTTTTTTTAACCCTATGCATATTACCATAGGGTCTAAAACTCTCAAACCTACCATAAGTAGATTATTCTCTCAGTGTCTGCTAGCCACACTCCCAAAAAAAAGAGATAAAATGCCTCAAAAAGTAAATTCACTTAAACCTTATAAGAACATGGCTAAGTTTAAAAATAAATAAATAAAAAAATAAAAACAAAAAGCCTAGAATTGGAATTATTGCAAAAGGGGGGGGGGGGTTATAATATGTGTGCAGTCAGTGCGTCCACCAGGCCAGGGGAGGGCGAGGTTCCGCTGTGAAGTCTGTTGTTTCCTATGATTCACATAGAGTAGAGGTTACAGAATATTCCAGCATTGTCATAGTGTAATTAGACCGCCTTGTCAGACGAGGCGCTGTACAACAGTTTCTTATTTTTTTTCGACCTAGTAGGTCAACAGCATATGAACCTCAGATGATGACGTATGCCGTGTGTGTGGTTAGCAGAACGTATCTGAAACGTTAATGGATCTTTGAAGTCCAATAAAAATATGTACACACACAGAATAATAATAATAAAAAAAAAAACGCTACACGGACCCACGGAGGTATTAAGCCAAGTCATGGCGCGACGTAAGTGACATGCATAAAAGTCATAGATCATTTAAACAGAGCTATCGTTTATCTCCCCAGCCTTAGTGGACGTATAAAAAAATCATGCAATGGTTATACAAAATAAAACCGACCAAACCCCCCTTATATCAGATGTAGCGAAACATTTAAATAAAGTATCTAGGCGATACCCAGCATCACAGTTAACCTATTTATAAAAACAAAGTTATTGAAATTATATGACGCCGCTCGGCGTTTAAGCCATAACGAAGTGCTAACTGCACAAAAACAGGCTACTGTCACCTAGTACGTGGCCTCCTCCTGGGTCTTCAAGAAGGTTGCGGCTTCCTTAGGCGAGGAAATCGGTATCCTCACTCCGTCTTTGGTAATGAACAGCTTCGCAGGGTATTGTAGGGACGGTTTGAAACCTAGATTGTAGAGTGGGCCCATGGTGGCTCTGTAGCGGGAACGCTGCTCCACGACTTCAGGACAGTAGTCTTCAAAGATTTGGACTGGTTTCCCTCCGTATACCAGCTTACCCCTCCTCTTCCGTGCCTCCCGAATAATTATTTATTTTATTCCATAATGACGTAAGCTAGCAATAACTGCTCTAGGCCTGGAGCTATTTGTTGCTTTGGCACCGGCTCTGTAACACTGGTCCAATTCGGGTGTCGTAGGGAGGATCCCCTCCCCCAGAATATCAACCAGTACCTTTGCAAACAAGACATTGGGTTGGTCGCTATTCACGGACTCATCCAGTCCTATTATGCGTATATTGGATCGACGGATATGGGATTCGACGTCGGTTAGCTTAGCCTTTAGCTTATCATTGCTTTCTTCTAGAGCCAAACATCTAGCATCTATCACGTCCACCGTGTCAGTCCAAGTATTCAAGCCGGCTTCCACAGCGGTCAGACGCCCGGCATGTTCACCAACCGCAGCCCAGAGGCTGTCGAGTTTGGTTTCGATAGAGGTAGCCTGGTTGGTTAAGGATTGTACACCGTCCGTTAAGGATTGCCTGAGCTCTTCGATTAGCTTAGCAATGGCGATCATATCAGTGGGAACGTCGTCTTTCTTTGATTAGCTTCTCGTTGATTTCTTCATTGTGGTTATTTCAGTCAAAATAGTTAGTAGGAAACCTAAGGTGATGTATACATAAAGGTTTAACCGAGTTGAGAGTATAAAAAGAGGCTTTTAAAGTTAAAATATAAAAAAGGGAGTAACAGCGTAGCAGAGTGCGACTTCACATCCTCGACCGGGAACCGGAACCTCCAAAAACACATTCAAACTTAAATGTATATGTGAGTAAACTCCCATGCCCAATCAGAAATATGCCACTTTGGAATAAACAAAAATAAAAACACGAATTCCTTTATTTAACCCACCCTGAAAAGGTGAAAAGGAGTAATCAGTGCAGCTTTGGTAGTAGCGGATCTGGTGTGAGAATCAGTCCTGTGTTTCTACCACACCTGGTTGGTCCATATGATGTTCCTGTTGTACCCTGCCGTGTTTGCGAAGTAGTCGCCTACCTGTTTGCTGCTGTATTTCGGCGGGTTAGCCTTGTAGCTGTAATCCGAATATTGGTCCGAGCCTGTTGAGTTGTTGTCGCCTGTGCCCACAAAGGTGTTGGTGGCGGGCAGGTCTTGTACGGCTTGGTGCTTCTTGGAGGCAGAGGGGGACTGGGGCTGCAGCTGGATGGAGGGCAGGGGGGAGTTAGAGCAGTAGTGTCTGCCCAGGTCGGGGCTCCCTGGGGGGTAGTTCAGGGGCAGATGGATTCGGGGGCTGTCATTGACGTTGTCATTGATGAGGTTGAACTTAAGGCCCTTCTGAAGGCTGGCCTCCTCATCCTCTTCCACAGGCTTAGCAGGTTTGGGAGCCTTCCCCTTTTTGCTCTTTTTCCCCTTGCCATTCTTGGGCCCTTGTTTAGGTGCATACAGGTCCTTGCTCTCTTTCTTGCCAGCCTGGTAGCCACTCATGGTGTCTTTTTGCAGGCGATAACACCACTCCCAGATCTGTCACTCTCCTCTCTCGAATATCATGCAGTATCTGTCTCTAATCCTTTCATTCTCACCATTGTTACACTCTATCGCCCTCCAGGTCCCCTCAATCACTTCACAGTTGAGCTGGACATGCTTCTAAGCTCCTTACCGGAAGATGGTACCCCTCTCTTTCTATTGGGCGACTTCAGCCTGCCTGACTGATTTCAGTCGGTCCCAGTGGTCTCCCTCCTACAATCAAAACCTGACTCCCACTGCCATGCCTCCCACCCACAAAGCAGGCAACTCCTTGGATCTCATATTTTTCCGTAACTCCAGCATCATTAACACCACGGTAACTCCCCTACATGTATCTGACCATTCCTTCATATCCTTCTCACTAACTCTCATGCTTAACCGAAAGGTCTTCATCCCAACTCAAACCGTCTCACTCAGACGCAACCTGCCCTCCCTATCCCCCTCCACCCTCTCCTCTGACATACTATCGGCTCTACCTTTGAGTGACACCTTCTCTGCTCTCCCCACAGAGATGGCAACCTCCACCCTCCTCTCAGCCCTTGCAACCTCCTTCGACAAGCTCTGTCCCCTCGTTGAGAAACCTGCCCGCCGTTCCCCACCCAGTCCATGGCTGACAGATGCAGTGAGAGAACAAAGACAGGTCCTGAGAGCGGCTGAGAGGAAGTATAGAAAGTCACGCCTCACTGCTGACATCGACACATATCACCTCTTGTTAACATTCTCCAAAACCATTACTAATGCCAAAGCTTCTTTCTTTCACCATAGGATCGAGGCCTCTGCCAAGAATCTTCGCAAACTGCATGCTACCATGTCCTCCCTCCTGACTCCCCCGCCACCCCCTCCTCCCTCATCTTTCTCTGCCGAAGACTTTGCGATCTTCTTTGAGGAAAAAGTAGAGAACATCCGCAGCTCCTTCTCCCAACCCCCACCCATTCCAAACACTGAATCGAGAACCTCATCCTTCACTCTGTCATCTTTCTCTCCCATTACAGAAGCTGAGACCCTGACACTGGTAACGTCGAACCGTCCGACTACATGCCAGCTGGACCAGCTACCCTCCCCACTCCTCCAGACCATAGCACCGGACATCCTCCCATTCCTAACTGCAACCATCAACTCCTCACTCAACTCGGGGGTGGTCCCCACCTCCCTAAAACAAGCCAGAGTCACGCCCCTAATAAAAAAAAAAAAACTGAACCCCACCGCCATAGGCAACTATCGTCCTGTCTCGCTTCTCTCCTTCCTTTTTAAAACACTTGAACGTGCTGTATCCAACCAACTTACTGCTTATCTCTTACAGAATGATCTCCTAGACCAGGGGTCAGCAACCTTTACTATCAAAAGAGCCACTTTTCCCCCATCCCACAAAATAAAATGCTCAGGGAGCCGCACAACCTATTTACCCTTAAAATGAAGATAACAGTGTATAACGTTTTATATATCCCCAACCCCAAGCATACCCCACATATAGCATAAAACGCCTGACAATTGCATACCCAAAGTAATTTGCGATTTATTATACTTTATACTTATAGCACACAGTTTGTTGCATTAATGGGATTATAAAGCAACAAAAAGAAAAATGTTGTTGCTGTATTTACCTGTTTATAACAAAGGAAAACCTCAAACTCTTATGAAGAGAAAAAATACTGGCTGTGTAGACCTATTTTTAAATAAAACACAGAAGAGACAAAACACTGGTGTCTGTAGACCGACTTTGAAATAAAACCCTGAACTATTCAGGTATATTTGAGTCCTTCCCTTATTTGTGGAACATTTATAAAATAAAAGGTAGTCCACTTTGAAAAAAGACTACCATGTGTAGACCTACTTTGAAATAAAACACAGAAAAGGAGAAAAAACACTGGCATCTGTAGACCTACTTTGAAATAAAACCCTGAACTATGCAGCTCTATTAGAGCCCTTCCCTTATTTGTGGAAAATCTATAAAATAAAAAGTAAATTTTTCGTTGTTCGCAAATTTCGCACCACATATCAGGCATACAGGTAAGCCTTTTGTTGACTAAATATCTTAGTTGATGAAATATTTTGTCATTGCAGTGTCACAGTATGATCGCAGCTGATTGGCTAAAGAGCCGCATGCGGCCTCGGAGCCACAGGTTGCCGACCCCTGTCCTAGACCCTAATCAGTCTGGCTTCCGGACTGGCCACTCCACAGAAACGGCCCTCATTGCGGTCACAGTCACTTCACTTAGCAAAAGCGAAAGGCCTCTCCTCTGTCCTGATTCTCCTAGATCTATCTGCAGCCTTCGACAGTCAACCATCAGATCCTCCTCGCGGCACTTGCAGGAATGGGAGTGGCTGGAACTGCGCTGACATGGCTGTCATCATACCTCAATGACCGCTCCTACCAAGTGTCATGGAGAGGGACCCTGTTGGCCAACCACCCCCCTGCGGACGGGTGTCCCCCAGGGCTCGGTCCTAGGACCCCTTCTCTTCTCTCTCTACACTAAATCACTGGGTAACATTATCACATCTCATGGCTTCTCGTATCATTGTTATGCCGATGATACTCAACTCTTCCTCTCCTTCCCTCCCTCAGATATTCACGTCTCTGAACGGATCTCGGCCTGGCTGTCCGACATCTCCGCCTGGATGACGACCAACCACCTCAAACTGAACCTAAGCAAAAGAGAATTGCTCCACCTGCCGGCCAAATCCTCCCACCTGACCGACCTTTCCATCACAGTCGAGAATGCAGCTGTGACCGCGTCCCCGACCGCCAAGAACCTTGGTGTTGTCCTCGACGACCAGTTGAACTTCTCTGCTCACATCGCAGCGACAACCAGAACCTGCAGATTCCTTCTGAGCAACATCAGAAGGATCCGCCCCTTCCTGACAAAAGAAGCCACCCAACTCCTCATCCAATCAACAGTCATCTCCCGCCTCGACTACTGCAACGCACTGCTCGCTGGCCTCCCGGCCACCGCCACCAAGCCTCTTCAACTCATTCAAAAGGCTGCGGCCCGCCTGATCTCAAACCTACCGAAGTCGGCCCATGTCACCCCACTTCTTAGGGCCCTGCATTGGCTCCGCATTGCTGCACTTATCCGCTTCAAGGCCCTCGACCTAGCATACCGTGCGGCAAAGAGAACCGCTCCTGCCTACCTCCGGTCAATGGTCTCTAACTAAACACCCTCAAGACCCCTACGCTCTGCATCTTCTGGCCGCCTCAGACCTACTCCTATCCAAGCTCCGGGAGGGTCATCAAAGAGAAGCCGCCTATTCTCAGTCCTTGCCCCACAATGGTGGAATAAACTACCCACCCCAGTTAGGACAGCCGAATCCCGTCCAATCTTTCGCCGTCGACTAAAGACGCACTTCTTCAACCATTATCTGAAATAATAAAAACAAAAAACAAAAACAAAAACTAACCCTAACTAACCTTACTGTCATGCACCTAATAAACTAACATACACTGTTACAAAGGGTCAGATTAAACCGAATATATGTATTTATTGATTGATATATATTGCATAATATTTGTATATCGTTTGATATCCCTTGTGTATTCTTTGTACATATACACGGAATGTCCCTTTAGCCTACAGACCATAATATTTCATTCTCCTATTGGATGGCGTGCCACCAGCGCCAGTGCCGTGCCCCTAGAGCCGACTTCAAAGCTACCGTCAAGGCTTGTCTCAACATGCCCGCTTTTGCCCAGGGCTACGAGACAGTGAGGAGGCTGGCACTCGTTTATTCCCCGTACATATAAATATGGCGCAGGTGAAATACAGAAGTAGTTCGCTTTCGGTTCAGTCTTGTTCAGTTCCGTCCGCAGTCTGTTCAGTTCGAGTCACCCAAGTGAAGCCTCACCCACTATGCAACGTGCGGTGAAGTAGGGCCCGTATTGCCCCAAAATAGAGTCGTGTTTTTATCCTAATACGTTTGTTCAACGTATCGTTCGCTACTTACTAGTAAGCCTTCATTACGAGTCAAAGACCACGGGAAGTGAGTAATTGTGTGTCTAAATAGAGCACTTATAGCCGCGTGCGAATAGGATAGTAACGTCAAGTTCAACTGTGAACCACCGCGCACCGGAGGATATCTACACCGGCGCCAGCAGAGCCCCTTTCCGGCTGGATTATTGCTTTGGTACTGTGGCTGCTGGAGCAGAGAACCGTCTACCCCGCTGCTGTGTGGGATCTACCGTGAGGACCATCATTCGAGCCCGTCTCTGTTGGACCAGAGGCTGACCGGTTCCACCTGTGCCGCCCGCACATTGGGATTACAGCGGCTGACTTTCATCCGCTGAGCCAGGGAGTAATACCGCTCCCCCTCGCAGGAGCTTATTAGAGTCCCTGTGGAACCATTGACTTTGTAGTAGAGCATTGCCTCCCCCTGCTGGCTTACAACCGGTAGTAACCCCCTTACCAGTATTCCCTAGATAATTCCTAACATTCATTATTGATTTGCCGACGCACATTCTTTGCCTTATAAGCGCAATCTAAGTAAAGTATATTATGTAATAATATTTGCTGTTAATAAATATTCTTCTAAACGAGTACTTTGTGTGGAAACCGTATCATTGTGGAGGAGTTCTCATCATATACTTGTGTACGGTATGGCCAGAATAATGTACATAAGACGGTAGTGGTTTAATGATACCATACTTGATTAATACAGTCAGGGAATTGTACCCCTCAGTTACAATTGGTCCTTCGAGCCGGATAATAATTAGCGTAATATTAATATAATATTAATATTGACATGGCCGATGACGAACACTCCACAAACGGTTCTCCTAAGCTAGATCGCCCGCAGCGCAGACGGCAGCCACCTCCCTATCTAGAGGCATACACTGTCAGTCCAATACCTAGCTTTAAAGGGAAGTTAAATACGGATAAAATAACTAAAGCGGATAGTAAAATTATGTCCGACCCTATCAACCAGGCTACCCCGCCAACAGAGGCCCTAGTGGGTTCTAATGTAACTGACCAAGCTCACGGTGGGGACCAGGAGGGAACTGACACGACTTTACCCCCCGCCAAGACCGAAGAAGTAGTCCCCGGAGAGCTCCAGGAGAAAGACAACCCTCCAGAGATGGAACTCTGCCCGGTACAAGAAGAGGAGAGCGCCCAGGAGATAGAGCTCCAGGACTCCCCGCAGGAGAACGCATCTCCAACAAGTACTGCCGGGAGCCAATCGCCCCGAACGGCGTCTTCCCCCAGCGAGGCGGACAAGATGCTGGCACAGGCACTCATCGCCACCCTGGCAGCCTCCACCGAACGCGATCGACTTCAAGCGCAACAGACGCGCGAGCGCAAACATTTTGCAGGCGAGCGAGAGCGCTTCCAGGCGCAACAAAGGAGTGAAGACGACCGCATAAGACTGGAGACCAGACGCCTCCAGACGGAAGAGAACATTGAAAGAAGCCGCGCCGATGCACAGCACGCCGTCGCAAATGCACAGCTCCATGCCGCCCATGCCAGCGCCAACGGCCAGCGCGACGCCGCCAACGCACAGCGCGACGCCGCCCAGGCCAGCGCCAATGCGCAGCGCGACGCCGCCAATGCCCAGCGCGAAGCAGCGCGCGACGCAGCCCATGCCCAGCGCGAGGCAGAGCGCGACCGGCTGCAGGCGGAGCTGATAGACAAACTGGTTGCCATGGCGACACCCCCTCACTCCGCACGGAGCTCTCAGAGATCGTCAAGACATGGGTCTAGGACACATTCCCCTACCCGACCAAGCGACCCGGGACCCCGCCACCAGGAGGATTCTGTCCACGTCTCCGAACCCCCTCCCCGGCGGGTCCATACGAGACCCAGCAACCGGGAAGAACCGGACCACGCCGAGAGACTGAACAGAAGACTCCAGGTCCTAGCAGAGGGAGAGGAGGAGGAAGAGGAGGAATGTCAAACCGACCAGCAGCAACATACTCTGGCCCAGGAGGCCCAGTACAGCCCCGACCAGCAGCAACGTACTCAGGACCAGGAGGTCCAGTACAGCCCAGAAGTCAGCCCCGAGGCCCTGCGCTACAAACCCCCGACTCAACTCACGGGTGAGTTTGACGCACCGCCAGCCCCGAGGGACAGCACCTGGGTACCCGACCTTCGGTACCCACCAAGTACCAGCCCAAGACGACACGCCAGAGGAGACTCGCCTAGGAGGCCTCTCCCCCAACGCTCACCGATGTGCCAGTCATCCATGGCATCGTACCTTGGCACACCGACCATCCCGGACTTCACCCATGAGAACAGAGCACAGTACACGGAGCTACGAATGTGCTTAGAGACAATGTTGTCCGATGTAGCTGACGAACCGTACAAGTATGCTATCCTACTGAAGCACCTCAAGGTGCCCCGAGCGCACAATATAGCGCTGGCCTATGCCAACTCTACTACCCCATACACAGCGGCTCTAGCAGCACTCGACCAACATTATGGACGCGTATGGGACTATGTGATACAGGAGATAAGAGACATTGACCGTCTCCCCCCAGCCAGAGACAACAGAGCATTAGATGACCTGTCTATCAAGGTACAGTCCCTGGTAGGGATGCTGGGGTCCCAAAAGGAAAAGGGTATCTATGAACTGTACGCTAACTCTAATGTAGAGAGGATATTAGAGAAGCTCCCTCCCGCCCGACAAGAGCGCTTCAGGCGGCAGAGAGACTACCGCGACCCCAACGGTCCAGAGGCATCCCTCCTAGACCTATCTGAGTTCCTCGCCAGGGAGGTCAGTAGCCTACGACTCGACACGTTCGTATGGAGTGGACCAAGCCCAAGACTCGGACCTCGGGGACAAACGGATAACCGCCGGTTGGTGACCGTTATGCACCAAGCCGAATCAGTACCGCAGCACAAGAACCACAACACCCCCTCGACGAAAGAGGACCAGTGGAAGATTGAGTGCCAGTACTGTGAGGGAGAACATCGGCTGTACCAATGCGACACCTTCGGGAAGCTGACCACGGACGAAGTGAGCCAGTGGACCAAGGACCACCGCCGCTGCTTCCGCTGCGCGCGCAGCCACCTAGCAGCTGAGTGCCGCTTGAAGAAGAAGTGCAGCAGGTGCGGTGGCACCCACCTGGAGGTCCTGCATGACATCAACAGGCGTCAGCCAGGACAACAGAGTGGGCCCGTCGCGGTAATGTACCATGCCGAGGCGGTGGCACCAGTACCGAAGAGCCACCAGACCGCTCCCTACTGTACCTACTGCGACGGCGGACACTGGCTGGCACAGTGCGCCGAATATAAGACACTGAACCCCGTCCAAGTGGACCAGTGGCGTGAGGCGGCCCAGGCGGGCGCCGCTTGCCACGCAGGGGCGGCCCAGGCGGGCGCCGCTTACCGCGCAACACGGTGCGGAGCCCACCAGAAGGTCCAAGGCAACCAACCAACAGGAGTGCTCCACATTGACCAGCATAGCGGGACCCCCCGTGTGCTCCTCAAAGTGGTCAGAGTGCTCCTGAGCTACGAGGACAAGGTCCTGGACACTTACGCCGTCCTGGACGATGGGTCTGAAAAGACTCTCCTCCTCGCTTCCGCAGCAGCCCAGTTGGGCCTGCGAGGTGTCAAAGATACCATGACCATACGCACCATCAGAAGGGACCAGAAGACCATAAAGGGTGAAAAGGTCTCCTTCAAGATAGCAGCGGTGGACCAGCCCGAGAAGCAGTATAGTATAACTAACGTCTTCACCAGCCACGACATAGGCTTGTCTCAGTACACCTACCCCATCCCACAGCTGATGGCTAAGTATGTGCACCTACGTCAACTACCTATACCGCTTATCGACGGCGCCACACCGACCCTGCTCATCGGCTCCGACCACGCGGACCTCATTCTCCCAATTGAGGCGGCCCACGTCGGACCCAAAGGATGCCCAGTCGCGGTTCAGACCCGACTGGGATGGACGCTCCAGGGCCCCCTCTACGGACTTGACAGTCAACCCACGTCTACACGCTGCCTACACACAAAGGCGAGCGACACCGGCCTCTCCCCCGTACAGCAGAGGCTATTGACATTAAGCGAGAGGCCCGTGAGAGAACCGTGGGTACCAGAGGGAGTTCGGAACTCCACCCCCCTCAGCTGCGCTTCAGACGTAGCTGACCTCGAACCCAGCACCCCAAGCGACTCCTTGACGGGGCGGCCGGGACCGGCCCCTCCTCAGACGGGGTACAGAGCAAACAAGAGAAACAGACGGAGGAGGAGGAGGCACAGCCAAGCACAGATCAAAGCAGTCTCAGGCCCGCTTCCTCCTAAGGCCCCCTTCATCCCGTCCAGTCGTCATGACCATAGACCAGTCACTACCCCGAGCTGCGTGGCCGGCCGGCCGCGTAAGCAAAGTGACCACTGGTGCCGACGGAAAGGTCAGAGTGGCAGAAGTGCTCGGCCAAGGGCGGACCTACAACCGACCCGTGGCGAGGCTGATAGAGTCGCCAAGGCTCCCCGACTCGCTTAATGACGACCATGACCCCATGACTTTGTGAACTGACCGACCCCTCACAACGGACATTGAGTAGTGGACAGTGCGGTTAATCTGTCTCTGCTTAGCTAATTAGGTGGGACTAATTAGGGGGCGGCTGTTACAAAGGGTCAGATTAAACCGAATATATGTATTTATTGATTGATATATATTGCATAATATTTGTATATCGTTTGATATCCCTTGTGTATTCTTTGTACATATACACGGAATGTCCCTTTAGCCTACAGACCATAATATTTCATTCTCCTATTGGATGGCGTGCCACCAGCGCCAGTGCCGTGCCCCTAGAGCCGACTTCAAAGCTACCGTCAAGGCTTGTCTCAACATGCCCGCTTTTGCCCAGGGCTACGAGACAGTGAGGAGGCTGGCACTTGTTTATTCCCCGTACATATAAATATGGCGCAGGTGAAATACAGAAGTAGTTCGCTTTCGGTTCAGTCTTGTTCAGTTCCGTCCGCAGTCCGTTCAGTTCGAGTCACCCAAGTGAAGCCTCACCCACTATGCAACGTGCGGTGAAGTAGGGCCCGTATTGCCCCAAAATAGAGTCGTGTTTTTATCCTAATACGTTTGTTCAGCGTATCGTTCGCTACTTACTAGTAAGCCTTCATTACGAGTCAAAGACCACGGGAAGTGAGTAATTGTGTGTCTAAATAGAGCACTTATAGCCGCGTGCGAATAGGATAGTAACGTCAAGTTCAACTGTGAACCACCGTGCACCGGAGGATATCTACACCGGCGCCAGCAGAGCCCCTTTCCGGCTGGATTATTGCTTTGGTACTGTGGCTGCTGGAGCAGAGAACCGTCTACCCCGCTGCTGTGTGGGATCTACCGTGAGGACCATCATTCGAGCCCGTCTCTGTAGGAGGCTGACCGGTTCCACCTGTGCCGCCCGCACATTGGGATTACAGCGGCTGACTTTCATCCGCTGAGCCAGGGAGTAATACCGCTCCCCCTCGCAGGAGCTTATTAGAGTCCCTGTGGAACCATTGACTTTGTAGTAGAGCATTGCCTCCCCCTGCTGGCTTACAACCGGTAGTAACCCCCTTACAAGTATTCCCTAGATAATTCCTAACATTCATTATTGATTTGCCAACGCACATTCTTTGCCTTATAAGCGCAATCTAAGTAAAGTATATTATGTAATAATATTTGCTGTTAATAAATATTCTTCTAAACGAGTACTTTGTGTGGAAACCGTATCATTGTGGAGGAGTTAAGAGAGAATAATGTACATAAGACGGTAGTGGTTTAATGATACCATACTTGATTAATACAGTCAGGGAATTGTACCCCTCAGTTACATACACTGTAACACGCAACACTTTGATGAACATTGTTACTCAGCTGATAGAGTTGTACCCTTCCTGATGACTTGTCGTACAGAACTTGTAAGTCGCTTTGGATAAAAGCGTTAGCTAAATGACTAAATATCTGATCACCACTATGGCCACAATGACCAGGATGACCCCAGCGATGCCTGCCAAGCTGCCGTACAGGATGTTGCTGCCCTGGGCCAGGGCATAGTTAGGGTCGCCGGCAATGTCTGTTGTCAGGGGAGTGTAAAGGCTGTGTCCTACTAGGGACTCTATGAGGTTGACGTTGCCAATGGTATCATTGACAAAAATATGGACCAGGGCGGTGGTGTGGCAAGGGGGTTTGCCCTTGTCAGTGACCTTCACAACCAGGCGGTGCAGGCCATTGTGTTTGCGGGTGAACTCCTGAGCCAGTGTGATCTCCCCACTGGTAGGCGAGATGTGGAACAGTCCATGTGGGTTGCCGCCAGTGATGCTGTACACAAGCTCAGCGTTGGGCCCTGCATCTATGTCTTCTGCCTCCACTACTTCCACACGGGTTTCTGGAGCAGTAACAGGTGGTAGGAATTTGTAGGTGGAATTGGACGGCTTGGTTACGTAGGGGGCATTGTCGTTCTCATCTAAGACGTTGATGGTCACCCCTACGTAGGAAGACCTGGGTGGGTCCCCGGCATCCACAGCCTTGAGGCGGAAGGTGTAGGTGCTCTCCTTTTCCCGGTCAAAGGAGATAACGGACAGGATGGTGCCAGTGCCATTCTGGATGACAAACTTGCCATTGTCCGGCTCGACATAGAGCCTTACCCTGGCATTCTCACCTTTATCGGCATCAGTGACTGTAACAACGCCAACAGGGTTGCGCGGAGCCATGTTCTCTGAGACAGAGAAGCTGTAGCCACTCAACATAAACTTGGGGTCATTGTCGTTACAGTCAAGAACATTGATCACCACTGTGGCAGTGCCCGTCTTGCTGGGAACACCCTTGTCTGCAGCTGCCACATGGAACTTATAGCGCTCTGTGTCTTCCCGATCCAGCAGGTTCTTCACGCGCACTTCACCAGTGTTGGGGTCGATTTCAAAAAGCTCGGTAGCTGAGGCTTCAATAATGCTATAGGTCAGCTCAGCATTGGTGCCGCTGTCCGCATCCATCGCCACCACGTAACAAACCTTGTCACCTGGTTGGTTACCCTCAGCAAAGTCCACCTCCAGCATTGTCGGGGAAAAGATGGGAATGTTGTCATTCATGTCTGTCACCTGGACTTTGAGGGAATTTGTGCTGGACAGGGCTGGGTTACCAGAGTCCACGGCAACAATCTCGATCCTGTAATCCTTGACGCGCTCATAGTCCAGCAAAGTGGTGGTCTGCAGGAAATACTTACTCTTGCGGTGGTCATTGGCCGACTCGCTAGCGAGTCGCAGCTGGAATGGTACGTTGTCATCCACCACACAGGTGACTACAGCGTTCTCGCCCTCATCGCGGTCCGACACCTCAACCATAGCCACAGGAGTCCTGATGGGCATGTCCTCTGAAATGTTGGCCACGCCGTCCTGGTGTATGACGAGGCCAAATCCACGAATCTCGATGGCCGGTGCATTGTCATTCTGGTCCCTGATTTTGATGTTCACCGTGACCTTTGAGCTCTTGGGACCACAGCCTTTGGCCACCACAGAGAATATGAGGAATTTCAAGTTCTCCTTCTCACGGTCCACCAGGCCCTTGACGTAGATTATGCCTGTCGAGTTATCGATGCGGAGGAGTCTCTGAACAGTCTCAGATGGCGCGAGAAGGCTGTAGACAAACTCACAGTTGGTGCCTGTGTCATTGTCATTGGCTCTAACCTGCAGGACAGACAAGTGGAGACGTTTTGAATTAGCAGGACAAATAAAACAAGGTCCAAGCTTGTTTGCTGTATACACACATTTTCTTAATTGCGTGTAGTAACACCATTACTAGGGCTGTACCGAATGTGTCTATTCATTCTGTTTAAACCAATGGGGTTTTTCTTCACAGTTGCAGATAATGATTAGGCTACACTAATATTATAGTATTATACTATTATAGTATATGACTAGTCATACATTTTATTATAAAACATTTATCATAAATAATGTAGCATCCGCTTGGCACTCGGCGCTTTCGTACCAACCATGCCCTTATTGGATTATTTATGTTGACAAAATTGATGAGTTATATTCATTAAAGAAAGTTGATTTAATAAAAAAAAAATACTAATTTAATCAGATTAATCCCTTTATTCAAATTGAGGATTTTTTTTGAGGATATAAAAAAGAAAAAAAAAATTGGATTACGTCATAAAATATGACGACAGACATTCGAAGCTTCGTTCGAATACTTCAATAGAAGCTTCGAATGTTAAAAAATGACATTCGGTACAGCCCTACCCATTACTATGTAATAATATGTCATTCATGATACATATAATTACTACAAAGCTTTGCTTTATTGATATTTTTTTTTCTTTTTTAGTTCATGCTCTGCATATTACATAATGGCTTATGAAAACTAAGTGCACACCCCCATGTCCATATAAACATCCTGTGATTGTCAAATGCGTCATTGGCATCTAATGGGCAGATGAGTGATTGTGTTAATGTTCCTCTCATTATCAAAATGCCCTTAGAAGAGGATGGAGGAGTGACAGACACTGGTGACAATCAATTTGCTTGGCCCTCCTTAGGAAGTGTGCCAAGATTCATCTTCATATACTGAGGACACAAATGCATTGATTAAATAATGAATTACACACTATCAACCATGTCTTCTCAGAATACCAATCAATCAATCAACTAATCAATATGATACAATCATATGTCCAGGGCCTGAATTCATCAAGCATCTTAATGTAAGAGTTATGATCATAAGTCTTGTGTATATAGTACATTGGATGTGATGTAGACCAGTACTGCTACTTTCAGAAGTGTGGCGACTATGAGCTCAGGTCTGATTGATTTAGTAGAGATCAGCAGGTGTTAAAGTGGGGTCATAGAAATTACTAGGTCATGTAAGTGCAGCACTTAGACTACATGTTAACTTGCGATTCTCCCGAGATGTTGAGTACAATCTTGGTCCAATTGCAATAATGTGTGTCACACGTGCCATCAGACGTGCCAAGTACTCACCTTGGCAATGTGATTTTATGGCATCACTTGTCCTCATACACACCTTGGGGGATATATCACATGGCACTATATCACTTCCTCAAATAGGGGCCAGCTAACCCTCCACCGCACCATGTGTGACTGAATCTGACTCCGTCAGGAGATTATCCATGGAGCTTATTGGTATTATTGCTCTATATGTGACTCATTCTATTACATCTGTCACTGGAAACCCAGAGAAATCATTTCACGTAGGGTGCATTTGAAGAGTGGCTCTTTTGAGGCAGCATAAATGCTTGATTGACACTCCTGACCTGCTTAAGACTTCAATTAGACCACTTTTACTCCCACTGTTCGTTTGCTGCTGCATCCCATGGAAGATTATGAAGGGGGGGGGGGGGGGGGGGGGTGCATACTCAACACACCCATTGAAAATAACTAGATTGTGCCGACTAATAGTTGACTAGGAGATTAACAGTATTTATACCAATTTTATGCCTGGACATTTGCCTCAAATTGACCCTGGAAAATAGCCAACTCAATGGCTGTGCCTAATCATAGTGGCGGCTGTGCTCACATGCTGCAACTCAATATGCAATTCTAGGAACTTGTCAATAATTAACTTGTGTTCTGTAACATCTGGTGTTTAAAGAAGGGAAATCAATTTCAATCAATTGATTTGACTTCACTTGTTTCTTTAACCATAACCCCATTGTTCTGGATCATTGCCCAGGCCCCAGGGGGAAGACGAGGCCCCTAATTAAACAAGGTTGCTTGTCATGCTATGAGGGAGGCTTGAGTGCTCTTGAACTATCATGTTAGTTTACCAGCTCCCTCACATGCTGCAGTCTAAACGCCTTCTAATTAGTGGTATAGAAACATAATACTGTGTGTAATTCAATGGTTTAAAATGTTTCTGTTTTAAATACCTTGATCACAAAGTGGTAAAACAAAGGACAATATTACCTCTTTCTGCATTATGATAGCATTTGTGTGTGTCTCTGTGTGTGTGTTTGTGTGTATGTGTGTGTGTGTGAGTGTGTGTGTGTGTGTGTGTGTACGTGTGTGTGTTTGTCTGTGTGTGTGTTTGTTTGTTTGTCTGTGTATGTGTGTGTGTTTGTTCGTGTGTGTGTTTGTCTGGGTGTGTGTTTGTCTGTGTATGTGTGTTTGTCTGTGTACGTGTTTGTCTGGGTGTGTGTTTGTCTGTGTATGTGTGTGTGTGTGTGTGTGTGTGTGTGTGTGTGCAGGGCCGCCTCAGGGGGTGTGCGAGCAGTGCGGTCGCACAGGGCCTCGTGGGAAGGGGGGCCTCGCACAAAAAAAATAAAAAAAAATAAAAAAAATATATTTTTTATTTATTATTATTATTTTTCTTTATTTTTTCTTTTTTTGCGAGGCCCCCCTTCCCGCGAGGCCCTTTTTCATCACAGACCTAAAATCTAGTTTTGCTTATATGCTTATATATTTCACATTAGACACGTTTGTAGAATGTGTCTGACTTGTTCCTGGCTCTGAGGCTCTGCAGATACACTATTGGAGGCAGCTCTGAGGCTCTGCAGGCAGCAGAATTGGTTTCAATGAGGGGAGGGGTTACAGGTAAGGTAGCGTCTGACTATTTCGCGCGTGCAGCATTGGAGGTTATGCCAGCCAAGATGAAGAGGACATCGTTCGGCAGATGGACTGAAGATGAAAGTTGTTGCATGTTAGACAGTTCAGTCAGGCTAGCCATCCCGGCTAAAGACAGGGACAGCTAGTTAGCTTTAGCTACGTTATAATATTGAGTGCTAACGTGTGGTTCAGTCGGGATATAGCCATGATGATGTCGGCTAGTAGCTAGCTTAGCTAAAGGCTAACTAGCGTTAGCTAACCTAGAGACAGCGCGTGCAGCATTGTTATGCCAAGATGAAGAGGACGGTCGTTCGGCAGATGAACTTCGTCAACTCCACGCGGTTGTCTCCATCCTCTTGGACGTTTGGTGAGTTTTTAATGCACTCTATTCTATTCCCACCGTGGATATCTCTCTCTCTCTCTCTCTCTCTCTCTCTCTCTCTCTCTCTCTCTCTCTCTCTCTCTCTCTCTCTCTCGGGAGCCAAACGGGCCGACTAGCTGTTGTAGTACTAGTAGCTAACGGTGTGTGGCCTGGTGTCAGCACCTGGTGCGAGGGAGGTGAGCTTGGTGTTTCATTATGAGAATATCTCCATGCTCAAGTCGGCTATAGTCCGCGAGGGACTTGTTGCCAGCACCGCTATGGTAAACACCACTCTGTAGTGGGACGTGTATTGCCTTCTTTTTCCCTTCTCTCTCCGTATGAGAAGAGGAAAACACAGCGGCTGTCTGAAGTGTTGGCCTGTATTGCTTTTCTCACGTTGTACAGTTTTTCAGTGGTAGCCGCATACCTTGCTTCTGCGTTAGCTAATGGTTAGCGATAGCCGGGTTGAGCTAACTGTTAGCCAGTTAGCTGTTTAGCTACGACGTTAGCTGCTCGTTTTCGCTCGGCTGGGAACATTAGCTTGATGCTATCAGTTAGCCTAGAGTTAGCTGTTAGCTTGTGCTACGACCATTGACATTAGCCGTGAGAATAGCAGGCCCTGGCACTCTGACTACGACATCATCTTTGACAGAAGATGTAGTCGGGCCTGCACCATGACAAGGCTCCGGCCATAGCTTCTTTTTGTCCCGCCAGCGAGAGGCCTTTCGTCAACGTGGAGAGCTGTGTTGCGGCCTTTCGCCCTGCGTTCCTTGGTGCAGGTAAGATGTCCATTGGACATTACCCCACTCTTCCTTCCTTCCCCTCCCGAATGTTTTGTTAATAACGATGTTTTTTTCCAGGCAAAACATATGTTACTTCACAACATTTGGAGATACGACATGTGCTGTGTGTGAATTGTCTTGGTCGTTTGTGTAGCTTGGGTAGCGTTGGCCAAAGCTGTGTGTGGCCTGGTGTCAGTACCTGGCTACTCTATTTGCAGTTAGCCTATTTAGCTGATGTCGGCCATTGGCTCCTTGCTACTTTGTTTTCTCTGGTATAGACCCTCTTCTCTTTGGATTTAAGTGTTGATCTTTGTCCTTTTGGATCTATGTATATTCATGTTGCCTTTGTGAAGTTATCTTTTCCTTCTGTTTTGTTCTTCCATTAAAAGTTGAATATCCTTTAGGGGCTCATCTTTGCTTATCTCTCTCATACATGCTCTCTCTCTAACACACACACACACGACACAGACATGCTCTCTCTCTCTCTCTCTCTCTCTCTCTCTTTCTAACACACACAGTCTGCCTATGGCGGCCTTTCTCGATGGCTAGGCTGTGCTCGCTGAGTCTGTACCTAGTCAAGGATCTTCAGTCACAGTGCTCAGGTATTCTGCCACTGTGTACTCTCTGTTTAGGGCCAAATAGAATTTCAATTTCTTTCCAATGTGTCTCTCTCTCTCTCTCTCTCTCTGTACACTGTATATTGACTGTAGAACGGGAGCTCTCTCTCGCTCTCTCTCTTGCTATATGTTGACTGTATCATGCCCAGCCTCGGGCAGCGCTATTTTTTTTTAATTTAAACTTTGGCCATTTCCCTGGCTCTTTTATACGTTTATCGCATTTATACTTGGTCAAGTTCGACCGACAGAAGCAGGCTGAAAGGGTTCAGATGGGGGGGAAGACACTCTGGGAAAGGCACGGCTGCAGTCCGGGATTCGAACTCGCTCAGCCCCAGATCCGTGACGAGCACGGTTGTCCACGGCGCTGAAATAGCACTCGCGGTACGTGGTGAGCTACTGGAGCTCCCCTGGGCAGCGCTATTATTTAAGAATATGTTGACTGTATGAAAAAAAAAAAAAAAAAAAAAAAAAAAATTTACAGTCAACATATTCTTAAATAATAGCGCTGCCCGAGGCTGGGCATGATACATGCGCTATTATTTTAAATCTCGCACAGGGCCTCGCATTTCTCCCAGGCGGCCCTGTGTGTGTGTGTGTGTGTGTGTGTGTGTGTGTGTGTGTGTGTGTGTGTGTGTGTGTGTGTGTGTGTGTGTGTGTGTGTGTACACGTGCATCTCACCTGCAGGACAGAGTGCCCGGTCGGGCTGTTCTCCGACAGCTCAGCCAAATAGTGGCTCCTCTCGAACTTGTCGTTCTGGTCCGTGACGGTGACTCTGAGCACAGCGCTGCTGGCCAGCATTGGGTTGCCCCCGTCCTTCACGCCGATGTACAGGTCATAAGAGTCCTTCTGCTCGCGGTCCAGGTGGCCTATGACGATGAGCTGCGGCAGCTTCTGGCCCATATCCTCGTCCACCTGCAGGCTGAAGGGGTCGTCCGGCCCGGTGATCAGCGAGTAGTTGGCCACCGCGTTGAGGCCTGAGTCCTTGTCGTGGGCCATGGGGATGGTGAAGCGAGCGCGGAGGGGGGTGTTCTCTGGGATCGACAGGGTGAGGAGGTCTGAGGAGAACTGCGGCGTGTTGTCATTGACATCCAATACCTCGATGCGGCCCTCAATCTCTCTCTTGATCCCCTTCATGTCCGTGATGGACACCTTGAACTCCAGGAAACACTCGCCCTCGAACACATTGGGGCACAGTGTCTCGCTCTCGCGGTCGATGGGTAGCATGGTGGTGTAGATGTCTCCGGTCTTGCCGTCCACCCGCAGGTAACGGGAGCCCACCACCAGTTCGTACAGGTGGCCGGAATCGGTCAGGTTCTCGTCCGCCGCCAGGCTGCCGATGAGGGTGTTGTACGGCTGATCCTCGTTCAGCCGGTACAGGATGTGATTCGGCGAGGCGCCACAGAACACCAGCAGGACAGCTGACAGTACCAGCCTCATCTCCCACCTCAGATTCATATCTCCACCCGACTGGCACAGCATCCGTCTGGGAGAAAGGAAACAAGAGAGAAAGAAACAACAACATTAGTCAGGGCCCCCCTATACATCATCCACAAAAAGGTTGAGGCATTGCCAAGAAATCTTTTAAAGAAAGTTGACGTGGAATTTGGAGTGGATATCTATTCAGCGAGGTCTTAAAAAAGATAATAAAAAAAATTATATATTTGTATTTCATTTAGGGCGGCTACGTGGCGTAGTGGGCAAGGCGCTCACCACGAATGACGGAGACGCTGGGCTTGCCTGTTCGAGCCCAGCGCTCCACATTGCTTTCAGTTTAGCTGGTCGTTCATACTAATACACATTGGCCGTATTAGGGGGTGGGAAACTGATGGGTGGAGATCGGGCGTTGTGGACAGCGACTCCTACAGGTCGGTTGGTGCACCTGCGCAGTAGAATCAGGAAGTGTCGGGGGCAGCGTGAGCCTCCCACGCGTTACTCCTCGCTACTGAGAGATCGAGCTGCGCAGGTGAAAAGATGCGACTGCTGTTACCTCAAGTACTGGAGGGGACTTGTGCTATGTATGACTTAGTCCACATTGCAGCCGGCTTGTGGGAGGCAAGAAACAGCGTTCGTGACAGGGGAGGGTTGAATTGGATGATACGAAATTGGGATGGGAGAAAAATATAGAAAATGGGAGAAAAAGTGGATAAAAGAAATATATTTGTATTTCATTTTTGGATGAAAGGCACAGGTACAGGCATACAATGCACATAAAACATAATTTAAATTCTTTGCCAACTACAAGCATTGGCTTGCCCCTTGTGTCATAAAAAAAAGTCTATCTGTCTGAACAGGACTGAAAAGACCTGTTTCGAGATGCACAATGAGATATTCTGAGAGAATGGTTGAATACATAAACAAATGTTCTAGAATGTTCTATTATGACATCATAATCAGTAGGGATATCCTTTCATTGGTCTATGTTGACCACGCCCCCATGGCTCGGCTCCTCCCCCTTCAGGGGAGTGCCATTGATCATTAGGACACGCCCCCTTTTTGTATCTTTTGAAACGCTTGTCGTAGAGACTTGCGGGTTGTGCCTAGGCTGGTAAAGATATGCCTCCTAAAGTGTGAAAACAGAAGTACAGGAAGTACCGGCTACAGGCTTTCCGGTTTCAACAAAACAATTATAGAAATGTGTGAAGTGCACAATATTTCCTCGTTTAAGCCACTGCAACGGCTTTGCCTGAAGAATTGACTACATGACCGGGACGTTCTAGCTTGTTTGCCGACAGGATTCGGGAAAAGTTTGGTCCGTTCGGAGGCAGCTTCCAGGGGAAGTACATACACCGGAAATTCACACTTTCGGCCGTAGTGCTTTACCAGTCTTTATCTCACGGAGGAGATAAAACTGGGAACGAGGTTAGGGTTGTGCCATTGTACTCAATAGGGATATCCTCTTTCATTGGTCTATGTTGACCAGGCCCCCATGGTTTGGCTCCTCCCCCTTTGTGTATCTTTTGAACCGTTTGTCGTAGAGACTTGCGGGTTGTGCCATTGTACTCAGGGATATCCTCTTTCATTGGTCTATGTTGACCACAGGATTTGAATCAATTAAGGCTTGCAGGTGTACTGAGTTGATTGACACCTGCATGTGCTTGACACTTAAGGGAGGTGTCAATCAACTCAGTACTGACTTCTACATTCATTGGTGGATGTTAGCCATGACCTCTATACAATGGGTTAACCCTTTAACTATACCACTTACATTAGACACCCTAGCAACCACCTATAACACCTTAGCAACCACCTAGAAACACCATAGCAACCACCTAGAAACACCCTAGCAACCACCTATAACACCCTAGCAACCACCTAGAAACACCCTAGCAACCAGCTATAACACCCTAGCAACCACCTATAACACCCTAGCAACCACATATAACACCCTAGCAACCACCTAGAAACACCCTAGCAACCACCTATAACACCCTAGCAACCACATAGAAACACCCTAGCAACCACCTATACCGCCAGATTAAAAAAAATCTATTTTTTTTTGCAGTCAGGCCACTGAACTTAGAAGCAGGCCAGGACAGTGTTTCTAGTTGCAGCAGCGCAATAGTTAGATAACCTAGGGGGGGAACAACCAGGAGATCACTGCAACTCACACAAGTTGGAGAACTATCTCTCTCTCACAAAAGGAGCCGCATGTGATTGGTGGAGGCGGGACCCTTACAAAAAAACTGTTGTTGCTAATCATTGACACATGCTAGCCTGTAATAATCCCCCCCAGAAAAATCTACTTTGCATTTGATATATTGCAAATATATGCCATCACACACACTGGCATTTAAAGGTTTAGAATTATAAAATGAATATGTGGTGTTATGATAAGGGCTGAAGTTGAATAAAAGATTGTATTATTTTCAATCTGACATTACAAAAAAACTGAAAATCCATCAAAATCAGTGTTGTTGCTAATCATACATATGCTAGCCCCCAGACCCCCTGCTTAAAAAGTGGCCTGACTGGGGCTATATTTTGCACTATATTTCAAGCCCTGTGCTAGATATCATAAACACTTCCCTTAGGACTGGTATTTTCCCGGATGCCTTTAAAACAGCAGTTGTAAAGCCATTACTAAAAAAACCTAACTTGGATAGTAATGAAATGGCAAATTATCGTCCAATATCCAACCTACCATTCATTAGTAAAGTACTTGAAAAGATAGTTTCAGTTCAAATAAATTCCTTTCTTGAAGAAAACAACATCTTAGAAGAATTTCAGTCAGGATTCAGAAAATATCATAGCACTGAAACTGCCCTCACCAAAATAATCAGTGACCTCAGACTAAACTCTGACGAGAATAAGATCTCCATCCTTATCCTGTTAGATCTCAGTGCAGCATTTGATACAATCGATCACGATATTCTAATCGATCGTCTTGAAAACCATGTCGGTTTCTCAGAACATGTGCTGGGCTGGTTTAAAACATACATCAGAGGGAGGAAATTCTATGTTAAACTAGGAGATCACATGTCTGATATATACGACAACAACTATGGAGTTGCACAAGGGAGTTGCTTAGGTCCTTTACTCTTCTCCCTTTACATGTTACCGCTGGGTGATATCATCAGAGAACATAATGTAGATTTCCATAGCTATGCGGATGATACACAACTGTACATATCTGCTGAACCAAATGATACAGCGATTAGCTCCATTACAGACTGCTTACTGGCAATAAATAAATGGATGAGTAAGAACTTCCTGAAACTAAACGAGAACAAAACTGAAATTCTAATTATCGGCTCCAAAACTAAAAAAGAAACATTAATAAAGAACCTGGGGGGACTAACCCCTTGGATCAAATCTGAGGTCACTAGTCTTGGGGTTATCATAGATTCAAAACTGAACTTCAATTCTCATACTAGCAAAGTGACAAAAACATCGTTCTTCCATCTCAGAAATATAGCAAAAGTACGACCATTTATTAATCAGAACGATGCTGAGAAGCTAATTCATGCATTCATATCTAGCCGGTTAGACTACTGTAATGCACTTTTCACAGGTCTCCCTAAGAAAACCACAGAGAGGCTTCAGCTAATCCAAAACTCTGCAGCCCGACTGCTAACTAGAACCAAAAGGAGAGAGCACATTAGTCCAGTCTTAGCTGCTTTACACTGGCTTCCTGTAACATTTAGAATTGACTTTAAGGTCCTTCTCCTTACATTCAAAGCTCTAAATGGACAGGGACCTAGCTACATCGCCAACACTCTAATAAATTACACACCAGCAAGAACACTGCGATCATCAGCTGCTGGACTACTAGAGGCTCCCAGAAGCAGTCAAAAGAGGATCGGTAATGCAGCCTTTATCAACTATGCCCCAAAACTATGGAACAAACTACCCCAAAACATCAGGGAAGCCAACTCGCTAGACATCTTTAAAAGACAGCTTAAAACCTATCTCTTTGCTCAGGCATTTCACTGATAGATATCTGCTACCACCTAGTGGCAAGAGGAAACATCAGGGATATCCTGACACAACTTGTATTTACCTGCACTATTCTTACCCTGCCTACTCTTATACACTGCCTATCAAATTCATGTGTCGGTTATTGCAATTTTTACTTCTTACTGATGACTATTTTTAAACTGAATCATTTTAAACTATTTTTATTATTTGCTAGATCCAAATGTGAAACACTGTGATTATTTGTTCATGCAATAGGTCCCACTATTTAGTATGGGTTCGAGTCCCTGTGATCTAATATCACTAAAGTTACAGTGTGGGTTCGAGTCCCTGTGATCTAGTATCACTAAAGTTACAGTGTGGGTTCGAGTCCCTGTGATCTAGTATCACTAAAGTTACAGTGTGGGTTCGAGTCCCTGTGATCTAGTATCACTAAAGTTAGTGTGGGTTCGAGTCCCTGTGATCTAGTATCACTAAAGTTACAGTGTGGGTTCGAGTCCCTGTGATCTAGTATCACTAAAGTTACAGTGTGGGTTCGAGTCCCTGTGATCTAGTATCACTAAAGTTACAGTGTGTGTTACAAAGGGTCAGACTAAACCGAATATATATATTTATTGCCTGAGATCCCATGTATAATATTTGTATATCGTTTGATATCCCCTGTATATTCCTTGTACAATATGCACGGAATATCCCTTTAGTCTAGCAGGACAGACCATAATATTCATTCCTCTATTGGAAGCGATCCCATGGCGCCAGCTACCGAGTAAAGCCTTGCCCCCTCGAGCTGACTTGAAAGGTACCGACGAGATATGTCTGAACATGCCCGCTTTTCGCCTACGGCTACGAGACCTAGAGGCGACAGAAATGAGATAGGCACTATTTGTCCACCGTGGATATAAATATGGCGCAAGAATACAGAACCCCCCTTGCAGTTCCTCTTCAGTTCGCCTTCAGTTGTCTGGTTCAGTTACCAAGTAAAGCCTTACCCACTACGTAACGTGCGGTATAGCAGGGCTCGTATCGCCCAAGATAGAATCGTGTTATCCTAAATACGTCCGTTTGTCGTATCGTTCTCTATATATTAGTAAACCTTCATTACGAGTCAAAGACCACGTGAAGTGGGTAATTGTGTGTCTATAATAGAGCACTTATTGCCGCGTGCTAATAGTATATTAACGTCAAGCTCAGCCGTGCATTACCGCACCGGAGAGGATATCTACACCGGAGCAGCAGCACCACGGAGGACTTACACCCCACCGGCAGTGCCACTCTCCGGGCAAGGATTATTCTTCTTCATTGCTTTGACCAAGCTGCTGGAACAGAGAACCGCCTACCCCACTGCTACTGTGGGATTTACACCTGCCCGTGAGACCATCACTCAAGCCTGTCTCTGTCGTAACAGAGGCTCGACGGCTCTCACCTACACGGCGCGCATCCTGGGACCAGGTTGCCTATCCCCACTGCTCCAGGGGTGATATTGCCCCCCTGAACCATTGACTTGCATAGAGCTTTGGCCCCCTCTGCTGGCTTACAACCGGTAGTACACCCTTTCCCAGAAGATCCCTAGATAATCCTTAATATCCATTATTGATTTACCTGCACATTCTATTTGCCTTATAAGCGCATCTAAAGTGACCAAGTGATGTAACCTAATATCCCCTTTGTGTAATAAATATTGTAAACGAGTATTTTGAGTGGAAAACCTGTTATTGTGCGAGTGTCGTCATCTAGAATACCTTTGTACGGTGTTGGCCAGCAATGTACAAGTCGGTAGTGATTCAATGATATCAGTACTTGATTAATACAGTCAGGGAATTGTACCCCTCAGTTACAGTGTGGGTTCGTGTCCCTGTGATCTAATATCACTAAAGTTACAGCAATATGTACTGTGAAGTATGTTGGGAATTACAGGAGTATTACTGAATAGAGAGCCTATTAGGATGCTAGATCCTAATGTGAAACACTGTGATTTGCCATATCTTGCTATGCTCGCTCATGCCTGTATTTTTTACTGTTGTGAAGCACTTTGAACTGCAACCTCTGTATGAAAAGTGCTATACAAATAAAGTTATTATTATTATTATAATATTTCCTGGCCTGAATGATTTCCCCAGTCCGGCCCTGGTTAAAAGCCTCCAATGCTTATTAGTGTGTGTGCGTTTGAACGTGTGCATGTTTCAACCATACATTTCCATTTATATATAATAAAAAAAAAAAATAATAATAATTTTATTTTATTTTCTTTACCTCCTATAATAGTGGGGGTCGCGGCTCTCTGACCCCGTTATTTTTGGGTCGCGGCCTGAAAAGTTTGGGAACCCCTGAAGTAGAACAGCTAGCTAGCCGTTGTGGACTCGCCTTTCCACAGCAAAACGGTAGGCAAGGCACCTTGGTTGCGAAATGCAAACTTCAATCTATGTTGTTTAGTCTATCTGTTCAGTACTGTTTCAATATGCACAATGAGATCTTCTGAGAGAATTGTTGAATAGATACACAAATGTTCTAGAATGTTTGATTATGACATCATACTATGACATCATACTGTGACATCACAAATGTTCTAGAATGTGCTATTATGACATCATACTGTGACATCACAAATGTTCTAGAATGTGCTATTATGACATCATACTGTGACATCACAACGGAACATGTTTGAGTGCCATTTGAATAATATAAATAATATGTTTGGTAAGGCTGTCCCCGAAGCCTTTTTTGGGGATTTAAACTTCATCAGGGTTCTTCGAACGGACGTTCGAACCTTCGAAAAAAATTTAAATTAAAAAATAATAATTTTATAATTGTTTTCCCCTCAAACTAAATCCTCAATTTGAATAAAGTGATTCAAACTTCGTCAGGGTTTTTCGAACTGACATTCGAACCTTCGTTTTTAATTAAAAAATTTAAATAAAAAAGAAATAATTCTCATTTTCTTTTATAATTTTTTTTTTATATCCTCAAACTAAGGCCCTGTCCACACGAGCGCTGGATTTAATGTAACCGAAGTTTGAAAAAAATAAACCTCTGTCCACACAGGTGAACAACCGCATATAATTACGTACTCACGGTGGCTGGAAAACCAGCAAACCGATACATGTAGTGCAATGTCAAAGCAGTAGGCGGCGATGTTGTTCAGACATGAAGGCCATTTCAACCAATCAGAAAAGATTGAACGCTCACTAAACTTCCTGTTTAGAAACACCATAGCCATCATTTTGCCAACGGAACATATATTTTCAGCAAAGAAAGAAACTGCAATAAAAGTGCAATAAACAAACGGATACATTCACTGTGTGTTCTGCCTTTCATTTGTTGATGAAACAAAACCATCAGCAACACAATTTACCACCAAGAGCGGATAGATTAGTCTCACAAAAGACCGCCGGTGTTGTTAGCTACATGCTAATGTGAATGGCTATATCTATGTATAGTATATAGCTTAAATGCTAACGTAATGTGGTAACGTTACCGCTATGAATGGATGCAAACATTATTTAACACATTGCAGAATGGGTACAATACAATACGGCTCAATACAAACAATTGTTAAGGGGATGCAGTCTGGACTGGGTTCCTTATAACAATAACTTGACAACACATGAGTTTAGTTTAGCCGCAGCTACATGTTTACTCTGAGCATCAGGTCAGGAATGCGACAACAGACATCAGTCGATCACAACACTCTTCAACACAGACGATACGTTTCGAACAAAAGTTTGTTACAATCATTTTCATATAACGCTACTTGGGACAGCTCTGCTGTAAACACTGGTGTAGCTGGCTCTGCTCTAATCTCTCTACCCCGCACTCGGTTGCTAACTTGCTATTGTTTGACAGTCCGCCGTGAACATGGGAAATAATTGCGACAGCTCTGCTGTAAACACTGGGAATAACCTCGGTTGCTATGCCCACACGCAACTGCAAAACCGCAAAACTTCACCCTGGGCTCCGGTTTTCAAGACCGCGGTTGCAGTGTAGCAAATCCCCGGTTGTGTGTGGCCGAACAGTGCAACTGCGCACATACAATCATGGTTATATTAAATCCAGCGCTCGTGTGGACAGGGCCTAAATCCTCAATTTGAATAAAGTGATTAATCTGATTAAATTAGTATTTTTTCTTTTATTATTTTGTTAGTGATCTAATAAAAAATAACACTTTTATAAATCGAGATCTACTTGAAATCAGCCCGCAATCTACCTGTCTCTCACAGACAGAGAGAGAGAGACACACAGACAGACAGAGAGAGAGAGAGAGAGAGAGAGAGAGAGAGAGAGAGAGAGAGAGAGAGAGAGAGAGAGAGAGAGAGAGAGAGAGAGAGAGAGAGAGAGAGAGAGAGAGAGAGAGAGAGAGAGAGAGAGAGAGAGAGAGAGAGAGAGAGAGAGAGAGAGAGACCTGGAAAGCGAACAGGCTCTTGGAATGGGTGTCTGGGAGGAAGTGGGGGGTCTTTCGATGTTGATTAAACGGCAAGCAACTAAAATGGGGGACCCTGATGTAAACAAGACGAAAGTCTTTCTCTGGTCTGCATCCCCTTAACAATTGTGTGTATTGAGCTGTACTGTATTGTACCCATTCTGCAATCTGTTAATAAAGTTTTCAATCAATCAATCAATCAATCAATCAATCAATGTCATGAGTGCAAAATTAAAGGACAATAAATCTAATCTAACTGAAATTGTGTAGCACAGACCTTTCTATGGATCAAAACCTCAATATTATTACGGTGTAGTTAATACTTCATGTATCCTTAATCCCTAGGCTAATGAGGCACTAAGATGTTAGTAAAAGAAAAAGAACGTATGCCAATGACAGGAAGTAACGGTATATATATGTGTGTGTGTGTGTGTGTGTGTGCACTGTGCACAAGTGCACATCTAGGGGCGGGGTGTAGATTTGGTCTCCCTGATGTTGACTCCTTAGCCACAGCCTTGGGTTGTTTAATACTGTTTCATAACGGCCGCTGTGTGGGCCAGTTTCGGGGCTGGTGCGTGGACCGGTGCGTGGGTTGGTGCGTCTGTATGTCCCGGGCTGAATTTGTGTCCCAGTCCGCCCCTGGTTGTAGCTGTAACAGAATAATTGTATTAACTATTAATTAACTATTATTCAATAGCGTTTCAATTATAATGAATTAAAGAATTGTATAAAGAATTTTCCATGTTCTGTCATCTAATAATATATTCCATTGCCTTTCTTATCTGTATCAAAGTCAAAATGTTGGTATCGTGACAAGACTACAACATACAAAAGCAGCTTGACAACTGATATCCTTTGCGTCTAGTAGGCATGGGCCAATTTGTGATTTTGGTGGTATGTGCTATTTGCACAGATGTTTAGCCCTTACTATGCACACGCACAGTATAATATGCATGTAATAAATTGTTTGTTAATAAACTCTGTTACTTGAACAATTTTCTTTCTTTCTTTAGATTTTATTTATTTAAATTTGATGTGCTCCTTGGGAAAAAGGTTAGCGTAGAGCCTTATATATGGAGACACTAACATTACATTATCAAACATAGGGACGAAGACTGTAAAAAAAAGTGTCTACAATGTTTTATAATCTTTGTTAATTTATCAAAAAAAATGCAGTGCCCCCGAAATACAAAAAAAGCCCCCGAAAATCAATTAAGGGGGGCAAAAAAAGCCCTGAAAAAAAAAAAGTTTATTTCTAACCCTGGTTCCTGAGGTCCAGCTTCGTGAAAATGGTGGCACCTTGCAGGGGCTCAAAAGCAGAGTCAATTAATGGCAGGGGGTACTTGTTCTTGACCGTGATGTTGTTGAGACCCCGGTAGTCAATACAGGGGCGAAGGGAGCCATCTTTTTTGGAAACGAAGAGAGGAGGAGGGGGTAATAATGCCTGAGGCCAGGGAGTCGTGGACGTATTTCTCCATGGACTCCCTCTCCGGGCGTGAGAGATTGAACAGGCGACTAGCGGGGAGCGGCCCCCCGGGAGCAGGTCAATAGCACAGTTGTACAGGCGATGGGGTGGCAAGGAGAGAGCACGCTGTTTACTAAAAACAGCCTCTAAATCATGATAAATTGGAGGGATAGCAGAAAGGTCAATGGGTTTGTTGGGAACGCGAGAACCAGCGGCCTCCAGTGGCGGCCGAGCTGACTGTAGACAAGAGGCGTGGCAGTGAGCGCTCCAGCTCACGACCAAGCCTGTTGGCCAGTTTATCACAGGGTTGTGCACAGTGGCGGCCGCTGGGTACTTCGCCACTAGGGGCGCTATACCAAACATTTAGCAAATGTTTGGTAAAAAAAGCCCAACACAAACACGCACAGCTCTCTCGCTCTCTCTCTCTCTCTCGCTCTCTCTCTCTCAGATGATGTCAGATCCATTCAATAATAAACACATTTGTAAAGCTCGTTATTTTAAACAAGTTACCATTCATTGTCTGAGTGGTTATGTCCCACATGCGGCGAAATTAGAGAGAGAGAGAGAGAGCGAGAGCGAGAGAGAGAGAGCATTTTAATAAAGTTACATTTTCAACAAGATTGCTGCTATTTAAACACTTCATGGAAACGGGGTAACGTTAACCTTATGTCGACTGTAGTATTGTATGACCTCGACATAACGTTTAAACGTTAACGTTACTCCGTTTCCATGAAGTAATTATAAAAGTGGCCAGCTAAGATGACGGAGCTAACAGCTAGCAGTAGCTGTAACGTTACAACGTTATGCGGCATCAGTAGACAACGTATCATGTATTAAACTAGAGTTAAGATCGCTAATCTACCTTGTTGTTGGCTTGTTGATAAAGTATATCCACTCCATGGCATTGTCCATCCAGCCTGTGTTGATGTCCATCCATTGTCCGCATCCATATAGCTTGTTGTTAGCCAACAAGCTGTGTGAGTGAAGAGCTGTGTCTTTGTCCATTTCCGCCTCGAACAGCCTGCAAACTACCTGGCGTTCTATCGCCATGCTCTAAGACAAACTCTAACCTTAACCAACTTTGAAAGAGTGCCTAAGCTCAGTGTAGTTGCTGTTGTTGTTGACGAGTCGACTGAACTGCTGTTGCTGTGATAAACCTCCTCCTGGCGCATTCTCTCTCTAAGCCAACCCGAGAAATGCGGCTATGGAAAAAAACTGGCATCGCGTCGGCCAATCAGAGAGCGTCTCCACGAAAATGCGGCTATGGAAATTCTTCACGGAAGTTCACGCTGCTGCCTAGACCGCTTCAAATCGCGCTCGTATTCCAACATAATAGTCATATTTCAACGCACAACGCCGTATGCACTGATTGGCTGTGACGGAGACAGCGATCAAACTGTGACGCGCACTCAGAGCGCTATCGCTTCTAGCCCGGGCGAGAAATACGAAAAAATAAAAAAAAACGTCACTTCCTGCTCATGAAAACGATGTTTTTTTAATTTAGATAATAACATTATATTGTGCATTGGAAATACAAACATACTTAAAATGAGTAAATATTATTCATTTTAAACATGTTTATATTATTTATAGGGCTATAAAACACCAAAACGAAAAAGTTTTATTGTCTTCTTCTCTGATTTAACAGCAGCTGGCCAGCAGGTGGGTCGGCACCCTTGCGCCCCTAGTGGCGAGCCGCCACTGGTTGTGCAGCTTTAGCCAAGGCATGCCGAGAACAATGGGATTATGGGGGGAATTAGTGACGTGGAAGCGGATAACCTCGCTATGATTCCCTGAGAGCAGGAGGCGGAGGGGTCTGGTGTGACGAGTTATTCGCGAGAGAAGCTTCCCGTTGGCCGTTGTAACACAGCGTGGCACTGAATTGCATGTTTGGACCGGAGCTGGGAGCATAATTTGGGCCCGAACATGCCCCCAGCATTACTGTCGAGCCGGAACGTTTGGGCGAATCGGACATGCAGCGAGGGAGTGGCCAAGTTGACCGCAATACAGGCATGCCCCCGTCTGGAGTCTGTGATGGCGTTCGCTGGGAGAGAGGTGAGAGCGGTCGAGCTCCATAGGTTCAGAGAGGCTGTGCTCGGCGCGGACGGTGCGCCCGGAGGGGGGAGAGCGAGGTGAGCTGGGCAATGGCGGACGAGCACCGCTAGCTTTTTCACTGCGGCGTTCGCGAAGGCGCGTGTCCAGTTCTCTGGCTAAATTAATTCGCTCATCTAGGGAAGACGGCTTCTCCTTGGACGCCAATTCATCCTTTAGGACAGGGGTAGGCAACCCTAGGCACGCGTGCCTGCATAGGCACGCGGGGGCATTTTCATAGGCACAGGGGGCAGCATTAAAAAAAAAACATAAAAGAAAATATATATATCATTTTTTTTTTTTTTATATATATTATAGTGAACTATTTTGCACTGTTGTCGCATTTATCTTGTTGAAATCCTCCCACAGGTTCTTTTTACTACCACATATTTAATTGAGACCCTTTATTTGTTTATTATTTCAATTTAGCTGGAAATACATTGCTACATCATTCAGTAATATTTGCAGAGCCTTATAACAAAAACATTATTACGGTCACCATTGTGACCAGTGGGATTAATCAACATTTTATTATTTATTTGTCTATTTCATTGAACATTGCACATGTTAAAAGCCATTTTTTTTACTCTAAATGTGAGTATTACCAAGTCAACTTGTGTTCTTAAAACAATGACAATAAACATAGTTTTATTAGGTTGAAATAATGTGGTTGTGTACTTATTTTTCTGTTAACTTATTATGGATTGAAAACTGAAAACATTAATGCACAGTAACTGAACTCAATATTTTTAAGTTCTGGTAACTTATTATTATTTTTTTTTTACAGTGTAGTCTTGCGATCAATCAAAACTTATTTATACGATATACCTCACATTCACCCTCCATTCACATCCTGGTGTTCTCCTGGTGTTCTCCATTAGGTCTGTAGGTGGAGCTATGACAGCACACGTACAGTACACACACTGATGGTGTGTGATGTGTCCAAAAATGAATGGGCAAATGTGAGTGAAATGGTCGCACTGTATGCAGCTGTTTGTCTGCATTGCATTCCCCCCCCCCCCCCCAACTCAGATTTAGGGTTGATACAACCATCATAATAATATTGTTAATAATAACAATAAAAAAATAAAATACAAAAATAATAACAATAACAATAATGATGTAATAATGTAAAAATTATCATTAAAAATACCTGATTATGAGAAAAAAAATTATGATGCATAGAATATTGTTGAGGCACACTAGTTACAACTATATTTCAAACAGGCACTCCATGTCAAAAAGGTTGCTGACCCCTGCTTTAGGACGTCACTGAGGCCTTGGCGAAAAGCCCCTCGTAATGGCGTGTCATTCCACTCGGAACCTGCTGCTAGGATACGGAATTCAATTGCATATTCGCTCACGTTGCGATTACCTTGGCGGATTGTGAACAAGCCGGCAGTACTATCCGAGCCCCCAGGAGGATTGTCGAAGACTTTGCGCATGTCGCCGATATATGCGGAGTATGAATCGCAGAGGGGGTACCGACTGAAGTGGAGGGCGGTTGCCCATTATAACGCGGGACCTTTGAGCAGACCCGACAGGTAAGAGACTTTAGACTTATCACTTAGGAAGGTCTGTGGCTGTTGTCCGAATACTAATGAACATTGGAAGATAAAGGCACGACACTTAGAGACGTCCCCGTCGTAGCGTTCTGGTGCGGGGACATGGGGCTCCCAGTATGGGGGCGCGACAGGTGGGGTTGGCTGGGCAGAGATGTATGCATCAAAACGGTTACATCGGTTGTCTCGCTCCGCAGAGCTGAGTGTGAGAGCGCCAAGTTGGGTAATAGTTTCATCCAGTAATTGTGAGTGTTGGTTTACCAGAACGGCGTGTCCATTGAGGACGGTCTGGAATTCCCTCCATTCTCCGGGCTCCGGTGATGCTGGGTTCGTCATCTGGTCGGAGTGTTCTGTTAGGATAGGGGTTTGGCGGAGCCCAATTGCAGAACACAGGAGGAGAGAGAATGGAGCGGTTTAGGTTGGTTTTAATTATGATTACCTAAGCACAGTTTCACAAATAGGAATGTGCGACAGGTACAAGAATGTTCTCGAGATGAGGAATGGTGCGTTCCATGTGCCGCACGGGGAAGCAGACAGTTTCACAAATAGGAATGTGCGACAGGTACAAGAATGTTCTCGAGATGAGGAATGGTGCATTCCATGTGCCGCACCGGGCGTCCAGGTGAGCGAAGTACCAGGACGGTGGTCCTGGGGCACAGAGAGAACAGGATTAGGACAAGGCAATTCAACAAGGTTTGAGTAGCAAGGCTAGAGCTAGTCGTCGTACCTAGGAAGTAAGGTTAACACTCCGACGAGGGTAGAACAGGATCTGCGGGCTGAAGTATCCTCACTCACGCTGATGAGGGAATCCGTCACAGCCATGTTGATTGAGGTGCTGGCAGCGTGGGAAACCGGGGAACGGATGCTGCCCATATAAGGGTGTGAGAGGATAAGGGGTGAGGGAGGCTTCCGCCGTGATGGTGATGGTGAGGAAGGAGGAGGGGTGAGGAAGGCTCTCGCCGTGATTACAACAGTATCACAGACTACATCGACTTTTGTGTGGACTCCAATGTCCCATCAAGGACTGTTACCTGCTACCCTAACAACAAGCCATGGGTCACTAAGGACATCAAAGCCCTACTGAACGAAAAGAGGAGGGCTTTCAACGCAGGTAACAGGGAGGAGGTAAAAAGAGTTCAGGGGCTGCTGAGAACCAACCTCAGGGAGGCCAAAGACAATTACAGGAGGAAGTTGGAGGGTAAACTCGAGAAAAACAATGTCAAATCAGTCTGGTTGGGCATGCAAACCATAACCGGCATTAAACCGGCGGGGGGAAGGGGAGTGGATGGAGACAAGGATAGGGCTAATGAGCTAAACCTGTTTTACAACAGGATTGACTCAGTGGCCCCTGCTAGTCTCTGTCCCCCCCCCCCACACACACACAAGTCCAGTTGCCCTGTCCGCCGCCTCTCAGCCCCTCAACTCCAGCAACCCCACCCCCCCCCCCCCTTCCTGGTGCAGCCTTCCTGGTACAGCTTGACGACCCGCCCCTCCCCCCAACACCTGAGACCCCCATAGTGTGGCTTTCTGCAAACCAGGTGAATAAACAGCTGAGCAAAATACACGCAGGCAAGGCCTAAACCCAAGGGTACTCAAAGCCTGTGCCTCTCAGCTGTGTGATGTGCTCCAGCACATAATCAATATGAGACTTTACAGGTTGAAAAAACCCTCAGCTCTGAACTAGGCAAAATCTGCACCTGGCTCGCTGATAACAAACTATCATTACACCTGGGTAAAACAGAGTCCATTCTCTTCGGATCAAATAACAAACTCAGAAAGACCGACGGCTTCTCAGTTACAGTGGGTGACAACATTGTCACAAGGAAAGATGAAATTACCTATCTGGGTTCCATCCTAGAGGCAAATCTTTCCTGTGACAAAATGGCATCCAATGTAATCAAAAAAGTCAACCAACGAACTAGATTCTTGTACCAGATCTCCTGTCTGGTAAACAAGAATACCCTGAAGACTCTGGCAGGAGCACTCATTCAAGGGTACTACGACTATTGTTACAAAGGATCAGATTAAACCGAATATATATATTTATTTATTGATATATATTGCATAGTATTTGTATATCGTTTGATATCCCCTGTATATTCCTTGTACATATACACAGAATATCCCTTTAGCCCAGACCATAATATTTCATTCTCCTATTGGACAGCGGTCCACCGGCGCCAGGGACCGGCCTCCGTAGCCAGGTTCAAAGTCACCGTCAAGATGTGTCTGGACATGCCCTGCCTTGCCCAGGGATACGCGACAGGAGTGAGAGTGGAACTAGTTTTGTTCACAGTGCGTATAAATACGGCGCAGGTGAATGTAGAAGCCCCTTCTTCCCTTACCTCCGTACCCTTCGTCCTTAGTATGTTACCGATAAGTTGAAGCCTCACCCACGATACAACGTGCGGTGAAGTATGGCCTGTTTGGCCTCAGAATAGAGCATCGAGACCGCGTGCGAATTAATAACTGAATTGTCAGAGTTTGGCGCCCGAGTGCTCTTAAAGGTGGTCCGCGTAACCCTGAGTTACCAAGACAAGGTCATGGACACTTACGCCGTCCTTGACGACGGGTCAGAGAAGACCCTTCTCCTCGCATCCGCTGCGGCCCAGCTGGGGCTGCGGGGGAGCGAAAACCAGATGACGATTCGGACAATAAGAAGAGATCTAAAGACGATAAAGGGCGAGAATGTCTCCTTCACTATCGCAGCAAGCGGGCAGCCAGAGAGACGGTATAGGATTACTAATGCTTTCACCAGCCAAGAAATAGGCCTGTCGCAGTATACCTACCCCATCGCCAAGCTGATGGATAAATATGTGCACCTGCGTCAACTACCTATCCCGCTCATAGACGGCGCCACCCCGACCCTGCTGATAGGCTCCGACCATGCAGACCTCATAGTCCCGATAGACCGGGTCCACACAGGGCCCAGAGGCTGTCCTGCAGCAGTCGAGACCCGCCTAGGATGGACATTACAAGGCCCCCTCGCTAAGTCTCTTAACCGAACAGCAGCCACTAGCTGCCTCCACTCCAGAGTGACAGAAGAAGACACCACCCTCCTACAGCATGTCGAGAGGCTATGGACACTAGAGACAATGCCCTTTAAGAACGAAAAGAAAGACATTCGTTCCAAGGAAGACATTTACGCCATAGCACTCCTCGAGCAAGGGACAAAGAGTCAAAGTCAACGGAGTGATGAGATACACAACTCCACTCTTGAGGCGAGAGGGTATGCCCACCTTCCACGCCCCAAAAGAAGCGACGGAGCGGTATCTATTGAACACAGAGCGGCGCCTAGCCAGAGACCCCGCTCAAAAGACTGTGTACCGCGCTGAGATTAACAAGCTAATCACAGCGGGACACATAAAGAAAATTGACATTAAAGAGGCCGATCAGACGACCGAATCATGGTACGTGCCGCACCACAAAGTCCACCACAACGGCAAGGATCGTATTGTGTTCAACTGCAGCTACCAGATCGGATCACAAAATCTGAATAAAGAGCTCTTGCCCGGCCCAACACTCGGCCCCTCCCTACTAGGCGTGTTACTACGTTTCCGCCAGGACAAGGTGGCCATCAGCGGCGACATCAAAGGGATGTTCCTGCAGGTGAGACTAGTGGAGGAGGACAAGCCCCTGCTGCGGTTCCTATGGAGAGAGAGGATCGGGGATGAGCAACCAGCCATCTATCAATGGGAAGTCCTCCCTTTCGGAACCACATGCAGCCCATGCTGTGCTACGTTTGCACTGCAAAAACACGTCGCAGAGGACCCAGCAGCTGATGAAGAGGTCCGAAAAAGTGTAGAAAATAGTTTCTACGTGGACAACTGTCTGCAAAGCGTCTCGACGCCAGAAGAAGCCGAGGCCCTTCTACTCAAGCTCCGCGCCTCCCTGATCAAAGGCGGCTTTGATCTCAGGCAGTGGGCCAGCAGCGACCCGCAAGTATTGCGCAGCCTCTCCCCCGAGGACAAGGCAGCAAGCAGCGAGACCTGGATGGCGACCACCCCAGGAGAAGCCCAAGAAATGACATTAGGACTAGTCTGGCGCTTCAAAACAGACTCGCTCCATTATAAACACACACCCCTGACCAAGGAGCAGGGAAGGTCGACTGCACTACCGACCACCAGACGGAGTGTATACAGAACACTCGCCAGACAATATGACCCGTTGGGATGTATTCTACCTTACACCACCAGGGCAAAGATGATTGTAAGAGCGTTATGGGACAAGGACCAGGGCTGGGACGACCCCATACCCGAACACATTGCATCCACATGGAGAGAGTGGGAGACGGAACTCAGCTCACTCCCAGGTGTTAACATACGCCGCAGCTACTTCCCACCCACAGTGAGGCCGGAGACGTGCCAGATGGACCTGCACGTTTTCAGCGACGCCTCCGAAGTAGCCTACGGTTCGGTGGCCTACTTGCGTGCCCGAGAGGAGGGAGGAGAAATACATACTGCTTTCATCCTGGCTCGCTCAAGAATAGCCCCACGAAAGCAACAATCTATCCCGCGTCTAGAGCTCTGCGCAGCCCTAGCAGGAGCGCAACTCGCCACGTTAATCCAACGTGAACTCACCATTCCGGTGCAAAGAACAATCTTGTGGTCAGACTCCACGACAGTACTCACATGGATCCGGTCTGATTCGTGCAGATACAAGGTCTTCGTGGGAGTCAGAGTCACAGAGATTCAAGATTTAACAGAAGTAGCAAGCTGGAGGTATGTGGACACAAAACACAACCCAGCTGACGTCATCACCCGGGGAATGTCCCTGGATGACCTCACCCGTCACAACCTATACAGTGACGGGCCAGAGTTCCTCAAGCTCCCGGAAGAAGAGTGGCCTACACCCACCCCACGGGAAGCGAGTAAAGAGGAGGCAGAAAACAAGAAATCTATGTTCTGTGGATTGAACACACTCGTCTCCACAGACCCCGACATAGACGATTGCCTCACCCTAGAGAGTGCGCAGCTAAAGACATTCCTGTGGCACCACCCAGAGGTTCAGCTCACTACTGACATTACTGCAGCTGACTACGAAGAAGCGGAACTTCTTCTACTACAACGAGCCCAGAGAGACTCGTTCCCCGATGAGCTAGACTGTCTACAGGGAGCAAAGCCAGTCCCATCAGACAGCAGACTGCTCCACCTAGCCCCAGAGAGCGACGCCCATGGTCTCATCAGAGTGGGTGGTCGTTTGCGGAGAGCCCCAGACTTACCGGATGACGTCAAGTACCCGATAGTCTTAAACAGCCGACACAAGGTCACAGAGCTGATCATAAAGAAATACGACGAGGATGTGCATCACGCCGGGGCAGAGAGAGTCTTCGCGGAGATCAGACGTCGTTATTGGATACTGCAAGGGAGAGAAGCAGTGCGGCGCTTCCAGCGAACCTGTCTAGACTGTCGTAAGTGGCGAGCGCAGCCCAGTATACCCCGGATGGCTGACCTACCTCCCTGTCGCCTCCGACTTGGCGACAAGCCCTTTCACTCCACCGGTATGGACTGTTTCGGCCCGCTGTATATAAAGAAAGGAAGAGGCACCGAGAAGCGGTGGGGTATTGTATTCAAATGCATGACCACCCGAGCGATGCATATAGAACTCCTTCCAACCATGAGCACAGACTCATTCCTTATGGCCTTCCGAAGATTCACATCGCGGAAAGGCAAACCGTCTATATTGTTGTCTGATCACGGGACAAACTTCAAAGGCGGAGAAAGAGAGCTGAGAGAGAGCTTCCAAGCTATGGGCCCAGAACTTAAGACCCACCTCGCTCCATACCAGATTGACTTCCAGTTTAATCCCCCGAACGCACCTCACTTCGGTGGAACTTGGGAACGAGAAGTACGTTCAATAAAGACAGCCCTGTACGCCGTGCTTGGGGCCCAGACCGTGGCGGAAGAAGTCTTAATGACAGTCCTCACGGAGATCGAGGGAGTATTGAACTCAAAGCCCCTCGGTTACGTCTCAAGTGATGTAGCAGATGTCGACCCAGTCACCCCCAACACACTCTTGATGGTGCGGCTGGACCCCGCGCTACCACAGACAATGTACAGGCCTGAAGAAGCGAACGGCCGAAGAATGTGGAGGTACAGTCAAGTATTGGCTGACAAGTTTTGGAACAGCTTCCTACTCCACTACTTACCGTCTCTACAGACCCGCAAGAAATGGGTGAAAGAGAGAGACAATTTGACAGAAGGAACAGTCGTCATGATTATCGACCAGTCACTACCCCGAGCTATGTGGCCGGCTGGCCGCGTAAGCAAAGTGATCACCGGTGCCGACGGAAAGGTCCGAGCAGCCGAAGTGCTCGTCCAAGGGCGGACCTACACCCGACCCGTGGCGAGGCTAATAGAACTGCCAAGGCTCCCCGATACCATCGATGACGACCATGACCCCATGACTTTGTGAACTGACCGATCCCTCACAACAGACATTGAGTAGTGGACAGTGCGGTTAATCTGTCTCTGCTTAGCTAATTAGGTGGGACTAATTAGGGGGCGGCTGTTACAAAGGATCAGATTAAACCGAATATATATATTTATTTATTGATATATATTGCATAGTATTTGTATATCGTTTGATATCCCCTGTATATTCCTTGTACATATACACGGAATATCCCTTTAGCCCAGACCATAATATTTCATTCTCCTATTGGACAGCGGTCCACTGGCGCCAGGGACCGGCCTCCGTAGCCAGGTTCAAAGTCACCGTCAAGATGTGTCTGGACATGCCCTGCCTTGCCCAGGGATACGCGACAGGAGTGAGAGTGGAACTAGTTTTGTTCACCGTGCGTATAAATACGGCGCAGGTGAATGTAGAAGCCCCTTCTTCCCTTACCTCCGTACCCTTCGTCCTTAGTATGTTACCGATAAGTTGAAGCCTCACCCACGATACAACGTGCGGTGAAGTATGGCCTGTTTGGCCTCAGAATAGAGCATCGAGACCGCGTGCGAATTAATAACTGAATTGTCAGAGTTTGGCGCTATACCGTCGAGTGCGACATATTTCTATTAAGTCTTTAATAGTCTATTTGTGTATAGTGTATCGTGCGGTTAGAATTCTATAGTGACCAGCATCTCCAACGCTTTCTCGTATTAGCTAGAGTTCTTATCCAGGCTGGGCCGACCGCATGGTGCTTTCACCCGAGGAGACCTAGGCGAGAACCGTATGGACATGTACACTGGATTAATCTACCCGACGACTACATAGCCCTTTGCGGCTGGAATATATTTGCTTTGGTCCTGTGATTTATGGAGCGGATAATCGCCGACGCCTGCACGTGTTGGATTTACCCCGAGAGGAGTCAAGTCGAGTCGGCGCCCAGAGAGCCTGAGGCCGACTAGCTTTCTTCCCTGTGGAGCTACAGTCTACAAGAGAACCAAGCTGTATTCGTCTGTGGATCAAGAGGCTACTGCACCGGCTTCTGTACCTGAAGTCTCCCTAGTCATCGTTGACCAGACGTCCTACTACCGACAGATCTTCTACCCCCCTGCTGGCTTACAACCAGTGGGAACCCCTTCCAGTATCCTCCGCTATATTACTAGTGCACCATAGATATAATTCCCTCAGATTCAGGTTGTATAATTACCTCCTGCGTAACCAGAGAATGGACATTCGTTATTGATTTGCCTACGCATATTCCTTTGCCTTACAAGTGCATTCAAAGAATAATGTAAAGTATCCTATGTACCTTTTGCTCCATTAAATACTTGATTAATACCTTTGACTGGAACCGATTTCATTGTGGGAAGTGTTCATCATATTCATATATCGTGTACTGTATGGCCAGTAATTAAAGTACATAAAGCGGTAGTGGTTTAATGATACCATACTTATCAATACAGTCAGGGAATTGTACCCCTCAGTTACAACTATGCTTGCACCTCATGGTACCAAAGCACCTCAAAGGCGCTAAAAACAAGATTACAAACATCACAAAACAAACTGGTCAGACTACTGCTTGATCTTACTCCTAGAACCCACCTCACCCCTGCACACTTTGCCAACCTAGGATGGCTTAGAGTAGACGAGAGTACAGCAACTTGCAATGGGCCTGGTCTACAAGATACACTACACCACTAAGGTACCCATGTACATGTCAAAATACTTCCCAAAGGTCAGTGAATACCACAACCACAATTGATTGATTGATTGAAAAGTTTATTAACAGATTGCAGAATGGGTACAGTACAGTACAGCTCAATACATACAATTGTTAAGGGGATGCAGACCAGAGAAAGACTTTCGTCTTGTTTACATCAGGGTCCCCCATTTTCAATTCATCATAACATATATGACACACACGACATACAGATAGACAGTACTGCTACATCTATACATTTATGACATACCAGATTTGCAAATACAGTACTGTTTGTGATACAAAAAGTGTCCAGAAAAAGAGTGTATATACATTTGACGTAGAAACTGTACATTGGAGAAGGTTGGGTAGGTGGGGTGGGGTTGGGTGGGTGGGTGGGGGGGCTGTACATTGGAGGTGTGGGGGGGGGGGGGGGTGGGGGACACTGTACACTGTACATTGGAATACTGACAAAGCCATACTTGGTAATTTACTGTACAACTGGGTTAGGACATTTGTAGGGGCCAGTTTCGAATTGCAGTCTCCCGTAGGTGTTCTTTGAGAGTGTTTTTGAAAGTGGGTAGTGATTCACATTCCTTTACAGCTTTGGGTAGCGCGTTCCACATTGATGTGGCATAATTGCGAAACATGTTTAGTCCCTTGTTTGAGCCGAATCTGGGTTTAACATGATTTGTGGAGCTCCCTCTGGTGTTGTGACCGTGGTATTCACTGACCTTTGGGAAGTATTTTGACATGTACATGGGTACCTTGGTCGTGTAGTGTATCTTGTAGACCAGGCCCATTGCAAGTTGCTGTACTCTGTCGTCTACTCTAAGCCATCCTAGGTTGTCAAAGTGGGCAGGGGTGAGGTGGGTTCTAGGAGTCAGGTCAAGTAGTAGTCTGACTAGTTTGTTTTGAGATGTTTGTAATTTGGTTTTTAGTGCCTTTGAGGTGCTTTGGTACCATGAGGTGCAAGCATAGTCGTAGTACCCTTGAATGAGTGCTCCTGCCAGAGTATTTAGGGTATTCTTGTTTACCAGAGAGGAGATCCGGTACAAGAATCGAGTTCGTTGGTTGACTTTTTTTTATTACATTGGATGCCATTTTGTCACAGGAAAGATTAGCCTCTAGGATGGAACCCAGGTAGGTAATTTCATCTTTCCTTGTGACAATATTGTCACCCACTGTAACTGAGAAGCTGTCGGTCTTGCTGAGTTTGTTATTTGAACCGAAGAGAATGGACTCTGTTTTGCCCATGTGTAATGATAGTTTGTTGTCGGCGAGCCATATGCAGATTTTGCCTAGTTCCGAGCTGAGGGTTTTTTCAACCTGTAACAACACCAGAGGGAGCTCCACAAATCATGTTAAACCCAGATTCGGCTCAAACAAGGGACTAAACGCGTTTAGCAATTATGCCACATCAATGTGGAACGCCCTACCCGGAGCTGTAAAGGAATGTAAATCACTACCCACTTTCAAAACCACTCTCAAAGAGCACCTACGGGAAACTGCAATCCGAAACAGGCCCCTGTAAATGTCCTAACCCAACCCCCTCCAATGTACAGTAAATGCCCTAACCCAATAATACACGAGACCCTCTTCTTGGGACCAAGTAAGGTTTTGTCGATAATCCAATGTACAGTTACCCCCCCCCCCCCTACCCCACTACCTCCAATGTACAGTTTCTTCGTCAAATGTATATACTCTCTCTGTATCACAAACAATACTGTATTTGTAAATCTGGTATGTCATAAATGTATAGATGTAGCAGTATTGTCTATCTGTATGTCATGTATGTCATATATGTTATGATGAATTGAAAATGGGGGACCCTGATGTAAACAAGACGAAAGTCTTTCTCTGGTCTGCATCCCCTTAACAATTGTGTGTATTGAGCTGTACTGTATTGTACCCATTCTGCAATCTGTTAATAAAATGTTCAATCAATCAATCAATCAATCAATCAATCAATCAATCAAGCCTGAGGCTGCAGAAAGTCCCTACATTGTGGAAAACCTCCTGTGTGGTCCCTGTCCCTAAGTGCCCTGTCCCAGCACATCCAAGGACTACAGGCAGGTGGCTCTAACCTCTCACATTATGAAAACCATGGAGAGGTTGGTCCTGGAGCAACTCCGCCCCGGCGATCAAACCCAACCTAGACCCACTCCAGTTCACCTACCAGCCCCGACTGGGGGTAGAGGACGCTGTCATCTACCTGCTGAACCGAGCCTACACTCACCTAGACAAGCCGGGGAGCACTGTGAGAGTCATGTTCTTTGACTTCTCCAGTGCTTTTGATACCATAAGGCCTGGGCTGCTGGGTGAGAAGTTGGAGGTGATGCAGGTAGAGGCCCCCCTGGTGTCCTGGGTTGTTTACTATCTGACGTGCAGACCACAGTATGTGCGCCTACAAGGCTGTGTGTCAGACACTGGTCAGCAACACCGGGGCCCCGCAGGGGACAGTCCTCTCTCCCTTCCTCTTCACCGTCTACACCAACGACTTCCACTATCAGTCAGAGTCCTGCCACCTTCAGAAGTTTTCTGATGACTCTGCTGCGATAATGGGATGTATAAAGGACGGTGTTGAGGAGGAATACGGGGCACTGGTGGCGAACTTCGTCACATGGTGCGAAAATAACCACCTCCAGCTAAATGTGACAAAGACTAGGGAACTGGCTGTGGATCTGGGGAGGAGGAGTACATCTGTGACTCCCGTTTCCATCAGGGGGGTCGATGTGGACATTTTTGAGGACTACAGATACCCTGGAGTCCACATCGAAAACAAATTGAACGCAGAGGCACTCTACAAGAAGGGCCAGAGCTGACTCTACTTCCTCAGAAGGCTGAGATCCTTCAACATCTGTACAAGGATGTTGAGGATGTTCTACGAGTCGGTGGTGGCGGGCGCCTTCTTGTACACTGTGACCTGCTGGGGCAGCGGACTGAGAGCGGGGGACACAAACAGGCTGGAAAAGCTGGTCAGGAAGGCCAGTAATGTGGTAGGGGTGGAGCTGGACTCTCTAGCGGTGGTGGCGGAGAGGAGGAGCCTTGCTAAGCTCCACGCCATCATGGACAATCCTTCCCACCCACTACACAAGGACTTGGCTGATAGAAGGAGCGCGTTCAGTGTAAGACTCCCTAGATGCAACACTGAACGGCACAGGAAGTCCTTCATTCCGACAGCCATCTCTATAACGCATCACTGAGCACAGGGTGACAGTACAGTCTGGCATAATCTTCCTGGACACTTTACACATTATTATTTTTACACTTATTTTTTTTTTGATTTTCTTTTATCCACTTTTTCTCCCATTTAAAATGTTCTCCCATCCCAATTTTCGTATCATCCAATTCAACCCTCCCCTGTCTTTGAATGCTGTTTCATGCCTCCCACAAGCCGGCTGCAATGTGGACTAAGTCATACATAGCACGAGTCCCCTCCGATACTCGAGGTAACAGCAGTCGCATCTTTCCACCTGCGCGGCTCGATCTTTCAGCGTCAGGGGTCTGGGCTTTGGAGGGGCCCCGCCCCCGTCGCTTCCTGATTCTACTGCACAGGCGCACCAACCGACCTGTAGGAGTCGCTGTCCACAACGCCCGATCCCCACCCATCAGTTTCCCTCCCCCTAATACGGCCAATGTGTATTAGTGCGGACAACCAGCTAAACTGAAAGCAATGTGGAGTGCTGGGCTCGTACCTGTTCGAGCCCAGTCTCCAGTATTCGTGGTGAGCGCCTTGCCCACTGCACCACGTAGCCGCTCTTATTTTTACACTTATTAATGTATATTTTATATTTAAGATTTTAGAAAGTATATACATACCAGAATGTATATCCCGGACCGTATTTTATTCTTATTTTTTATATTATTATATTCTTATTTTAGTCTTATTGACTACCTATTGTTTACTGTGAGTGATCTGTAGTGCCGAATTTCCCTTGGGATAAATAAAGGATTTATTCTAATTGAATCTCTACTTGATTCGACCAGTACTTACTGAGGTCGTTATCATGGTGTTACTATGGTACTGAGGTCGTTGTCATGGTGTTACTATGGTACTGAGGTCGTTGTCATGGTGTTACTATGGTACTGAGGTCGTTGTCATGGTGTTACTATGGTAATAGTACCAGATTCTTAATACCAGTGTCAGTTAGTGAAGAATCGTGTTTCTGTATTGGTTTAACGTTAAGTGTTGCTTTTACCAACATGGAGTATAATTTGGAGACCAGACCTCAGGTAACCACACTAGAATATATTGCAACTATGACATTTCTGATGACATTTTAGAGCAGGTACATCATCTGTAACTGACTCACTAACCACCCTGGTTACGTGTGTACAGTATGTCTGTATGTGTTGTTGGGTCTGTGTTTGAGAGAGAAACATGGATGATGTCAGAGGATGACATCATAGGAAAGGTGGTGGAGGGGAGCGGGTAACACAGGATAAAAGCATGATATTACTGTTCTACTGTGTGCAGTGGTAGAGCAGGTAACACATGATAAAAGCATGATATTACTGTTCTACTGTGTGCAGTGGTAGAGCAGGTAACACATGATAAAAGCATGATATTACTGTTCTACTGTGTGCAGTGGTAGAGCAGGTAACACATGATAAAAGCATGATATTACTGTTCTACTGTGTGCAGTGGTAGAGCAGGTAACACATGATAAAAGCATGATATTACTGTTCTACTGTGTGCAGTGGTAGAGCAGGTAACACATGATAAAAGCATGATATTACTGTTCTACTGTGTGCAGTGGTAGAGCAGGTAACACATGATAAAAGCATGATATTACTGTTCTACTGTGTGCAGTGGTAGAGCAGGTAACACATGATAAAAGCATGATATTACTGTTCTACTGTGTGCAGTGGTAGAGCAGGTAACACAGGATAAAAGCATGATATTACTGTTCTACTGTGTGCAGTGGTAGAGCAGGTAACACATGATAAAAGCATGATATTACTGTTCTACTGTGTGCAGTGGTAGAGCAGGTAACACATGATAAAAGCATGATATTACTGTTCTACTGTGTGCAGTGGTAGAGCAGGTAACACAGGATAAAAGCATGATATTACTGTTCTACTGTGTGCAGTGGTAGAGCAGGTAACACATGATAAAAGCATGATATTACTGTTCTACTGTGTGCAGTGGTAGAGCAGGTAACACACGATAAAAGCATGATATTACTGTTCTACTGTGACCTGTACAATGGTAGATGGAACCGACTCAGTACAGAGAGACGGGTCTAAATGAGTTACACACCGATGTCTCCCTGCCTGCAGCTCTCTGTCGCCCCCTCTGGATCATCTGCTTTCCTTCCAATTCCTTTCCCTCCATCCTCTCCTCCCTCTCTCCTTCAATGTCATCCCTCCATCGACAACAATAAAGACAGGAAACACTGCTTTAAGAAGTGGATTAAAAACTGTATTATCATTACATCCTGTGTTACATTCAATAGCAATGTGGTTCTGTAGATTCACACGTTTTATATATATACAGGATATTTAGAACAGTATCATTGGCTTCAATACAAACCAGCCTTGTGGCTCTTTGCTACAGCAGGGTCTAAAAAGATACCGTGACACTTTGACTTTCAGTCTGAAATCATTCCTCACAAGGTAACATGTTGCTACTTCAATTAACCAAGAAATTACATGTTGTTGGAGCTAGTTTTCTTCATGTAAACCCATGGGTTTCACTAAAGATGGATACTATGGTACCAGTTGCTCTCAACCTTTTTCCTGTCAATGAGACCAGATTGATCAGAATCAGGCTTGTGGAGCCCATTGATCACATGTTGTCTCAGGGACTCCCATTGATCACATGTTGTCTCAGGGACTCCCATTGATCCCATGTTGTCTCAGGGACTCCCATTGATCACATGTTGTCTCAGGGACTCCCATTGATCACATGTTGTCTCATCTGATCACATGTTGTCTCAGGGACTCCCATTGATCACATCTGATCACATGTTGTCTCAGGGACTCCCATCTGATCACATGTTGTCTCATTGATCACATGTTATCTCAGGGACTCCCATCTGATCACATGTTGTCTCATTGATCACATCTGATCACATGTTGTCTCAGGGACTCCCATCTGATCACATGTTGTCTCATTGATCACATCTGATCACATGTTGTCTCAGGGACTTCCATCTGATAACATGTTGTCAAAGTGAAGCTGTTCCCCTGGGACGCCCTGGAGGAGTCCATGTTGAGACCCACTGACACCATGGCCAACATCTCTGTGCTGCTCGTCGAAGCTGTTTCCACCTTTTTAACCACAACGTGAGAATTTCCAGGTCAAGAAAAATAACTTTCTAAAACCCAGAGTATCAAGGTTTGCCTTTAATAGGAGTGAAAGTCTGCGGACATAATTTACACCCTCTTCAGCGCTGTACAAGGTTCTGCTTCAGTACATAGAACACACCCTCTTCAGCGCTGTCCAAGGTTCTGCTTCAGTACATAGAACACACCCTCTTCAGCGCTGTCCAAGGTGCTGCTTCAGTACATAGAACACACCCTCTTCAGTGCTGTCCAAGGTGCTTTTTCAGTACATAGAACACACCATGTTCAGAGCTGTCCAAGGTGCTTCTTCAGTACATAGAACACACCCTCTTCAGTGCTGTCCAAGGTTCTGCTTCAGTACATAGAACACACCATGTTCAGCGCTGTCCAAGGTGCTTCTTCAGTACATAGAACACACCCTCTTCAGCGCTGTCCAAGGTTCTGCTTCAGTACATAGAACACACCATGTTCAGCGCTGTCCAAGGTGCTGCTTCAGTACATAGAACACACCATGTTCAGCGCTGTCCAAGGTGCTGCTTCAGTACATACAGTAGAACACACCCTCTTCAGTGCTGTCCAAGGTTCTGCTTCAGTACATAGAACACACCATGTTCAGCGCTGTCCAAGGTGCTGCTTCAGTACATACAGTAGAACACACCCTCTTCAGTGCTGTCCAAGAGTCTGCTTCAGTACATAGAACACACCATGTTCAGCGCTGTCCAAGGTGCTGCTTCAGTACATAGAACGCACCCTATAGAGTCCTAGGAGTTGTTCCACTATTTGCCGTCTATGGATCAGTCTTACCTTTATGTAAAGTCATCTACTAGTAAACTAGTGACCACTGCTGTCCCTGTCGTCTGCTGTCAACACCACCATTCCTCCCAGGTGTCCGGCTCGTCATTCATTTTGGACACCTGGTCAAAAATATCATACTTCTGAAGTATTTCAATAAAACAGACCATTCTGAGTCACTGGTATGCGTTTTCTTCGGCACTTGATGTGTTTTCACAGTTGTATTACCTTTGAAAAATAAAACCATGTGGTCAGTTTGTTGTAGGTTTGGAAACTTTGGGTGTGCTGTGTATCTTTGCCCTGCATGGAATGGTGGGGAGTGGTTATGTTACCATGGTTACCTGCCTGCCTTGAAAGATTCGAGTGAGAAGTTGACAGTTGGTCAAACTACACTGCAGGTGATAAATAGTTCCTTTACTGATCATTAAGAAAATGGCAACATTCGCTAAAAACTAAACAAAAAACAAGTACCTTTGATTCAGAAAAATATATTACACATACCAGTTTGTTTATACTTCAGAAGTATGATACGTAGACTAGCTCCTCAAGATGAATGGAAGTGAATGAGGAGCCGGACACCTGGGAGGAATGGTGGTGTTGACAGCAGACAACAGGGACAGCAGTGGTCACTAGTTTACTTGTAGATGACTTTACATAAAGGTAAGACTGTTCTGGTCGACAGCAAAAACAACAAACTTTAGCTCCCTGTCTCCATATCCCAGGGTTCAACTGTATAGGACTCAGATTATCCTGAAGGACCAGGTTTAACCATGAAGCAGATTGATAACTAGATCATGTTATTTAAGTCAACCTGTTGCTCAAATCTGATTCAGAGTAAGAGATGAGAGACGGTCCCTGCAGAACTAGATGTTGTAATGATTTGACAGCTCTGCATGTCCCTATTTACAGTTGAAGGGGAACAACGTTCAATTTCACAATTCATACATGTTATTCCTCTGGTCTAAGAGTGTCTGGTATCGCCAGGGAGATAGAATATCACTATGATGGGCGGTTGGGTGGCGCAGCGGAGATTGCACTCGTCACCAATGCAAGAGACTCCGGTCTCGAATCCGGGTGTCGGCATTGCCTCCGGCTTGGGCCGGCCGTCATATTAACTCGATTGGCTGAGTTAGCGGGTGGAAGTCGATGGGTGGTAATCTGGACGTTGTGGACAGCGACTCCTACAGGTCGGTTGGGGGACGCCTGCACAACAGAGACAGGAAATGGCGGGGGTAGTGTGAGCCTCCCACACGTTACACCTCGTCAATGAGAGTCCGCGCTGGCAGGTGAAAAGATGTGACAGGCTGCCTCCTCGTGTATCGGAGGGGACACGTGATGCAAGGCTTCTATCCTCCCTACAACCGGCCAGTGGGGGACATATGCGAGCAACGTTCAAGACAGGGGAGAATTGGCACAGCAAAATTGGGATGGAAGAAAAATAGAAAAAGTGGATACAAAAAAAAAGTATATCACTATGAGCCAGGGTCTGGCATTGCCATGGAGATAGAACATCACTCTTAGCTAACGTTAGCTTCATGTCTCTTAGCTAACGTTAGCTTCATGTCTCTTAGCTAACGTTAGCTTCATGTCTCTTAGCTAACGTTAGCTTAATGTGACTTAGCTAATGTTAGCTTCATGTCTCTTAGCTAATGTTAGCTTCATATATCTTAGCTAACGTTAGCTTCATGTCTCTTAGCTAACTTTAGCTTCATATCTCTTAGCTAACATTAGCTTCATGTCTCTTAGCTAACGTTAGCTTCATGTGATTTAGCTAACGTTAGCTTCATGTCTCTTAGCTAACGTTAGCTTCATGTGATTTAGCTAACGTTAGCTTCATGTCTCTTAGGTAACGTTAGCTTCATGTCTATTTGGATTGGTCATGTAGGATTCATCCTATAACAGTCAATAACACTCAGAATTAATAGAATATAGAAACAAAACAGAATAAAACAGAAAACCAGTGAAATAATCTCAAAACAAAATATACTGTGTCTGATAAATAACAGTGAAAATCATGAACAATGTGGTTCAGCGTGATTTTAAACTCATTCAAAACCGTTACAATGTCTTCTGTGTCTAAGACAGAATTCTGAAACATAATTCAACTCAGGCACATTGTTCTCCTCCAGTCAGATTTAAAGCCTTTTTCAGAACATCGCTTATATAAACAACTGAAATAATTACGGACAATCCTGCTCTGCAATAAACTAAAAAGGGATTTCATGTCGTGTCTGACAACCCAAAGGTTTACTACTATCCCTTGGCATCACAATGGACAGGACAGACCGACAGAGAGACAAACAGACAGAGAGAGAGAGAGAGAGAGAGAGAGAGAGACAGACAAGACTATTGGGAACAAAAAACTGAAGAAAAACAACAAGACAACTTCCTGAGAGTAAATCACTCTACCAGCCCTAAACTGACACTGTGAACTCTGTGAGTGAGTGAGTGAGTGAGTGAGTGAGTGAGTGAGTGAGTGAGTGAGGGTGTGTGTGTGTGTGTCTGAGCAGAAACAGTCAGCTGGCAGGTGGACAGTTTCAGGGTCAGAGGTCAGATGATGATGTGTCCAGTGGAGCCAATCAGCTGCTACTCGGGTCACTGTCCCACGTTAGGAATCAGGTACTCAAGATGGCGGCAGACAGCAGGTTGTTATGGCAATGGTGTAACAATCCTTCTTGGCTTGGTGTTTCAAACGTGGTGTTTTCTATCTATTCTTCGTCGCTTGGTCCTATAGACAGTTTGGTTGATGATGTCAACTATCATGAACTTCCCTCTGATCCTTCCTTCACTCAGACTCCACTAGGATTAGTTTTGGTTTGTCCTGGTAAATGGACTGCATTTATATAACAGCTTTTAACCCATTCACATCGCTGGGCAGTCAGGGGTTAAGTGTCTTGCTCAAGGACACCTCGACCAGCTTCCGGGAGGAGCCGGAATTGAACCGGGAACCTTCAGATTACCAGACCACCTGCTCTACCTCCCGAGCCGATGTCAGACTGATGTCGGTTTGTCCTGGACTGGTCTAAGGTGGTCTTGACATCCATGCCGAGTTGTAAAGGTGAAAGGTGACTTTTAGAGGTCAGAGGTCATCACAGTGCTGTATGAGACTCAGGTCTTGTGTTTGTTCCTTGGGTAAGTTTTAGCAGTTTAAAGCTGCACTACATAACCTGCACATTTAACTGTCGATGGTGGCCCCCTGTGGCCGCAAGAGGTAACTGCTCAGATGAGGATGAGAAAACAAGGACAGAGTGTCATACATGTGAAGCGTGGAGCTGTAGTCTGTAGTGTTGTTCATGTCCTTCATAGTATGTTAACATGGTTCTCTGTACTGTATATATCTTTCATAGTGTGTGGTTCTCTGTACTGTATATATCTTTCATAGTGTGTGACATGGTTCTCTGTACTGTATATATATTTCATAGTGTGTGTTAACATGGTTCTCTGTACTGTATATATCTTTCATAGTGTGTGTTAACATGGTTCTCTGTACTGTATATATCTTTCATAGTGTGGTGTTGAAGTGGTTCTCTGTACTGACTAGAAGGGCTCATATATTGTTTTCTCTTGTGATTCATGTTGCTAAAGAAGCCATACTTTACAGAGAGCAGGTTTAAAGAATTGGGTTTTGACTTCAGTCCCGGTGTAGCTAGTGTTGTGGTTCCCTTTAGACACAGCATGGGAACATCCTGTTGTTTTAAAGGTCAACAAGGAGAGCTTTACTTCCTGTTAGCTTCATTTACTTCCTGTAGCTTTTAGAGATTATAATTCCACTTTCCTGACTGTATCTTGGAAGAGGGTTGCAGTTGTTTGCTCCTGTGATGTAAGAGGTTAAAGGTGAGAGGTTGAGGGGTCAGAGTTCAAGGTGTAGTGGCTGCTGTCTTGGAACATCACGGTGCAGAATTCAGGCACACTCCTACGTAGAGAGTTGGACGACGTTTCACTGTCAAACATCTCTGCCCGAAGAGGAAGTAAACTAATTTCTGCTACTTATAGTCATATTATTTCCCCTCAACTTATTGAATAAATAATATCACGTTAATTGTTCTCCGCCGATCTTCTTGAGTCTACTTTGCACGTCCGACGTCTGTGCAGCCTTGTTTATTCACCGTGTCCATGGAAACAACGACGAACACAGTCACAAAGGTAATGTTTCCTTACACAGAAAGAATTGTCCGTTCACTTTACTGATAACTAAATCACTGCATGACTCATCAATGTCCAGACAAGCTCACTATTTGGTTATTTGTGATACTATGCGTAATTCAAAGTTATTACAGCATTTTAGACTGATTTGGTGGAGGAGGTGAGCGTCTGTGACAGTAATGAGGCACTTGGGGCAGAGCTGTTCGAGGCTGCGTGATGTTCAGGAGCTCTGAGTAGGAGTGTGGGCTTCAGATTGTACGCATGCGCTTGCCGCTGGATGACATCAGATATGTCAAAGGTCATAGTTCAGCCGTAGTGACGGTGTCCTGGAACAGCGCCGTGTAGAACTCGGGCTCCAGCTGCTTGTTCCTGTAGCGCTGGACAATGTCAGAGATCTTGTGTTTGCGTCGGACGTGAGGCGGCTGGTAAGAGTCGCTCTCCAGACGTCGCCGGCGGCAACCGTTAATCACGGTCTGTCGCACCAGGAAACCTGGAGGAGGAGTCAGACAGATGGGGGAGGAGCCAATTTTTTTTTTTTATATCTCTGTCTTTCTCTCAGATTCTAAATGCGCTTTATTGGCAGGACAAGATCCTTTTGTGTTGCCAAAGCATTGCAAGTAAGAAAAAAAAATAATAATAATACAATTATTTTAATAAAATAATTAAACATCAAACAGTAGTAAGTAAGTAAGTAAGTAAGTAAGTAAGTAAGTAAGTAAGTAAGTAAGTAAGTAAGTAAGTAAGTAAGTATTTATTTATAAAGCACCTTTCATACATGTCATGCAGCTCAAAGTGCTGTACACAAACATACGCATATATAAAGCATCACATTAATAAGACAACAGTAATAAAAGTACGGCAATAGGCAAAGCACAGTAAAATAACATTTCAGTAAAAGATCAATACATAAAATAAAATAAAAACAATAATAAAAACATTTCAATAAGATACTCGCTTTCCCTAAGGCATGGTACACTATTTGTAAGCTAGACTGTATAGGTACGTTTTTAATTTTCCTTTAAAAATGTGTATGGAGCTGGCGTTCCTGATGTGTGTTGGAAGTGTGTTCCATAGTTCTGGGGCATAGTTGGCAAATGCCATACTTCCGATCCTCTTTTGGTTTCTGGGTATGTCTAATAAACCTGTAGTGGATGACCGTAGCGTTCTTGAGGGCAGATAACTAACTAGGGAATTTGCTATGTATTTTGGGCCTTGCTCATTAATAGCTTTATATGTCAGGAAAAGGACCTTAAAATCAATTCTATGAGTTATTGGCAGCCAGTGCATTGTGGCTAGGACTGGAGTGATATGTTCTCTTCTCTTTGTACGAGTTAGTAATCGAGCTGCAGAGTTTTGGATAAGCTGAAGCTTCCCAATGGTTGCTTTGGGAAGACCAGTGAACAGTGCATTACAATAGTCAAGCCGGCTTGAGATAAAAGCATGAATCAGTGTCTCGGCATCCTTTTTTATTTACGAATGGTCTTACTTTCGCTATGTTTCTTAGGTGAAAGAATGACGTTTTCATGGCCTTATTAATATGAGACTTAAAGGTCAGGTCTGAGTCCAAGATGACACCTAGGCTTGTAACCTCAGTCTTTACATAGGATGACCCCAGGTTTCCACACAGCACTTCCCTTTTCGCTTTTGGGCCGATCAATAGGATTTTGGTCTTGCTTTCGTTTAATTTTAGGAAGTTATTGTTCATCCACTTATTTATTGCTAAAAGACAGTTTGTAATGGACTGTATGGCTGTAGTGTTATTTGGTTCTGCAGAGATATATAGTTGTGTATCATCAGCATAACTATGGAAGCATACATTGTGGTCTCGAATTATGTCCCCGAGGGGCAGCATATATAGCGAGAAGAGTAATGGACCAAGGCAGCTTCCTTGTGCAACTCCAAAGTTGCTGTCATGTTTCTCGGATACATTGTCTCCAAGCTTAACATAGTACTTTCTCCCCTTAATGTATGTTATGAGCCAATTTAGTACATGACCGGAAAAACCAACCAGTCTTTCAAGACGACTGATCAGGATATTATGGTCAATCGTATCGAACGCTGCACTAAGGTCCAATAGGACAAGAATTGAGACTTTGCCAGCATCGGAGTTTAGCCTGAGGTCGCTAACTATTTTAGTAAGGGCAGTTTCAGTGCTGTGATTTGTTCTGAAACCTGATTGTAATTCCTCCATGATGTTATTATCTTTGAGAAAGGAGTTTATTTGTACTGAGACTATCTTTTCTAATATCTTGCTGATAAATGGAAGGTTCGATATTGGCCTATAGCTTTTTAGTTCGTTTACATCTAAGTTTGTTTTCTTTAGTGGTTTCTTTAGTGGTTTTACTACAGCCGTTTTGAATGCATCTGGAAAAGTGCCTGTTTGAAGCGACATATTTATGATTTCAAGGACATGATTTGAGACGCTATCGAACACCCGCTTGAGAAATGCTGTTGGTATAGGATCAAGGCAGGAGGTGGCGGAATTACACTCAGAGACAATCTTACAGAGGTCAGGTAATGTAATACATGTGAATTTCCCCATAGTGATCTCAGGTGGGTTGCCACTCTCAGCCAGATCTATATCAGAGACAATGCTTGCTCTAATCAAAGATATCTTTTCATTAAAGAAAACTGCGAACTCTTCACACTTTGTGGCTGACTGCTGCGGTATATGGGGGGGGGGGGGGGGGGGGTGGCATGTTAATCAGCCGGTCGATGGTGGAGAAAAGTACCCTGGAGTTACCCATATTTTCTGAGATCATTTTGGAAAAATAATCCTTTCTCGCAAGTTGTATTGCCTTATTGTATGCACCCATGGCGTCGTTGTATAAATTACAGTGAGCTGCGAGTTTGAATTTCCTCCATTTTCGCTCAGCTATCCTACATTTTCTCTTGTTATCTTTAACATTGGTGTTATTTAGCCATGGAGAGATTTTATCAGTTTTTACTTTTTTTTTTTTTTTTTTTTAAACTTTGACCAGTCAGCTGGTTCTTTTTAGCGTTTATCGCTTTTTCATCGCATTCATACTTGGTCAAGTTCGACCGACAGAAGCAGGCTGAAAGGGTTCAGATGGGGGGGAAGACACTCTGGGAAAGGCACGGCTGCCGTCCGGGATTCGAACGCGCTCAGCCCCAGATCCGTGACGAGCACGGTTGTCCACGGCGCTGAAATAGCACTCGCGGTACGTGGTGAGCTACTGGAGCTCCCCAGTTTTTACCTTCTTAACCTTCAGAGGGGCGACAGTATCTAACACTGTTGACAAGGTGCTGTGGAAGTTTTGCACCATCTGATTTAAGGAGGATTCACTGCATTGATCATATGATTTCATCATACTAGAGAATTTTGCTTCAGCGCTAGCGTCCAGAAGCCTTCTGTGAACTAGGAATTCGCTTCTGGTCCTATGTAAGATTAGACTTGTACCATAGAACACACAATAATGGTCAGAAATTGGAATTTGTTTTACTGATACATTCTCAATGTTTAGCCCTGTTGTTATTAGTAGGTCCAGAGTGTTGCCATGTTGGTGGGTGGCCTCGTGAACATGTTGCATCAGTCCAAAACTGTCCAGTAGGTTCAGAAACTCGCTACCCCTGGGGTCATCCTTTTTGTTGATATGAATGTTTAGATCGCCATTTAGAATGATTCGATCATACCTGGTAATGCAGATCGATATGAGTTCTGAAAATTCCTGTATGAAGAGTGGTGAGTACTTTGGTGGTCGATACAATGTCACACACACTACTGGCAGTTCTGTTTTTTTTCTTTTTTAATCTTTCTTCCCCTCCTTTTCCCCGATTTTTCTTCCATCCCACCCTTCCTGGTTGTTGCGTACTTTCCCCTACTGTTGGTCCGGGAGACCGGAGACTGTCACATGCTTTCCTCCGACGCATGTGCAGCCTGGGGCAAGCCAACCTGGCCGCGCAGGTTCTCACCGGGGAGAGTGTAGCGTGTGGGAGGCCACACTATCTCTCCTCAGTTCCAACCCTCGCTGAGCAGGCGCCCCGACCGAACTGTAGGGGTCGCTGTCCACAACGCCCAGGACCCACCCTTCAGCTTTCCCACCCCCTGATACAGCCAATTGTATCAGTGTGAGAGGCCAGCCAAGCTGATAGCAACGCCGGGAGATGGATTCGAACAGGCGAATCCTAGTGTCTCCCGGTGTTGGTGACGAACGTAATCTCCGTGCGCCACCTGCCCCCCCCCCCCGGCAGTTCTGTTTTCAATACAATAGCAAGGTATTCAAATGATGAAAATGTTCCCAGGTCAATATCACTGCACACAAACTGAGTGGAGATGATGGCTGCTATTCCTCCTCCCCTCTCACTCTGTCTGTTTGATTGATAGAATTTAAAATTGGAAGGGCAGGTCTCAATCAGTGTTGCTACACCAGTGATGTTGTCTAGCCATGTCTCTACTAAAAACATACAATGTACACCATTTTTTTACTATGAGTTCATTTATCAGAAATGATTTTTGTTTCAGCGCTCTAACGTTGAACAGTGCTAGTTTTAGCTGTACGGGTTCTGTAGTGGGGCGTGAGACAGTCCGTGGTTGAACACTGACATTGATGAGGTTTGATTCACATATGGGACATAAAAAAAGAACAACAATTGTACAGCAGCTCTGCATAAATTGTTCTACTCATTCAAATATCATTGAAATATATTTAGTATAATATTAATCAGAGGTAGACACAATCAAATCACTACATTTGAAACACCATATTACAGCAATAGTACAGGATTTTTGTCTATTCTGTGGCATGTTGTTACATATTTTGCTGCCAATATTAGGCAGAAGGTTGTGTTTCTGAAAGGTGTTCAAATGTGGAAATATATTTGCTAATTTAGGGTAATATGTTTCCCTTATCTTAACATATTTTGGACATGAGAGAAGGAAGTGCATTTTAGTCTCTATATCTGAGAGGTCACAGTGATGCCATTTCTAAATTGACTGTCAATGCCCCGTGTTGGCAGTATTTGTCTAACAGGGCGAGTCTTTGTTGTAGTCCCTCTTTAGAAGGAGATAGAAGAACAAGGTAATCTGCAAAAAGCTAGTTTCATCACCTTACTATTTAAAAAGAGACCTGGGCTTTGGGATTGTTCAATTAATGTATCCCATTTGTTTATACAGTATATATACTGTATATTAAACAAGGTTGGACATAGACTACAGCCTTGTCTTACTCCTAACCCTGTTGGAAAAATCATGTTCTCTTTTGGACAATCTTGACACAGCATTTGCTGTCTGTGTACATTGCCCTTATGATGTCATACATTTGCTGTCTGTGTACATTGCCCTTATGATGGCATACATTTGCTGTCTGTGTACATTGCCCTTATGATGTCATACATTTGACCCCTCATCCCTCTTTGAAGACGTTTAAGAAATAAGCCCTTATGCCAAATTGAATCAAAGGCTTTTCTGAAATCAACAAAACAGGAAATAGGAGGCGTTTTTTCCCCCTCCTGTAGTTCAAACTTTGTGATAGGTGAATCCAGCTCATCTCGATTTACTTCAACAGGTCTTTCCTGGACTTTAAATTGATTAATTCATACCGGGTAGGTGTTAGTGTAGCTTTGTGTTCTGGATTAAAAAAATTATTGGTCAAAATATGATTTCCATGTGTCACCTTTTCTACTGGGATCTCCCCCCTTATTGTCAGAGGAGCTGCTTTTCCTCCATAACTCAGAGAATACATTTAGGTCAATTGCTTCCTCAATTTTTGCCGGTTCATCAGTATTGAACTTGTGTTTTTAGTTGTTTATACTGTTACTTTATGGCTTTACATTGTCAAAACCTATTTCCTTAGATTTGTTTTTATTATTTGTTTTTTAACTTTTGACATATTTAAGACTAGAGATTTTAGCTAATTGATTGAAATTACTGTTGAATTTGCTGTCAATGTAGTGTTGTAACCTGGTGTTGATTTCTTTACTGTTTACACACACACACACACACACACACACACACACACACACACACACACACACACACACACACACACACACACACACACACACACACACATACACACACACACACACACACACACACTTGTGTTCATACCCAGAGCCCTCCTGCTGACCAGGGTTCCGTCGACCAGCGGGACAACCAGGCTGAACTTGCTGCTGGCGTTACCGTGGAAACGGATCCGAAACAGACCAGTCCTCAGTGGATGGATAAATATCACCTGAATGTCCTTCTCTGACACACTGCGAGAGAGACATAGAAAGACAGAGAGAGACAGACAGATACATAGAAAGATATGGAGAGAGAGAGAGAGAGAGACAGAGAGAGACATAGAGAAAGAGAGAGAGAGACATAGAGACAGACATAGAGACACAGGGAGAGACAGAGACATACGGAGAGAGAGAGAGAGAGACGGAGAGAGACATAGAGAAAGAGAGACATGTGGAAACAGAGAGAGACACAGAGAGACATAGAGACAGAGAGAGAGACATAGAGACACAGGGAGAGACAGAGACATAGAGAGATACAGAGAGAGATAAAGATTTAGAGACAGAAAGAGCCATTAGAGAGAGACAGAGAGAGAAAATGGGGTAGAGATATGTGTATTTATTGTGATAGGTGTATGTATTATGATATGATATGATGATGTGATGACAGTTAGAGAGGAAGGACCGAGCTTGAGAGTGGCAGTGAGGAAGTGCAAAACGACATCACTACTTATCATGAGCATTATCATGTTGTGAGCATTCTCCAAAAACATCCCTACTACCACAAACTCCACAAACTGCATGCCACCATGTCTTCCCTCCTCACCCCCTCTCTGCAGAAGACTTTGTCACCTTCTTTGAGAAAAAGGTAGAGAACATCTGTAGATGCTTCTCCCAACCTCCACCCATTGAAACAGGAGCCTCATTCACTCTGTCATCTTTCTCTCCCATTACAGATGCCAAAGTCTTGACACTGTTGACGTTGAACCGTCCCACTACATGCCAGCTGGACCCGATACCCTCCCCACTCCTCCAGACCACGGCACCAGACATCCTCCCATCCTGACTGCAACTGTCAACTCCTCCCTCAACTCTGGATGGTTCCCCCCTCCCTAAAACAAGCCAGAGTCACACCGGTCATAAAAGAACCAACCATGAACCCCACTGTCACAGATAACTATCACCCTGTCTCTCTTCTCTCTTTCCTCTCTAAATCACTTGACTGTGCCGTATCCAACCAGCTCACTGATTATCTATTACAGAACGACCTCCTAGACCCGAATCAGTCAGGCTTCAAGATGGCCCTCATAGCAGTCACAGAGGCTCTTCACTTAGCAAGAGCGAAAAGGCCTCTCCTCTGTCCTGATTCTCCTGGACCAGCAGCCCAGTCAACCATCAGATCCTCCTCACACCCCTTGCAGGAATGGGAGTTGTAGGTTCTGCGCTGGCATGGCTATCATCCTACCTCGATGACCGCTCCCAGGAAGTATCTTGGAGAGGTACCCTGTCGGCCCCCGGCCCCCTACAGACGGGTGTCCCCCAGGGCTCAGTTCTTGGACCCCTACTCTTCTCTCTCTACACCAAATCTCTGGGTAACATTATCACGTCTCATGCCTTCTCATATAACTGCTATGCTGATGACACTCAACTCTTCCTGTACTTTCCTCCCTCAGACACCCAAGTCTCTGAGCGGATCTCGGCCAGCCTGTCCAACATTTCTGCCTGGATGTGTGTAAATGTGTGTGCATGTGTGCGTGTGTGCATATGTGTGTTACCGTGTAGTTGTGTTGTTGCTCTCTACTCCAGTGCTGGTCTCAGCCAACAGCTCAGTCAGAGGGAAGTTCTCTGAGACACAGTAAGACCAGACTTTAATATCATATCCACATGTCAAAACAGACGACAACACTTCTAATATTAATTAATTATATAGTCTGGTGTTACTGGTTAGTTTGTAATTTACCCCTGTTGTCAAACCGCTCCACTCAGATGACAATATAATGTAATATAATTTGTAATAGTACTAGTTAGTAAAGTATTTATTAATGTTGTCAAACTTCCCCACCCAGATGATGGCAATACAATATAATACAATAATATAATTTGTAATAGTACTAGTTAGTTTAGTATTTACACATGTCGTCAAACCTCTCCACCCAGATGATAATATAATTTGTAATAGTATTAGTTCGTTTAGTATTTACAGATGTCGTCAAACCCCTCTACCAGGATGATAATATAATATAATTAGTAATAGTACTAGTTAGTTTAGTATTTACCGATGTCGTCAAACCTCTCTACCCAGACGATGAGGACTTTGGTTTCAGGGCCGATGGGGGGAACAGATCGACCAGCCGGCATCTTCCTACCAGACCGCACCGTGGGACTCTGTGGGAAGAAGAGAGAAAAAAATAAAACACATGATACCAGTTACTCTCTGGTGTAGGAGCCTGAGGTGTGAGCGCCACTAAAGCCCAAAGTAAACCCTACCCTCATTATACCTCATTACACCTCAATATATCTCATTATACCTCAATATACATTTTATACCTCAATATATCTCATTATACCTCAATATACATATTTATACCTCAATATACATATTTATACCTCAATATACCTCATTAGTCATTACACCTCAATATATCTCATAGGGGTGGGAATCACCAGAGGCCTCACGATACGATACCATCACGATACTTGAGTCACGATACGATAGTATTGCGATACTAAATATATTGCGATATGCTGAGTATTGCGCTATTAATACTGCGATATATTGCGATTTATTACCTTTTTTCAACTGCAAAGTAAAACTTTGTCAACATGTTTTATCTAATACAATAAAGTTCAGTCTGTTCATCTCACTTCAATAATTTTTATTGCAGAACATGGTATTTTCTCAAGCAGACAGATTTAAACACTGTAATCTGTGTTGCATGTACCTGACAAACTGAACTGTTTGTATTACAGTCATATTCCAACTTAACTGAATGCACATGTGTGTGTGGACTACTGTACTATTACAGGTATTGAAATTAACAAATGCAACTTCCTTATACAAAAAAATTAAATAAAAACAAAATCAAATTTTTTTTGTTTTGTTTTTTTTTTAATAAAAAAATTTATATCGATACTTGGCGTCCCTGTATCGATACAGTATCGCCACGCAAAATATCGCGATACTACTACTTATCGATTTCCCCTCCCACCCCTAATATCTCATACCTCAATATATCTCATTATACCTCAATAACCATATGTATACCTCAATATACCTCATTACACACCAATATAAATCTTTACACCTCATTATACCTCAATATACCTCTTTACACCTAAGTATACCTCAATATACCTCTTTACACATAATTACACCTAATTATACCTCATTACACCTCAATAAACCTCTTTACACATAATTATACCTCATTGAATGAATGAATGACTTTATTTGACAATATAAAAATAAACATGTGACAGAAGAGCACAGTCAGGATATACTGCCAAGGATGAAACACAAAAAAGCTCAGAGCTTATTTCCATTGTGGTCCTTGTAGGGGGGTGGGGGAGTGTGATGCTTAATACATGCATCATACAAAACGTGACATCACAACACATCACATATACCATTTAACATTTATATACATACAGACTCATACAACATGCAAGGGTGCCTTAAGCTAAGTGTCTAGGTCAAGTATAGTCCCTTTTGAGCCATGTCTTCAGGCTGGACTTGAATCTAACGGCATTGTCTACGATTTTCAGTTCACTGGGCAGACTGTTCCAATAGATAGCTGCTGAATACAGAAAAGACTCCTTCCCAATACAGCTCCTGAATCTGACTGGCACAAAGTCAGTTGAGCTGCGCCTAGTTTGGTATGGATGGGTGTCTCTGATTCGGTTGAAGTAGTTGTTAAAGTACACTGGCACTACCCCGTGCACTATTCTCTGTGAACTAAGCACATCCCTATCTGGTTTACTCTGTCTTCCACCTTAAGCCATCTCATACCTCATTACACCTCAATATACTAATTTTCACCTAATTATACCTCAATACACCACATTATACCTCAATATACCTCTTTTCACCTAAATATACCTCAATATATCTCTTTACACCTAATTATAACTCATTACGCCACATTATACCTGGGGACAGTATTGTTAGGAAACAGCTCCAGGGTCAGAGGTTAGGGGTTAGAGGTCAGATTCTTACCCTTGGCGTGGGGACAGTATTGTTAGGAAACAGCTCCAGGGTCAGGTTGGACTGTCTCAGCATGTGCGGCAATAGTTCCAACTGTGGCTCCACCTCACCAACGCTCTCTGGCCAATCACCTAAAGGAGGGGGAGGAGCATCATCAACAAGATAACAAAAAAAACACATATCCCACTTATGGTGTACAAAGTATTGTGATTATATGGTACCTCAGTGTTTCCCACAGGATATTCAGAGACTATGGGGGGTGAACCTCCGCTCCGACCCTCTAGGGGGGTCCGGGGCCATGCCCCCCCTGAACTTTTTTTGTTTGTACATTTTAAAGTTAAATGCATCAATCTGGTGCACTTTGAGAGCAAAATAAAGAGGCTAGGTCTATGATGAACTTTGTGGTCAAAACACAAAATCGACTAGACTAGTGCTTCCCAATCCTCTCCTCGAAGCACCCCAGCCGTTCAATGTATTTGTTAAATTCCACCACCAGCACACCTGATTCAACTTAACTAGCCCTTTATTAGTTGAATCAAGGTGTGCTGGTGGTGGAATTTAACAAATGCATGGAATGGCTGGGGTGTCTCGAGGAGAGGTTTGGGAACCACTGGACTAGAGCATACATTTGAGCCATCAAAGAAATGAAGCAAAAGTGGTTACCTGTGTTGAACTGGTTTATTTTTTAGAAAATAAAGAAATATAGTGGATTACTATTATGACTACTACCACTGCCAATACTACTGATACATCCCTATTGGCAAACTTTATATTAAAAAAAATAGACTGTGGCGGGCCGCCACAGTCTAGGTAATTAATGGGAAACCCTGGTACCTACAGTAGTATGGTTATAATGTGGTATCTAGTATGGTGAAAATATAGTATCTAGTATGGTGATAATATTAGTATCTAGTATGGTGATAATATTAGTATCTAGTATGGTGATAATATAGTATCTAGTATGGTGATAATATAGTATCTAGTATGGTGATAATATTAGTATCTAGTATGGTGAGTGAAGGAGAATGGGCTTCTAAAGGAAAAGCAGACGAGGCTGGTCTTAATTATTATCAATAGAAGTTTATTCAACTTAAAGCATTGGTTTAAGAGTACAGAACAGAATTAATACAGAAGTAATACAGAACAGAAGTAATACAGAACCAAATTGATATGGAGCCGGCGCCGGCCAAGAAGGAGGAAGAGAAGAGAGAGGTCCCTCCCCTTACATTGACACTTATAGACATTCTAGAACAGTTGATCACATGACAACATGACAGGCGTCTCCTCCCCTAACATCATACGATCTCATCTATCCTGACCCAAAATGCTCCTGCACGGGATGTCATTATACCCCCCCCGTCCTGGTAAAGATCAACACATCCCCTCAGAGGTCTGTCAATATACCACCAGAGGTCTGTTAATATATTACAGAGCTCCTGTGGGAGAGTGCAGATCGACCCATATATATAGAAACCATACATTTTCTACTACATGAGGAAAAAGAGGTACCATATAAAGGAGGTAAAGGAGACTCACCATTAGAGGAGGAAGAGGAGGAGAAAGATAAAAGGAGACTCACCATTAGAGGAGGAAGAGGAGAGAGATGAAAGAAGACTCACCATTAGAGGAGGAAGAGGAGAGAGATTAAAGGAGACTCACCATTAGAGGAGGAAGAGGAGGAGAGAGAGGGAACAACGAATGCGATTTCTGTCAAGGCATCTGCGTAGTACAGGACACGCCTCTCCCCGTTGAACACGCCCCCTCCGCTGTCGCCCAGGGCAACAGAATCGTCTGTAGACAGAACCACAGTCAGGTCAGCTGGGTTGGTACCTGGCACCAGACTACAACAAGGTATCCATACTGGAGAATCTCCTCTAATACTTCAATCTGATGCAAACAGACGTATTCAAAATAGCAGAAATCAAAGCATTTTATTGTCTGTATTTCTGGCACATGATAGATCTCTCTATTGAAGAAAAATTTGCCACTTCAGTAACAGATGAAATCCCTCTTCCAGATCTGATAACTTAAAGGAAAACTCCAACATTTTGGGAAATTAGCTTATTTGCCATCTATCCTGGAGTTAGACAAGAAGATACATACTTTTTTCTTCTCTGTGCATGCAGTAGGCTTAGGGAACAGCCGCTCCGTTAGCTTCATCACTGGAATTGGGTCAGACTTGTACCCTGACGTTCCCTACAGTGCCCTACAGTCATGAAAATACACTCCAAATACAACTCCAAAACGTTCCTGTAAACATGTTGTGACCTGTGTATTTACCACGTGGAGAAATAAAAAATAATTGAATTCGACAATTACGTTTTCTAAGCAAATATACTCTGAACTATTTATTGCCTAACCACTCGTCTCGGGGCGCAGTCAGTGATTTCAACGTGACGCAGTGTTTGTTTACATTCTCATTTTATTTAAAGGATCCAAACCGATTGAAGTTTATGGATACCATGACTTAAAATCCTCTTACATTGACGATTAAAAGCCTCCCCAATTTAGAAAACAGTATTCCCATGGCTGGTCTGGCTGGTCTTGATATGCTGCTAGCTAACGGAGCTAACCAACAAACACAGAACCGGGCGGACACTAAAGCAAATAACAAGGGTAATGACTTCCGGTCGGGGGGGTTTCAAAATAAAAGAGCGACGTATATACTGTAGCAGCGGAAATACGTTTATTTTGTACATTATCTAACTTTAGGTTAGTTGTAACGTTAGTTTAGGTTCGTGTTAACATTAGATAATGTACAAAATAAACGTATAGACAGTCATGGTATACATAAACTTCAATCGGTTCGGATCCTTTCAATAAAATGAGAATGTAAACAAACACGGCGTCACGTTGAAATCACTGACTGCGCCCCGAGAGGAGTGGTTCGCCTAATGCACGCACAGAGAAGAAAAAAGTATGTATCTTCTTGTCTAACTCCAGGGTAGATGGCAAATAAGCTAATTTCCCAAAATGTTGGAGTTTTCCTTTAAGGCTGCACTATGGAAGACTGGCACCCTGTGGCCATGACAGGTAACTGCACCTTGTTTAACTCATTCAGTGCCAGCTATTAGTCTTGGCCTTGTAGCTAACGTGCCAGGTTTCCATTACATATTTTCACTGTGCTGACTATGTTTGGAAAGCTATATATATATTCTATATTATAGCTATGGAGACAATACTATGGTCATTTGACAGTGACTTTCTTCCGTCCAAGATGCAAAAAAGAGAACAAATTTTCATGCATACGTTTGCGCGTTATCCTGTGGTGAATATAAGTATAGTTTAGGAGTGATCCGCGATAATTCATGAAACGCTGAGTTATAGGGCGCTACGTGTATTCTACTATAAGCGTTGGCCTTTCTTGCCTGGACACGCTACTATTTCCAAAGCAAATGTATATAATAGGTATTATGTTTCATCATGAATGCATGAAGAGGGGGGGGGGGGGGGTCGTTTCTGATGCTTTGATTGCCAGTAACTGCATTCGTTTTGAACACTAAAAACACTGATCAGCTGGATCAGTATGAAAACATTGCACGATCAACCGCTCGACTCGCCTGATCCAGAAAACTGCGCCCGGAGGGATTTGAACGTAACACAGGGTAAGTAAGATATAATGTTTCAAAGGGTGCTCGATACTGCCATCTAGCAGGATGCGGCCGGTATTGCACTTTGGCGATCTCAGACTAATTTCCTATGGTAACACAGAGGTCCCTGGATGAATAATGAATAAAAATATTGAATAAAAGAATAAACGACCAAAACCCGAGATATCTCGGGTCTGGCAGCCAACACATGGCGAGTTAACCCGACTTCTCTCGGGTTTGGCAATTAAAGAGTTAAACATGGAGGACGGGGCGACAGTAGCTCAGGAGGTAGAGCAGTTGTCTGGTAATCAGAAGATTCCCAGTTCAATTCCGGGCTCCTGTCGAAGTGTCCTTGAGCAAGACACTTAATCCTTAAGTGACCAGAGAAAGCGGCAATAAAACAGGCATTTCCTCAAGTAGGGTAACACTGTAACATTGTTTCGTTCACATTCTATGCTCTAGCAATGAGATCAAAGCCTTTTAACCCTTTCACTACCACACTACAGAAGGTTAACCTTTCACTACGGTTCCGTTCTGTAGTGTGGTTATGAAAGGGTTAACCCTTTGTCGCGTGGCAGTGAAAGGGTTAACCTTCTGTATTCGTCGCAGTGAAAGGGTTAACCCTTTGGTAGTGTGGTAGTGAAAGGGTTAAGGATTTTGCTGCACTGGGTGTGGCTGAGCAGAAGAGAAGAGAAGATCTTCCTTAATTGATCCCTTTGGGGACATTCAGGAAGAGCTTCATACATCACTTTTGGGAAGTGTTTTCTTGTTCAGCCTGAGCCCAGCGCCACTCTGTGATGTAGAAGCAATAAAGAGCTAATGTGTTTTTCACGAACACATTCCATGGCAGAGGTTTAAATTAAAGTGCATCTTTCATATCAACACCAGTAAGACGTCCGTCTGACCTGCTGTGCTGAGGTCGCTTCCTTTGCTGCTGTAATAGCTGTTGTTGTTGTTGTTGTTGTTCTCTGTGGTGTTGTTGTGGTTGTTGTTGTTGTTCTCTGTGTTGTTGTGGTTGTTGTTGTGATGGTTGTTGTTGTTGTTGTTGATGGCCCAGCTGCTGTAGACACTGCCTGTCCAGCCAGGGTGATGACCCACTTCCACAGACCAACCCAGAGACAACAGGAACTCCAGGAACTGAGGCTGGACACTGGAGGACGACTCCACATTCTTTAAGATCTACAGACAGACAGGTTAGACAGATAGACAAGTTAGACCGACAGACAGACAAACAGACAGATAGACAGGTTAGACCGACAGACAGACAGACAAACAGATAGACAGGTTAGACCGACAGACAGACAAACAGACAGATAGACAGGTTAGACCGACAGACAGACAAACAGACAGATAGACAGGTTAGACCGACAGACAGACAAACAGACAGATAGACAGGTTAGACAGACAGACAAACAGACAGACCGACAAACAGACAGACAGACATACAGACAGACCGACAGGTTAGACAGACAGGTTAGACCGACAGACAGACAGATAGGTTAAGCCGACAGACAGACAAACAGACAGATAGACAGGTTAGACCGACAGAGCGACAGGTTAGACAGACAGACAGACAGACAGCCAGACAGACAGACAGGTTAGACCGACAGAGCGACAGACCTCAGTGCTAGTCTTCTGTCCAGCTCTCATATAGAAGATGAAAGCAGTGTCACAGGGTCGACAGGGCAGCAGGTCTAGTGAGCTGAGGTCATCAGTGAAACCTGCTACACTGGAGTCTAGTGCCACCAGGTGGGGAGGGAGGCGACTGTTACCTGGATCCTGGGTTAGACAGACAGAGAAATAGCTTAGACAGATAAGACAGCGATGCTCAGGTTGTAAGTCAGACTGAATGTAGAGATGACAGGGTGATGTTCCTCATCATTACCATATCTGTCTCTCTCCCTCTCCCTCTCTCCCTCTCTCTCCTCCACTCTCTCTCTCTGCCGTACCTTCAGAGCCTCCAGCGACAGGAAGCCAAAGTGTGATAGGAACAGTCTTGCGGTCTGGAACTCCTGAGCAGGGGGAGGAGGTGTGCAGGGGGCAGGGTGACTCCTCCTCCTCCTCCAACGCTCCTCACTGCTCCTCTCCAGCCACGCCTCGTACTCCACCTGCCTCCCCATCAGCCCACGCAGTCGCTCATGCTGCAACTCCAACTGGGAGAGAGAGACAGAGAGACAGAGACAGAGAGAGATAGAGAGAGATAGAGAGAGATAGAGAGAGATAGAGAGACAGATAAAGAGATAGATAGATAGAGAGAGAGACAGAGTGTGAGAGATAGTAGTACTGGTGTTAATAATAGTAGTACTAGTAGTAATAGTAGTACTAGTAGTAGTAGTAGTAGTAGTAGTAGTAGTAATAGTAATAGTGGTACTAGTAGTAATAGTAATAGTAGTAGTAGTAGTAGTAGTAGTAGTAGTAGTAGTAGTAGTAGTACTAGTAATAATAGTAGTACTAGTAGTAATAATAGTAATAGTGGTAGTACCTCCTTGTTGACTAACGTCACGGTGACCAAATGCGTCCACATTTTTATAGGATTCTATCACATTTTCATAACAACAGCGAATATAACTTACCCTGCGCCGTTTTCATTGAGGTTTCTTACAAACGAACGATGTTTTATTTGTCCTTTATATGCGGGATAACATTCAAATCTTAAATTGTACCATTATGTTCCCGTTTAGACAATAAACATAATGCTAATGATGCACTTTTGTTAAGATAATTGGGTGACCATTCTCGATCCCATTAATAGTTTAACGCTGTTCAGATCGCGTCAAAGAATAGACGCGTCCCAGTGACCTGTGACCTGTGCTAAAGGTCTTGGGAATTGTATTCATTTTGTAGTTTTTACATTTTCACCTTTTAATTTTAAACCAATGCTGCCATCTACTGACAACAGAAAGTGTTGTGTAAGTTATAGTATAACGTCAACCTGAGAGGCTACCCGCACTTCCGTAAACACCGTCGCCCAAAACACATTCTAGAGATTCCCACTTTTACGGGTACATAGGTTCATATCTAATAGTCTTTAGATGACTAAATATAGATGAATACTCATGAAATTAGATATATATATTCTAAAATAAGTATAATTTCACTACATCTACCTGTCGACATGAAATTCCCAAACGCTGATGGTAAAAAAAGCCTGGATGTCGCGCAAAATGGGGCGTGACCGAATTTGGTCCCAGACAATAAGAGTGACTGAGATTGGTCTACGTTCCGTTATATCATGGAGGTCTGGTATACTCAGATCAATAATAGTAATAGTAGTACTAGTAGTAATAGTAATAGTACCTCCTTGTTGACTATATCATGGAGGTCTGGTATACTCAGATCAGTAATAGTAATAGTAGTACTAGTAGTAATAGTAATAGTACCTCCTTGTTGACTATATCATGGAGGTCTGGTATACTCAGATCAGTAATAGTAATAGTAGTACTAGTAGTAATAGTAATAGTACCTCCTTGTTGACTATATCATGGAGGTCTGGTATACTCAGATCAGTAATAGTAGTACTAGTAGTAATAGTAATAGTAGTAGTACGTACCTCCTTGTTGACTATATCATGGAGGTCTGGTATACTCAGATCAGTAATAGTAGTACTAGTAGTAATAGTAATAGTAGTAGTACGTACCTCCTTGTTGACTATATCATGGAGGTCTGGTATACTCAGATCAGCCTTAACAAAGGGGATCTTGTCGACATCATCAGGGAAAGGTCTGTGTTTGACATTAAACCGTATCCCACAATCCTCCTGGGCCACTGGGCGGGGGGCTTCTGGGACAAATACCTGCTGGAGAGACAGAGAGAGACACAGATAGAGAGACACAGAGAGAGAAAGAGAAGACAGAGATCATAATGTGATATGGATATTGCTCTAAATCAGGGGTGTCCAACCCGCGGCTCGTGAGCCGCATGCAGCTCGTTGCCCGTCAATGTGCGGCTCTTCAAACAATTGGTAAAAAGAATAAAAAAAATAAAAAAGTTATATAATTATTATAATATTTTTTTTATATAATTTTTTTCATTCCATAAGTACGTTTCTCTCTCTCTATTTTTTTTGCTGTGTATTGCTTCCCGCCAATATTTAGTTTATTGCAGATTTGTCATTTGTTATGTGTTAATTGTTTTATTTGAATGATGTGGTGATGTCACTTCCATAATACAACCTGGAGCGCGTTGCACCTTGCTCATTCTTTGCGAACTTGGACTTAAATTCAGCAACACCTTCATCCAACAATGCTTCATTCGTTCATATCGCCCATTTACAGGTAAGAATGAGGATGATATGGTTATGCACCTAATCTGATTTATATGCTAAAATGAACATGCTAATGTTAAATATCTCTGAAGAGTAATTTTGTTAATTTTTTGTTAGTCAAACGTCGTGTGTTGGTCCGGTTGTAACATGCGTGCTAGCTTGGGTCACACTTTATAAATAAACTTGGAATGTGGGGGAGCCCTGTTTCTGGGGGTCGATGGCGCGAGGGGGGGTCCCCTCTCATGGAGGTCTGGGAGGCTGAGCACGGCCGAATTCAAGGGGCCCATCTGGATGTACTGTTGTGTTGTTGATGTCATTGTAGGTATTGTGTAAGTGTTGTTTGTCTATAAATGTTAATACAAAAGCACAAAAAAAAAGAAAAAAAAGAGCTGTAAGGATATGCCACCGAAGTCCTTGTTTCAGGACTTCCCCGGCGCGTTCGGAAGAAGTGCTTGAGGTGCCGCTGTAATGCTCGTTATGGAGTTTTCCTAGCAGACAGACAATTCCTCGTCGAAGGACTGCCGGTATGCTGTGGCGTGGTGGGGTTAATTGCAGGCTGGACGTGGCGGAGCGCATCTTCGAGGGAAGCGTGTCAGAGGGAATCCCGGACAACAGGAGGGTTCCCTGGGCCCCGTCCTCGCCAGTTACGGAGAGAGCAACACGCGACGTGGAGACAGAAACGGGGTAAGGCGCTGTCGTAAATCCGGGTGAGGTCCTTTGGTCCTCATGGGAACCTTCGGGGGGGTTCTGTCTCGCGGCCATGGCCGGGAGGCCCCGCCTCCGTAAAGGAAAGGTGCGGCTCTTGGAGCTGGAACCCCTTCTGCATCCCGCTGCCGGGCGGCTGGCGGGGTGCATGGTGAGGTAGAAGGTGGTTTTTCGCATGATCTACTCACCTTGTGTGTTTTGGGGTACCTGCGCCCCACTGCGCATGATTAGCGTCCTTCCCTCCGCTCCTCATTAGGAGGCGCAAGGGGGCCGGACCCCACCCCATTTTTTCTGATGGTCGTGAAGGGGGCCTCAGGGGGTGCATTTGTCAGGGCTACGCGCCCTGCTTCGCCCGTTGTCCCATAGTGCGAAGCAGACAGCGTAGCTAATGAAATATAACGAAGGTTATCCTATAACCCTATATATGATTAGCGTAGCTGTTTTTTTAATCGCAGCCCTGAGGACCCTTGGCTGTGTTTCGCTGAAATTCAGACTCGGAAGGGGGAGCTGACCAACCACACCTGGGCTATGAGCTGGCCGGAGGTGGGCGTGGTCGGACAGATGGGAGGTGCATGTGAGAAGTTTTCATTGGACGTGCACAGGCGCTGAGTGTATTCCCATAGTGCGAAGCAGACAGCTACGCTAATCATATAACTAGGGTTATAGGATAACCTTCGTTATCCTGTGTTCAAATGATTTTTTTTTTAAATGGCTAAACGTGATTTAGTAATTTTTCAACCGTCGGTCTCACGGGGTACTTTGAACCCTGTGAGGCCCAAATAAAAAATACATTAGCAACTTCAGAGGCCAGAGGGTGGGACCTATAAATGCATGAAGGGTGTCGTGACTAAAAAAAAAGTTGTGATATGGATATTGCTCTAGGTCATGTGATGTGATATGGATTACATTTCGATGAATTGTTCAGTTGCTTGTGTGTGTGTGTGTGTGTGTGTGTGTGTGTGTGTGTGTGTTACCTTCATCCCGGTCTCTCTGGGTTGGTGTCTCAGTTGTAGCGTCCAGGTGTGTCGTCCTGACAACCCTCTGATTAGCATGGTGACTGATGGACACGGCACTACACACACACACACACACACACACACACACACACACACACACACACACACACACACACACACACACACACACACACACACACACACACAGTAGAGAGAGAGACATGTGTTGCTTCTGTCAGAGGAAGTTGAAAACAAGAGTAACAACAAGAGAGTAGTGTAGTTTATACAACGGCATGCAAATTTCTCGATTCTGATTGGCCATTCACACGTCTTTATTGGTAACAATCCACGGTCCTGGGCTCAGGACCCGCCCACAACCAAATCACATAACCCTCCCCGGCTCACTCCGGGAGAAAACAGGATCTCGGACAACAAATGGTTATGTTGAAAGCACCATAACGACTAAATATGAAGCGATTCTGTCAAGGGGAATGTGTTAGTATTTTAAACAATGTTGGATGATGTAATTGATGGGTCTTGACTCAATCTAGAACAAAAGAAAAATCGCGGATTGATTGATAGATTAATTGATTGATTTAAATTTCTTCCTTCCTACTTTCCGACTGCAGCGTTCTCTCTCACACTGTCCGACGCTGGCGTACCCACAAACACACACATACACACACACACACACACACACATACACACACACACGCACACACACACTGTGACACACACACACACACACACACACACACACGCACACACACACACACACTCCTGTCTGCAACAGCGGGGGAGTCAGACTGAGAGAGAAGCAGCGCTGTTTTAAGTGAGCATGGTCTATTGAATTGATTGATTGGTTGATTGCTAATTTTATTACTGTACCCCTGGTTTCCAACTGGTTAAGTTTAGGCTAAAAGAAATAAATAAAAAAATAGGGCGAAGAAAACGTTTTTTTCCTATAGGGCAAAGAAAACGTTTTAATAAATTTTCAATCAATCATTCCAATAATACACAGTTGGATGTGTTAGTTGGTTGGATGCACTTCAAGCTGCTTCCACATGAGGCAACTTCTCTCAATCATTCCAATAATACACAGTTGGATGTGTTAGTTTGGTTGGATGCACTTCAAGCTGCTTCCACATGGAGTTGTGGGAACTACTTTTTCTGGCGGATGGTTTTTTCAATAAATCTTCGATTAATGTGTGTTTATTGTATAGAAATAAGGTTGGATGAATCTGGCAGTTGTATAAAAGCTTTACACCACGTGCAGTCGTGATTTGTGACCAATAAACCATGCCTAGGGGGGTCTAACGACCCTCGGCTGCGCCTCGGGCCTAACAACCACCCCTAGGCATGGTTTATTGGTCACAAACCACTCCTGCGTGTGATGTAATGCTTAAGTAAAGTAGAGTAGAACAGAGCAGAGTAGAACAGAGCAGAGTAGAGTAGAGTAGATTAAGAGTAGAGTAGAGTAGAGTAGTGTAAAGTAGAGTAGAACAGAGCGGAGTAGAACAGAGTAGAGTAGAGTAGTGTAAAGTAGAGTAGAACAGAGCAGAGTAGAACAGAGTAGAGTAGAGTAAAAGTAGAGTAGAGTAGTGTAGTGTAAAGTAGAGTAGAACAGAGTGGAGTAGAACAGAGTAGAGTAAGAGTAGAGTAGAGTTGAGTAGAGTAGAGTAGAGTAGTGTAAAGTAGAACAGAGCGGAGTAGAACAGAGTAGAGTAAGAGTAGAGTAGAGTAGAGTAGAACAGAGTAGAGTAGAGTAGAGTAGAGTAAGAGTAGAGTAGAGTAGTGTAAAGTAGAGTAGAACAGAGCAGAGTAGAACAGAGTAAGAGTAGAGTAAGAGTAGAGTAGAGTAAGAGTAGAGTAGAGTACGAGTAGAGTAGAGTAAGAGTAGAGTAAGAGTAGAGTAGAATGGAGCGGAGTAGAACAGAGTAGAGTAAGAGTAGAACAGAGTAGAGTAGAGTAAGAGTAGAGTAGAGTAGTGTAAAGTAGAGTAGAACAGAACAGAGTAGAGTAGAGTAAGAGTAGAGTAAGAGTAGAGGTAGAGTAGAGTAAGAGTAGAGTAGAGTAGAGTACGAGTAGAGTAGAGTAAGAGTAGAGTAAGAGTAGAGTAAGAGTAGAGTAAGAGTAGAGTAAGAGTAGAGTAGAGTAGAGTAGTGTAAAGTAGAGTAGAACAGAGCAGAGTAGAACAGAGTAGAGTAAGAGTAGAGTAGTGTAAATTAGAGTAGAACAGAGTAGAGTAGAGTAGAGTAGAGTAGAGTAGAGTAGAGTAGAGTAGAGTAGAGTATATATTGTTACTAACTCTGTTCGTTGCCCAGAGGCTGCTCCAGCATGGCCAGGATCACTGAGTTATCTAGAACAAAATATCTGAACTTCCTCCTGCTGCTGTCACTCAAACTGGAACAGCCAACCAGAATGTCCTCATTCAAAAGGCTACAGGGAGAGGCGGGACCACTGGGAGATGGGAACGCCCCCAAAACCTGCATTATACTGGAGAGAGAGAGAGAGAGAGAGAGAGAGAGAGAGAGAGAGAGAGAGAGAGAGAGAGAGAGAGAGAGAGAGAGAGAGAGAGAGAGAGAAAGAGAGAGAAAGAGAGAGAAAGAGAGAGAAAGAGAGAGAAAGAGAAGAGAAGAGAAGAGAAGAGAAGAGAAGAGAAGAGAAGAGAAGAGAAGAGAGCATGAGAGAGAGAAAGAGAGCGCACGAGAGAGAGGAAGGGAGTGAAAGATATCACTGGTTTTTACATGGTTATAACAACATATAGATATTAGTTTAACGGGCCCTGGGTGTGTATGTTAACCCATTGAAACCAGGAAACATATTTGTGTGTATATACAGGCTATATAATGCATTATTAGCAGGCGTTTTAGGTCTAAAGGGGTTAAACTGTAGAGACAGACATTTTCTCTTGTAAGCAGGCTTGTAAGCAGGGTCTGTGCAGCAACGAGTGGTGGCTAGAAGCGTGATAAGAAGCCAGAGAGAGAGAAGGTCACTCATAGCTAGCAAAATAACGTCAACATTCCATTAACTCATTGACTGTCACGCTGTTTTCCCATCTTTACTCAATGGCGTCAGCGTTATTGACAATTTTTCGCGATGTTTGCGGACCCATCGTGTGTTCTGTATTATAGCTATGGAGACAATAGTATGGCTCATTTGACAGGCATTGTTTATAGTCCAACATTGACAAACCAGTTCATTTCTACATACTTTAGTTTGTGTGCTATTCCAGGCTAAACATCACCCCTTTCCAAAATAATCCAGTCTTTTTTTCTAGATCGCGAGATATGACGTGTTTTATGCATATGCCCAAATCGTTCGGGTTGCCCGCCTGAAACCCATATTATTTCCAATTCAAAGGTATATACGGCGGCACGTGGTGTAGTGTTTAACACTGTCGCCTCACAGCAAGAAGGTCCAGGGTTTGATTCCCGCTTGGGGACCAGGTTTCCGCAATGCCAGGTACCCAGGTGGGGTATCTCCCAGGCCTTTCTGTGTGGAGTTTGCATGTTCTCCCCGTGCTCGCAAGGGTTCCCCCCCCCCCCCCCGATAAGAGAAACCCAATGGAAAAGCAGAAGCATGGACGCTGAATGAAGAGGCAAAGAGGATGATAGACTCTTTTGAAATGTGGACACTGAGGAAGATGCTGAAGATAACATGGAAGGATAAGATCAAGAATGAGGAGCGGATATGCAAGGGGGACAGCTGCTGGAGAGGTTGAAAAAGAGAAAGATGGAGTTGTGCGGGCATGTTCTGAGAGGATCCAGCGGGGAGATGTTCAAGAAGGTGGTGATGGGGAAGGTGGATGGAAAGAGAGGAAGTGGAAGACCAAGAAGAGGCTGGGTAGACGATGTCTGTGATTGGAGTGGAGTGAGAGGCGGAGTCACGGAGTTGGAGAGAAGAAGTGGGGACAGAATGGGTTGGAGAGTGATAGGCAACCTTCGGAACGAAGAAGCCACCTAATGATGATGATGAATGGAAAAACATGCACAACAGATCGCTGACGCTGTCGCGTCCCTGACGAAGACGGGCAGGAGCACTTGGATTGGTCCCTGGGCGCGGTACCTCGCCGACGCCCTGTCTGCTCCCTTGGAGGGGGGAAGGACGACGGGATGGGTTAAGCGCAGAGCTCAATCGCATCGGCGACCCTGAGAAAGACAATGGATGTGTGTGTGTGCCGCCCGTTGCATGTCCCATCTCGTTGCATGCCGAATAAAGACGTCTCTAAAGAGGTCCTGCATTATTATTATATTATATACCATATATAGATGTTTCTTCACAAAATCATCAAGGGTCGTTTTAAGAAGCTGCATTGTTACCAAATGCATGTTTTAGGTTCGGTAAAAGACGACGCTGTGATCGACACAAAAGCATGTTTTAGGTTAGGTAAAATAGACATAGAATATACCTTACCATAGTCAGAAGGTACTCCAAAATGAATAATCCCAGTGATCCCATCGCGATCGCAATTATTATAATTTTTTTGAATCCTCTTTTTCTCCTCCTGATTTTTCTGTGTTTTTTCCTCCCATCCCAATTTTTTGTTGTTATGCCAATTCCCCCCTCCCCTACCTGGTCGTTGCATGCATGTGCCCCCTTTTCTATAGAGAGACGGTGGTACCAGGGGTGGGCGAAGATAGTTAGAGCATCGCGAGAGAGGGAGAGACTTTAAGACGGTAAGTGGGTAGTCTTCCGGTACCAGAGACAGACGGGTTTTGATAGCAAACGAGACGGACCGACACCGGCCTCTTCCTCCCCCTGATGGGGAGGGGGAGGACCACGAGGCAGTAGACAGAGATAGCTTAGGCTAACAGATGGGTTTCGGCTAACAGACAGGCCACAGACCCACCGACGCGATCAACGGAGAATCTATTAGTCTAGTTTCTGACACCATCAAAGACTTTTCATTTTGTACGAGATGTTATGTTTATGGAAATAAACATCCTGCTGATAAAGAGACCACGTTTCCAGTATATTCTTCCGTCCGGGTGCATCAACGGGGTGAAACAGTGTTACAGCCAGTAAGATTGCCATCAACAAACAACAAACAAACACAATGCAGAGATAACAATCAACGAGGAGGCTGTCAACACTGTAATCTTACAAGCGAGAGAGATTCTCTGTTTTATAAATGTTTTTTCAGAAGAGCTACGTATTAAAGTCTGAAACAAGCAGGAATAATCCAGACGATAAAACCATCTGGTCTCTACATATTATTATAGCTTTGACATACATGGACACAGACACAGACACACACACACACACTAACCAGGCCAGTGTCGCCTCAGCAGCATCCTTGACCCTCATGGAGGCGGGGCTGTGCTCCTTGTCTGCTTTGTAACGCACTTCCTGTTCCTGTCTGGACTTACTTCCTGAAATCCCAAGTTCCACGATCTCCAGCACCTCCACCAGACAGTCCTACACACACACACACGATTAATACATGACATAAAGTAGTAATATTGACCCATGGACCAGATGTATCCAGTATCTTGGAAAATTAGGTGAGTTCCTGCTCAGTCAAACAACCACACCTTCTCTCCTGCTCAAACAACCACACCTTCTCTCCTGCTCAAACAACCACACCTTCTCTCCTGCTCAAACAACCACACCTTCTCTCCTGCTCAAACAACCACACCTTCCCTCCTGCTCAAACAACCACACCTTCCTCTCCAGCCCTTCCCAGAGACAGTCGCATTTCTCTCCTCTCCCCAGGCTCCTCAAGGCCGTTCCTACCGCCGCCTCTACTGCTCCATGAAGCCCGCCGCTGCTATGCTCTGTGCTTCATGCCGGTTGCCAGACTATACTCAAATCAACTCTAAATGGATCTAATCAGTGGATTGCATATTTTCGTCAAGAAGCAGAATAAGGCTAACCCTCTCTGCCTCTTGGGACATCATAATCGGGCTACCAACTTGAAGACGTGGTCATTTTTGGATTATCAAAGCTTTTGGACTGCAATAAGAAGATTTTGGATCTGTTTACCGCGCACAGGACCTACCAAAATGAACTGATTAAGACACTTGGACTAATGCATTCAGTCATTTGGACGGAGTTGTTAAAACTCACTCCACTCAAATCAATAGTTATATTTCACTCTACTCAAATCAAATTTAAAGTGACGTGGCTGGGATAAATGTTGCCAGTCATTTTAGCCAAAACAAATTCCTGGACCAAGGTCGAACCGGGGAGCTGCTGGAGTCGAAGGCCCTCTGGGAGATAAGAATGGCAAGCGGCTCCCCCACCCCCAATCCCTATACCCAATCCCCCCTCCCACGTGTACGCCTGGTGCCTATGCTGGAGGGGTGCCAATGTGACTGTCTCATCGCCAAAATCCCACCCCCTATAACGGCAACGGTAGTCATCTCCCAGCACCTCCCCCTCCGGTCCTAGCTGACGGCAACTGTAGTCAGAGTCGAGTCCGAAAATTCTCTCCATCCCCCCCCCCCCCCCCCCTCCCCTCGGGGTGCTCTGAGACACACAGACTCAAGGCTAGTTTAACATGTCTCAACAAATGCGCATGTTTGTATTAATTAATGATTGTGCCATTATTGCTATCAAATGTAATAATTGTGAATGAGTTGTATGTGTATGTATCAAGCATCCTTGACTTCCAGGGACAACGATGTAAATAAGTCATTGGCTTTTTCGTTCCTATCCTTGACTAAAGCAAATATGTGATGTAATGATCTGTATATGTTTTGTTGTCTAAATAAATACCTACCTACCTACCTACCTTCCCTCCTGCTCAAACAACCACACCTTCCCTCCTGCTCAAACAACCACACCTTCTCTCCTGCTCAAACAACCACACCTTCCCTCCTGCTCAAACAACCACACCTTCCCTACTGCTCAAACAACCACACCTTCCCTCCTGCTCAAACAACCAACCTTCCCTCCTGCTCAAACAACCACACCTTCTCTCCTGCTCAAACAACCACACCTTCCCTCCTGCTCAAACAACCACACCTTCCCTCCTGCTCAAACAACCACACCTTCTCCCCTGCTCAAACATATACAAACAACCGCACCTTATATACACACACACACGTTATATATAACTAGTACTAGTTAGATCACTAGCTATCTACTAGTGGTCAGGATGTTGGTTACTACTACGGTCATGATTAACTAGTACTAGTTGGATCAGCGGGTGTTGAAGCACCTTTTCATTGAGCATGGCAGGGTGTTGAGTCAACCAGACACTCAGACAGTGGAAGGCAGCTACTATCATGGAGTGCAGGTCTCTGGAGTGCAGCGGCGCAGGTCGACCACACTGGAACACGATGTAGCCGCAGACCGAGCTGACCGCGCGCTTCCTGTCAGACACGTCTATACTGGCCTGCACCTGCGGGACACACACACACACAGCAGGGATCTTCTCAACAATCTGTGGAACTGAAATAAGACACTGTGCTGCTACCTACCACACCTTTACAAAAAAAAACTCAAGACCTGGTTATTAACCAATCAAACATGTGATCACTTTTAAAACCCTCAGTCTAGAGTCTGGGCTGTTGGAATTTTCACATTTTTCTTTTTTTACAGTTCATTGTGTATATTTTTTTATTGCTTTTACTATTATGTTAGATTGTGTTGTAAATACTGTGTTTTACTTTTAATGCTTCTGTTCTAGGTGTATGGTCGGTCTTATAACATCTTGCCAAAAAAACGACAGTTGCGAATTAGCCAGCTGGCTAAAACGGACACATTTACAGAAATGTTGATTAATGTGTACTGTCCTTTTTTAAATAAACTGAAACTGAAACGGTTTTCAGTTTTTGTTGGAGGAAACGAGTCTAAAATCTGAAATCTTAATTCACAACACATTTTATTTTTTTTTTTATTTTTTTGGTATTTTTCCCCCTCCATTTTCCTCCGATTTTCTCCCATCCCAATGTTAGTCGTATGCCAATTCCCAGTCCCTTCCTGGTCGCTGCGCACTTACCCCCCACAGTCAGATCATCTGGGAGAGTGGAGGCTACCACGTGCTTCCTCCGACACACGTCCAGCCAATCACCGCTTCTTTTCACCTGGCAGCGCGGATTCTCATCGAGAGGGCGTAGCGTGTGGAAGGACCACACTATCCCCCTCAAGTCCTATCCGCGCTTAGCAGGTGCCCCGACCGAACTGTAGGAGTCGCTGTTTACAACGACCCGGACCCACCCCGCCAGCTTCTCCCACCCTCTAATACAGCCAATTGTATTAGTGCAGACGGCCAGCCAAGCTGGTGACAACCCCGGAGCTGTGAGCTGGATTCGAACAGGCGAATCCAGCTCACAGCTCCGGGGTTGGTGACGAACGCAATCTCCGCTCGGCCACCTAACCGCCCAATTCACAACACATTTTAAATGCATTATGTTCCTCCCGGTCTGGCTACCCCACATTAAAAATAAATATCTACAAACTGGGCAGTACATTAGGTAAGCAGTGTTCCTGGCTCTAAAACGCACAGCCAATCGCTTAATCAAAACTAATGAATCCCGCTGTGACATCATCAAGGGTAATACTTTTGAATAGCTGAAGACTTGAAACCCTTCTGGCCAAATGGCAAGAAGCACACGTGTCATTTGTCCCAGTGCCTAAATAACAGATCCAGACAAACACATATAATAATATGTCCACATTAATGTATGAAATTACATCTATTTATAATATGAGTTAAGATGATTGGCTTTAGAAACAACCATATATCTGTCTGTCATGTGTATGTATGTATGTATGTATGTATGTATGTATGTATGTATGTATGTATGTATGTATGTATGTATGTATGTACAATTGTATGTATGTATGTATGTATGTATGTATGTATGTATGTATGTATGTATGTATGTATATAGGTCTACATGTATAAATTACCATAGCTAGTCCTGTCTGTATACAGTATATGTATATATAGGTCTACATGTGTATATATAAGTATAAATGACCTTGGCTAGTCCTGTCTGTATGTATATACAGTAGGTCTATATGTGTAGATATAATTATAAATTACCATAGTTATTCCTGTATGTATATAAGTCTACATGTGTATATATAAGTATAACTTACCTTAGCTAGTCCTGTCTGTATATATATAGGTCTACATGTGTATATATAGTATATAGTATAACTTACCTTAGCTAGACCTGTCTGTATATATATAGGTCTACATGTATAAATATAAGTTACCTTAGCTAGTCCTGTCTGTATATATATATAGGTCTACATGTATAACTTACCTTAGCTAGTCCTGTCTGTATATATATATAGGTCTACATGTATAACTTACCTTAGCTAGTCCTGTCTGTATATATATATAGGTCTACATGTATAACTTACCTTAGCTAGTCCTGTCTGTATATCAGAGGTGTAAAAAGTACCCACAAATTATACTTAAGTGAAAGTATGGGTACCGTCTCAAAATCGTACTCAAGTAAAAGTCAGAGTATCTGGCTAAAAACACACTTGAGTAAAAGTAAAAAAGTTTCTGCTTTTAAATGTACTTACAGGTACTAAAAAGTAAAAGTAAAAACCTTTTTTCTGACTGTCTATTCTTCTGATAGCAGGTGTTTAATCCAAGATCCACACTCTCTGGAAGAGGTAGAGAACCTGTCACAGTGGTGTCAGGAGAACTGCCTCTCCCTGAACGTCAGCAAAACAAAAGAGATGATTGTGGACTTCAGGAGGTCGGGGGTCAAGGACTACAGCCCCCTCAGCATCGACGGGGCACCGGTTGAGAGAGTGAACAGTTTCAAGTACCTCGGAGCCCACATATCCGAGGACTTGACATGGACCACACACATTGACAGTGTTGTGAAGAAGGCACGACAACGCCTCTACTTCCTCAGGCGCCTAAGGAAGTTCCAAGTCAGTCAGAAGATCCTTAGGAACTTCTACTCATGTACAATAGAGAGCATCCTGACCGGCAACATCACCTCCTGGTTTGGGAATAGCACTGCACAAGACCGTAGCAGACTACAAAGAGTGACACGTTCAGCCGAACGCACAATTGGAGGGGGGCTTCCCACCCTCCAGAACATTTACAACAAGCGGTGCAAGGGGAAGGCTAAGAGAATTATTAAGGACTCGAGCCACCCGAACAACTGCCTCTTTGAACTGCTGCGGTCAGGCAAGCGATACCGGAGTCTTAAGGCGAGCACAGAAAGACTCAGAAGAAGCTTCTATCCCCAGGCCATCAGGCTGCTAAACGAACAATAATCGCTAAACGAACAATAATCACTATGCAACAACCATCAAATGCACACAGCACACACACCCACACGCACACACTCACTCAAACAAACAACACACTGCAGCACCCACTCTCCACACTTTAGATCACACAAACACACTTACACTTTATATTTATTGATAAAGGATTTGCACTACAACTCGTACACCTACTGTGAATTGTACCTAAATTGCACCTCGTCCCATTTCTCCATTTCTGCCTTGCACTATATAGTATTGTATATTAGTACACTGCACAGTATTGTATATTGTATGGTAACTACGTCTATTCTGCATCGAACATTGTACATATGTCTAAACTGAACACTGTGACCTCTTTTTTTTTTACTTCTAATTTTACTATGTTTTTATTTCATACTTATCTTGTCTTGCTTTGATTGGCTGTCTTTAAATAAAGCGCGGCCGCAGGATTAATAACGTTAACGTTAGTCCGGCCAGAGAAACAAATATACTAATTAAAATGGTTGGACCTGCGAGATTTGCACTTTGTAGGTCTGCATTTTAAATGTAAGGAGTAAAAAGTATGTTTTTCCCCCCCTCTGAAATGTAATTGAGTAAAAGTACAAGTATACAAGTACAAGTATTCAAACCTAATAATACTCCTACAAATCCCCCAAAACAGTACTTAAGTATTGTAACAAAGTACAATTACTCAAGTACTTTACACCCCTGCTGTATATATATTATATAGGTCTACATGTATAAGTATAACTCACCTTAGCCAGCCCAGCCAGCAGCTCCAGGGCAGCCATACAGACAGCCATGTCTGCCCTCCACTGCGAGTCCAGTCTCTGGGTCACCAGGTGGATGGAGCGAACCAGCAGACCACACGCTGTGTCTGTATTCAGAGCTGGTTACACACCGCAACATGCACAACACACATATATACACACACACACACACACACAAGTATGCATGCACGCACAAATGCACACAGCAATGCACATACATGCAGAGAGCAACACGTGCACGCCAAGACATACATAATACACACGGCAACAAACCCACACACATACAGTATATATATACAAGCGTGCACACAGAAGAGAAAGTACACACACACACACACACACACACACACACACACACACACACACACACACACACACACACAGAGAGAGAGAGAGAGAGAGAGAGAGACAAAGCGAGAGTGAGACAGACAGAAAGACAGACAGAGAGACAGAAAGACAGACAGAAAGACAGACAGACAGACAGACAGAAAGACAGACAGAGAGGCAGACAGGTGGTTAGTACTAGTTAGTCACAGCACCAGGCTAGCTGACAGAACACTGTGTGTTTACATGCGTATTAACACTCAAGCATGTAAACGCTCCATCCAGTTTACAACAGCTGGGAATACCTCATATCCTGATCAGGAGAAACCTGAATATGACAGCTGGGATATGGTGATATTAAACACCTTGCTCCAGGTACTGTTATGGTGCTTCTCCATTGACCAGCACGGTACGACACAGCGACCCTACCTATCATGTGCCGTACTGTAGTGTACCATGCTGCCTGTAAAGAGGAGGGTAGGAGGAGTAAAGAGGAGGGTGGGAGGAGTAAAGAGGAGGGTAGGAGGAGTAAAGAGGAGGGTAGGAGGAGTAAAGAGGAAGGTAGGAGGAGTAAAGAGGAGGGTAGGAGGAGTAAAGAGGGTAGGAGGAGTAAAGAGGAGGGTAGGAGGAGTAAAGAGGAGGGTAGGAGGAGTAAAGAGGAGGGTAGGAGGAGTAAAGAGGAGGGTAGGAGGAGTAAATAGGAAGGTAGGAGGAGTAAAGAGGGTAGGAGGAGTAAAGAGGAGGGTAGGAGTAAAGAGGAGGGTAGGAGTAAAGAGGAAGGTAGGAGGAGTAAAGAGGAGGGTAGGAGGAGTAAAGAGGAGGGTAGGAGGAGTAAAGAGGAGGGTAGGAGGAGTAAAGAGGAGGGTAGGAGGAGTAAATAGGAAGGTAGGAGGAGTAAAGAGGGTAGGAGGATTAAAGAGGAGGGTAGGAGGAGTAAAGAGGAGGGTAGGAGGAGTAAATAGGAAGGTAGGAGGAGTAAAGAGAGTAGGAGGAGTAAAGAGGAGGGTAGGAGGAGTAAAGAGGAGGGTAGGAGTAAAGAGGAGGGTAGGAGGAGTAAAGAGGAAGGTAGGAGGAGTAAAGAGGAAGGTAGGAGGAGTAAAGAGGAGGGTAGGAGGAGTAAAGAGGAGGGTAGGAGGAGTAAAGAGGAAGGTAGGAGGAGTAAAGAGGAGGGTAGGAGGAGTAAAGAGGAAGGTAGGAGGAGTAAAGAGGAAGGTAGGAGGAGTAAAGAGGAAGGTAGGAGGAGTAAAGAGGAAGGTAGGAGGAGTAAAGAGGAGGGTAGGAGGAGTAAAGAGGAGGGTAGGAGGAGTAAAGAGGAGGGTAGGAGGAGTAAAGAGGAAGGTAGGAGGAGTAAAGAGGAGGGTAGGAGGAGTAAAGAGGAAGGTAGGAGGAGTAAAGAGGAAGGTAGGAGGAGTAAAGAGGAAGGTAGGAGGAGTAAAGAGGAGGGTAGGAGGATTAAAGAGGAGGGTAGGAGGAGTAAAGAGGAGGGTAGGAGGAGTAAAGAGGAAGGTAGGAGGAGTAAAGAGGAGGGTAGGAGGAGTAAAGAGGAAGGTAGGAGGAGTAAAGAGGAAGGTAGGAGGAGTAAAGAGGAGGGTAGGAGGAGTAAAGAGGAAGGTAGAAGTAATAAAGAGGAAGGTAGGAGGAGTAAAGAGGAAGGTAGGAGGAGTAAAGAGGGTAGGAGGAGTAAAGAGGAAGGTAGGAGGAGTAAAGAGGAAGGTAGGAGGAGTAAAGAGGAGGGTAGGAGGAGTAAAGAGGAGGGTAGGAGGAGTAAAGAGGAAGGTAGGAGGAGTAAAGAGGAAGGTAGGAGGAGTAAAGAGGAGGGTAGGAGGAGTAAAGAGGAGGGTAGGAGGAGTAAAGAGGAGGGTAGGAGGAGTAAAGAGGAGGGTGGGAGTAAAGGAGGAGGGTAGGAGGAGTAAAGAGGAGGGTAGGAGGAGTAAAGAGGAGGGTGGGAGTAAAGGAGGAGGGTAGGAGGAGTAAAGAGGAGGGTGGGAGTAAAGGAGGAGGGTAGGAGGAGTAAAGAGGAGGGTAGGAGGAGTAAAGAGGAGGGTGGGAGTAAAGAGGAAGGTAGGAGGAGTAAAGAGGAGGGTAGGAGGAGTAAAGAGGAGGGTAGGAGGAGTAAAGAGGAAGGTATGAGGAGTAAAGAGGAGGGTAGGAGGAGTAAAGAGGAAGGTAGGAGGAGTAAAGAGGAAGGTATGAGGAGTAAAGAGGAGGGTAGGAGGAGAAAAAGAGGAAGGTAGGAGGAGTGAAGAGGAAGATAGGAGGAGTAAAGAGGAGGGTGGGAGGAGTAAAGGAGGAGGGTAGGAGGAGTAAAGAGGAAGGTAGGAGGAGTAAAGAGGAAGGTAGTAGGAGTAAAGAGGAGGGTGGGAGGAGTAAAGGAGGAGGGTAGGAGGAGTAAAGAGGAAGGTAGGAGGAGTAAAGAGGAAGGTAGTAGGAGTAAAGAGGAGGGTAGGAGGAGTAAAGAGGAGGGTGGGAGGAGTAAAGGAGGAGGGTAGGAGGAGTAAAGAGGAAGGTAGGAGGAGTAAAGAGGAAGGTAGTAGGAGTAAAGAGGAGGGTAGGAGGAGTAAAGAGGAAGGTAGGAGGAGTAAAGAGGAGGGTAGGAGGAGTAAAGAGGAAGGTAGGAGGAGTAAAGAGGAAGGTAGGAGGAGTAAATAGGAAGGTAGGAGGAGTAAAGAGGAAGGTAGGAGGAGTAAAGAGGAGGGTAGGAGGAGTAAAGAGGAGGGTAGGAGGAGTAAAGAGGAGGGTAGGAGGAGTAAAGAGGAAGGTAGGAGGAGTAAAGAGGAAGATAGTAGGAGTAAAGAGGAAGGTAGGAGGAGTAAAGAGGAGGGTAGGAGGAGTAAAGAGGAGGGTAGGAGGAGTAAATAGGAAGGTAGGAGTAAATGAGGAGGGTAGGAGGAGTAAAGAGGAAGGTAGGAGTAAATGAGGAGGGTAGGAGGAGTAAAGAGGAGGGTAGGAGGAGTAAAGAGGAAGGTAGGAGGAGTAAAGAGGAAGGTAGGAGGAGTAAAGAGGAGGGTAGGAGGGGTAAAGAGGAAGGTAGGAGGAGTAAAGAGGAAGGTAGGAGGAGTAAAGGGGGTAGGAGGAGTAAAGAGGAAGGTAGGAGGAGTAAAGAGGAAGGTAGGAGGAGTAAAGGGGGTAGGAGGAGTAAAGAGGAGGGTAGGGGGAGTAAAGAGGAAGATAGTAGGAGTAAAGAGGACGCTCCCCATGGTGCGGCGTGCATGTGAACCACTGATTAAATGTAACCATAATAGTGAGCTATATCACATGATATTCTCCAGCATCGTCTTAAGTCTGCTGTTTGGGTGCATTACTGAAATATTTTTTTTATTTATTGGGGACTCACTCAATTTCCCTGGGAGCCACTCAAATGACCACCTGTGGGTCCCAGGGATCACTGACAGATCACAAGACTGACCAGCGTCACTAAACCTTTCCTGGTTGATAACCAGATCAAGAGAGATCAACAAAAACGTTAAATACTTAACCTACAAACATGATTTCAACTACAATACAAGGTTAACTCGGGTTGTAAAGTGTTGACACAGAGCTTACCATGAATATGGGACAATGGTTTTTGTGACGATTTCCATTGAGCAATCAGCTGTGTGCAATATGGGATAACAGCAGGCAGAGCGGCAGGCAGAGCGGCAGGCAGAGCGGCAGGGAGCAGGGAGAGCACCCTGGGTACCGAGCTCAGAGCAGGGCCTAACGGCTCAGTTGGCAGCGGAGGAAGCTAAACAAGGCGGGAGCAGGGATTCCAGCGCGGCACGGTAGTGGAAAAGCACCATTAGATCTGTATGGTCTGTTTCCATGGAGGTATTCTGAATATTGTGTTTATGTATAATAATTGCATCCAGGTGGTATGTTAGTAAATAACGGTAAATAACAGCACAGCAACTATAACATGGCTCTCGGCCAATCAGATTGCTTGTTCAGAACCAAGTCAAGTCAAGTCATCTTTATTTCCTTTACAAATGACTAAAGCCAAACCAAAGTGCTTTACAGGTAAAAACACATACACTACAGTAATAAGTAAAAAAATACACAAAAAATAACCAGCTGTTGTATAAAGGGATAACTTTGATCAGGATATGAAAATATAAACATAACTTAACTTACAGAATATGTTTTGCATGCAAAGACACCCAGCGACAAATTGAATCAGAACCATATCCCCATAATACCATCCAGACTGTATCAGAACCATATCCCCACAATATAATGGATAGTGATGTGGAATGTTCATCCAGGTAGTGCTAAGATAGTGGTGTGGAATGTTCATTCAGATAGTGGTGTGGAATGTTCATTCTGGTAGTGGTATGTAATGAATATCCATTCAGGTAGTGATAAGGAATGTCCATTTGGATAGTGGTGAGGAATGTTCATCCAGATAGTAGTATGGTATGTTCATCCAGATAGTAGTATGGAATGTTCATTCAGATAGTGGTGTGGAATGTTCCTTCAGGTAGTGGTAATAAATGTCCATTTGGATAGTGGTGAAGAATGTTAATCCAGATACTTGTATGGAATGTTAATTCAGGTAGTAGTAAGGAATGTTCATCCAGATAGTGGTATAGAATGTTCCTTCAGGTAGTGGTATGCACTGTTCATTTGGATAGTGATAAGGAATGTTCATCCAGATAATGTTAAGGAATGTTCATCCAGATAGTGGTATGGAATGTTCATCCAGATAGTGGTATGGAATGTTCATTCAGATAGTGGTATGGAATGTTCATTCAGGTAGTGGTATGGAATGTTCATTCAGATAGTGGTATGGAATGTTCATCCAGATAGTGATAAGGAATGTCCATTTGGATAATGTTAAGGAATGTTCATCCAGATAGTGGTATGGAAGGTTCATTCAGGTAGTGGTGTGGAATGTTCATCCAGGTAGTGGTATGGAATGTTCATTCAGATAGTGGTATGTAGGGCGGCTGGGTGGCGCAGCGGTCTAAGCGCTCGTCACCAACGCAAGAGACACCGGTATCGAATCCGGCTGTCAGCGTTGCCTCCGGCTTGGGCCGGCCGTCATACTGACTCAATTGGCAGAGTCAGCGGGAGGGAAGTCGATGGGTGGTAATCTGGTCGTTGTAAAACAGCGACTCCTACAGGTCGGTCAGGGCGCCTGCACAGCAAAGAAGGGATATGTTGAAGGTAGTGTGACCTCCCACGCGTTACACTTCACCAATGAGAGTCCGCGCTGGCAGGTGAAAAGAGGTTGCTGGCTGTCTCCTATGTGACGGAGGAAGCATCTGTTAGACTTCAGGACTCCCTAGACCGACCAGTGGGGGGCATATGCGAGCAAAGACCAGGAAGGGGAGGGGGGAATTGGCATAACGATGAAATTGGGATGGGAGAAAATCGGAGAAAAAAACAGGAGAAAAAAGTGTGTGGGGGGGGGGAGATAGTGGTATGTATGTTCATTCAAGGTAGTGGTGTGAAATGTTCATTCAGGTAGTGGTATGGAATGTTCATTCAGGTAGTGGTATGGAATGTTCGTTCAGGTAGTGGTATGGAATTTCCATTCGGATAGTGGTATGGAATGTTCGTTCAGGTAGTGGTATGGAATGTTCATTCAGGTAATGGTATGGAATGTTCGTCCAGGTAGTGGTATATCAACTCACCCTTCTGTCACATTTAGTTTGTTCTGGAAAATGTTGCCTTTTCTGGTTCCTACTAGTTATTGTTTCTTGTTAGCATTCACATCAGCTGAATAATATATACGTCCTGTATAAGTCAGTGACCTGTAGGGAGAACAATAGTCTAATACAGGATGGATGCAGAGCACAAACATTACAGGACACTCATTAGTACATGGATTCTTACCATAGTCTCTGAGCAGGGCCTGGGCAGGCCTCTCACTGTCTGGTGTGGTGGCTTCTACCACACCCTGCTGGCCACCTGTAGTACTGCTGCTACTCGTCCTACTATGGCTCCTATAGTAGACATCTGTACCCTGGAGAGGAGAGGAGAGGAGAGGAGAGGAGAGGAGAGGAGAGGAGAGGAGGGGAGAGGAGGAGAGAGGAGAGGAGAGGAGAGGAGAGGAGAGGAGAGGAGAGGAGAGGAGAGGAGAGGAGAGGAGAGGAGAGGAGAGGAGAGGAGAGGAGGAGAGGAGGAGAGGGGGGAGGAGAGGATAGGAGGGGAGAGGAGAGGAGGGGAGAGGGGGAGGAGGAGAAGATAGGAGAGGAGAGGAGGGGAGATGAGAGGGGAGGAGGGGGAGGAGGACAGGAAGAGAAGAGGAGAAGAGTAGAGAGGAGAGGGTGGGAGAGAAGAGAAGAGGAGAGAGGAGAGGAGAGAAGAGCAGAAAGAAGAGAGGAAAGGAGAGAAGAGAGGAGAAGAGAGGGAAGGAAAGAGGAGAAAACAGAGGAGAGAAGAGGGGAGAGGAGAAGAGAAGAGAGGAGAGGAGAGAAGAGAGGAGAAGAGAGAAGAGAGGAAAGGAGAGAAGAGAGGAGAAGATAAGAGAAGAGAGGAGAGGAGGGGAGAGGGAAGAGAGCGGGGGAAGGAAAGGAGAAGAGAAATATTTGTACTGCTCATTGAAGATGATGGAAGAGGATATTGCTATAAAGCAGCAGGAGACAGTGAAGAACACTGCTGAAGAGACATGTAACTGATACCAACACACTGTCAATGTGAAGGTCTCCCTTTAACCTGATGGAAGATGATTTTCTGTCTGAAATACCAGGGCCCTCATTCATCAACGTGGCGTAGAAAATGTTCTATTTCCACACGTAAGCACAGAATGTAGAATCAGTGCACGCACAGAAAAAAAAAACGGGATTCACCACACGTGCGTACGCAGGTTCTACGCACACCTGTCATGATGAATCTCACCTTGGCCCTGCGCCGAGGCTCGTGCACACTTTCACGTATTTGCATACCAAAACCGCCCCGATTAACCATATACGGTAATGGACACCCCCATGAAATGTGGAAGAATGGACTAAACCGAGGGTGTTGTACACTGTCGGATATTATATCTATTAACTTCCTAAAAGACCATTGCTGCCTGGACACCGCAAACACTAATAAAGACCATTAACCACTGTTTTGCCGTTGCCCGTTAGTGTCATTAATGCATGCTGGAATAAGAATGCCTTTCTTAATTTATTTTTAATATTAATAATTATTATAATACAATAAAAGACAGCTCCGTCTTTTAATACACATATATTGTACAGTAACGTCAAATAAATACTACAGTCCCCGCTGAAATAAAGGTTCTGCACGCACATACCAGCAGTGATCTACAGCATAAAAGATAGCCACTTTATAATACTATTCTGAGTAGATAATTCATCTGTATCGCAACAGAGTCACGGATCTGGTCGGGGCAGGTATCATTATGTCGGGAAAATCCTTATGAAATAAACAAAAGTGAATTAAAGAATTTAAAAACAAAGTTTAGCATATTAAATTGTTTTATAAGCTTTCTGAGTAGATAATTCATCTGTATCGCAACAGAGTCACGGATCTGGTCGGGGCAGGTAGCATTATGTCGGGAAAATCTTTATGAAATAAACAAAAGTGAATTAAGGAATTTAAAACGAAGTTTAGCATATTAAATCGTTTTATAAGCTTATAGCTTTTTTCGTGCTGATTTGAGAGGGTCCAGCTGCAGAGCCGGAGAGCAACTCTCAGGGCCAAGATAGCACTTATACTATTTTGAGAGAGACAGCAGAGAGACAGACAGCAGAGAGACAGACAGACAGACAGACACTGTTCCACAGTGTGTGTGTGTGTGTGTGTGTGTGTGTGTGTGTGTGTGTGTGTGTGTGTGTGTGTGTGCGTGCGTGCGTGTGTGTGACTACTAGTCTAATAGTAGAGACTCAGCCCCCCCACCTCCCCCCTCTGGACCACCTCCTAGTAGAGACTTCTCTAGGAAGAAGACGAAGATGAGGATTAAGGCGAGACACTGCAGGTGAATAGGCAAATATACTTTTTTTGTTGATTTTGAGATTTTGTTATATTTTGCTTCCTAAACATGTCTTCTATGAAACTAGTGACAATAAAACGTCAATAACACACATTTAGTTGTTCATTTTACTTCATTTTGCCTTATTGCATCCATAAATGTCCACATATTTAATGGGGAAGTGCCTCATTTGCATATATAAACATACATTTCAGAAAACTTGTCTCTACTAGGAGGTGGTCCAGAGGGGGGGGGGGGTCTCTAATGGGAGGTGGTCCAGAGGGGGGGGTCTCTACTAGGAGACTAGTGGTCACACACACACACTGTGGAACAGTGTCTATCTGTCTGTCTGTCTGTCTGTCTCTCTGCTGTCTGTCTCTCCGGCTCTGCAGCTGGACCTTCTCAAATAAGCACGGAAAAGCTTTTAAGCTCATAGCTCCAATTTGGGTCCCAAATTGCGGTACAAATGAAGGAGGTGTCTCGGGTAGTGGACTCTAGTTAATATTATGTTCTCTCTGCAATTAGACTGCCCCTCATTCATTCATTCATCCCCATCTGATGCTATCTCTGAAAACCGTTCCTGCGAGCGCAGTCAGTGCACCCCATAACGCTATATATATAAACCTGCATTCATTCGGAGAGAAAGACCTATTCCACATGCTATTTAGGGTTTGACAATAATTACACTAATATCGCTATTTCACAATGAACTATAATGAATTACGGGGGTCATACAGAACACGCGCCAGTGTCTTTATTTCCGCGTTGAAACGAATGCATGTACTGAGGAGCGCTTATGCCGTAGTAATGATATTCTACCACTGGGCGTCAGCTAAGCATGCTCAGAGCTGTGCGTACACATAAGCACGAAGTCAAGTTCAAGTTGAAATTGATGAATCCCACTCTTTGCTTAGAAATGGTCGTACGCACAGGTTAAGCACATATCTGTGCGTAAGACACGTTGATGAATGAGGGCCCAGGAGTGACCATCAGTGGTCACAGTTACATTAGCAAAATAATGCATAATGCATGCAAAAATGAAATCTGCAAAGAAGCATGTGGTAAAATGTATGTGAAAAAGTATTCTTTTAAAAATTAATTTGAGCCATGATGAAAATGAACACATCTTCCCCACAACTCTCAGATAACTGTCTGACTCTCTACATATTGACTGATTTATTGTAGGGTTATCTGATGCTATACGTTCAGTTATGTTCATTTTAAAGGCGATTAGGGAAAGTTAGATTAGGTTAGGTCAGGGGTCAGCAACCTTTACTATCAAAGGAGCCATTTTCCCCCTCCCACAAAATAAAATTAATCTGGAGCTGCAAAACCTATTTACCCTTAAAATGAAGATAACACAGTGTATAACGTTTTATATATAGTTATCCCCAGGCATACCTCATATTTAGCATAAAACGCCTGACGATTGCATACCCAAAGTAATTTTCGATTTATTATACTTTATACTTATAGCACACAGTTTGTTGTATTTATGAAATTATAAAACAACAACAATATATATATTTTTTTTACATTTTATTGCCGTTTTTACCTGTTCTAACAAAGGAAAACCACAAACTCTTATGAAGAGGAGAAAAAAGACTGGCATGTGTGTGACGTATATTTTAGTTGACTAAATATTTTTTTATTTCAGTGTCACAGTATTTTAACATGGAGCCACAGCTGAGTGGCTGCAGAGCCGCAGTCGCGGGTTGCCGACCCCTGGGTTAGGTTAAGTTAAGTTATACTTTAAACAATACCCATTCTAACCACTAGGGAGCAGTCTGCAGCCACAGACAGAACACTGGGGACCAACTCCAGTTGTAAGGACAATGAGAGAGTATGTACTTATGGCGCTTTTCCACTGCATGGTACCTACTCTACTCTACCCTACTCTACTCTACTCGCTTTAGGTACCTGGTACTTCGTTCCTTTTCCACTGCAGGTACTAAAATAAAGTACTCAGTTTGTCTCTGTGTGGGGAGGCGGGGCTGCTGGTGTACAGCTGAGAGCTCCATAGCTCTGTGAGAGCTCCAGCATAGCTATGTCCGTGAGTTAGGCTCAAGCCAGAGTAAAACAGTTTTCAATCAATCAATCAATAACAACATTAACGAGACTCTCGTTGTGTCTATTCTGCTAACGCTAACTGTTACGAAGGATCAGATTAAACCGAATATATATATTTATTTATTGATATATATTGAATAGTATTTGTATATCGTTTGATATCCCTTGTATATTCCTTGTACATATACACGGAATATCCCTTTAGCCTACTATAGCCCATAATAGTTCATTCTCTTATTGGACAAAAGGACCAGGCGCCAGGGGACCAGCCCCTGGCGTCAAGTTCAAAGGTACCGACGAGACATGTCCGTACTAGCCCCGGCTCCGCTCAGGGATACGGCTACCGAAATGAGAGTGGCACTATTTGTTCACCGTGCATATAAATATGGCGCAAGTAAATGTAGAAGACCCTTAGTCCTTTACCCTTCTTCCCAACTTAGTAACAGAACGTGAAGCCTCACCCACGATACCACGTGCGGTGTAGTATGGCCTGTTTGGCCTTAGAATAGCATCGAGACCTCGTGCGAATTAATAACTGAATTGTCAGAGTTTGGCACTGTACCGTCGAGTGCGACGTATTTCTATTAAGTAATAATAGTCTATCGTGTATGGTGCATCGTGCGGTTAGAGTTCTAAAGTGACCAGCATCTCCAACGCTTCCTCGTGTTATCTAGAGTCTTATCCCGGCTGGGCCGACCACATGGCGCTTTCATCCGAGGAGATCTAGGCGAGGACCGAGGGACATGTACACTGGATTACCTACCCGACGACTGCTGAGCCCTATGCGGCTGGAATATATATTTGCTTTGGTACTGTGATTTGTGGAGCGGATAATCGCCGACGCCTGTGAGTGTTGGATTTACCCCCGAGAGGAGTCAAGTTGAGTCGGCGCTCAGAGAGACTGAGGTCGCCTAGCTTCTTCTTCATTGTGGAGCTACAGCCTACAAGAGAACCAAGGTGTATTCATCTGCGGATCATGAGTCTACTGCACTGTCTTCTGTACTTGAAGTCTCCCTAGATATCGTTGACCAGACGGTCTACTACCGACGGCTCTCCTACCCCCCCTACCGGCTTACAACCGGGAGGACCCCTTCCAGAACATCCCGCTATATCATTAAGTGTACCATAGATCTAATTCCCTAAGAGCCAGGTTGTATACTTGCTTCCTGCGTAACCAGAGATTGGACATTCAGTGTTGATTTGCCTACGAGTACTCATTTGCCTTACAAGTGCATTCAAATCATAAATGTAATAGTAAATATCATATGTACCTTTTGCTATATTAAATATTTGATTATTACCTTTGTCTGGACCCGATTTCATTGTGGAAAGTGTTCATCATATTTAGATATCGTGTACTGTATGGCCAGTAGTTAAAGTACATAAAGCGGTAGTGGTTTAATGATACCATACTTATCAATACAGTCAGGGAATTGTACCCCTCAGTTACACTAACGTTACCTCTCATTGTGTCTATTCTACAAGTATTAACGTTAGCTAGGCTGTCTATGCTAACGTTAGCATTAGGCTAACAAGCTGTAACGTTACCAGTCGCGTCTATTTGCTAACGTTAGCATTAGGTAATAACCGGTTTAAAATGGATGGTGATTACCTCACGTTGTGTCTATTCTACTAGCATTAACGTTACTCATACAAACAATCAATAGCGAGTTATATTGATCACGCTATGTACGATAGCCATGCTAAAACGCTAGCACAACATTAGCACAACATAAGCTTAAGCCTTAACAAGTCAGCGATCTTTTTGCGAGACTAAACTCTCCGCTCGGTGGCAAATTGTGTTGATGTCGGTTTTGTTTAATCAATAAATGAGGCAGAATACACAGTGACTGTATCGTTTGTTTATTGAGCTTGTGCCTGCTGCAATCATAATGAAATCCTATGCGAGACATTAAAGATGGCGGCTTTCTGTTTTCGTTCAGACCAGGTTCAGACTCTCCAACAAGTGACGCGTCTCTCTTCTGACCAATCAGTGGTTTGCAGTGTTTCACGTGACTTTTCTAGTACCAGTTCTACCCGCTTGGCACGCGCTTGGAACCACGACAGAGCAGGGACTAAAAAAGTACCCAAAAAGTACCGAAAAAGTACCTGGTACCAGGTACTTTGGTAATGGAAAACCGAAAATACCGAGTAGAGTAGAGTAGAGTAGGTACCATGCAGTGGAAAAGCGCCATAAGTCTGTATCTAGTATGGTAGCAGTATGCATCTAGCATGGTAGCAGTACAGTATGTATCTAGTATGGTAGTAGTATGTATCTACAGTAACATGGTAGCAGTATGTATCTACAGTAACATGGTAGCAGTATGTATCTACAGTAACATGGTAGCAGTATGTATCTAACATGGTAGCAGTACAGTATGTATCTAGTATGGCAGTAGTATGTATCTACAGTAACATGGTAGCAGTATGTATCTAACATGGTAGTATGTATGGTAGTAGTATGTATTTAGTATGGTAGTAGAATTAATCTAACATGGTAAAAAAAAAGAAAGAAAGAAAGAAATTGTGCATTTATATAGCGATTTTAAACCCAAGTGCTTTACAATTTGTTCTTCACATTTTAGCCACTCACTCGCACATTCAGACACCAACGGCGGAGGCGACCATGCAAGGGGCCAACCTGCTCATCGGGAGCAATTATGGGTTAAGTGTCTTGGTCAAGGAAATGACAAGCTGCCCAGGAGGAGCGGGAATCAAACCAGGAACCTCTGGATTATCAGACAACTGCTCTACCTCCCGAGCCACTGTCACAGTATGTATCTAACATGGTAGTATGTATGGTAGTAGTAGTAGTAGTAGTAGTAGTATGTATCTAACATGGTAATATGTATGGTATTAGTATCTAACATGGTAGTATGTATGGTATTAGTATGTATTTAACATGGTAGTATGTATGGTATTAGTATGTATTTAACATGGTAGTATGTATGTTATTAGTATGTATCTAACATGGTAGTATGTATGGTATTAGCATGTATTTAACATGGTAGTATGTATGGTATTAGTATGTATTTAACATGGTAGTATGTATGGTATTAGTATGTATCTAACATGGTAGTATGTATGGTATTAGTATGTATCTAACATGGTAGTATGTATCTAACATGGTAGTATGTATGGTATTAGTATGTATCTAACATGGTAGTATGTATGGTATTAGTATGTATCTAACATGGTAGTATGTATGGTATTAGTATGTATTTAACATGGTAGTATGTATGGTATTAGTATGTATCTAACATGGTAGTATGTATGGTATTAGTATGTATCTAACATGGTAGTATGTATCTAACATGGTAGTATGTATGGTATTAGTATGTATCTAACATGGTAGTATGTATGGTATTAGTATGTATCTAACATGGTAGTATGTATCTAACATGGTAGTATGTATGGTATTAGTATGTATCTAACATGGTAGTATGTATGGCATTAGTATGTATCTAACATGGTAGTATGTATGGTATTAGTATGTATTTAACATGGTAGTATGTATGGTATTAGTATGTATTTAACATGGTAGTATGTATCTAACATGGTAGTATGTATGGTATTAGTATGTATTTAACATGGTAGTATGTATGGTATTAGTATGTATCTAACATGGTAGTATGTATGGTATTAGTATGTATTTAACATGGTAGTATGTATGGTATTAGTATGTATCCAACATGGTAGTATGTATGGTATTAGTATGTATCCAACATGGTAGTATGTATGGTATTAGTATGTATCTAACATGGTAGTATGTATGGTATTAGTATGTATCTAACATGGTAGTATGTATCTAACATGGTAGTATGTATCTAACATGGTAGTATGTATGGTATTAGTATGTATCTAACATGGTAGTATGTATGGTATTAGTATGTATCTAACATGGTAGTATGTATGGTATTAGTATGTATCTAACATGGTAGTATGTATCTAACATGGTAGTATGTATCTAACATGGTAGTATGTATCTAACATGGTAGTATGTATGGTATTAGTATGTATCTAACATGGTAGTATGTATGGTATTAGTATGTATCTAACATGGTAGTATGTATGGTATTAGTATGTATCTAACATGGTAGTATGTATGGTATTAGTATGTATCTAACATGGTAGTATGTATGGTATTAGTATGTATCTAACATGGTAGTATGTATGGTATTAGTATGTATCTAACATGGTAGTATGTATGGTATTAGTATGTATCTAACATGGTAGTATGTATGGTATTAGTATGTATCTAACATGGTAGTATGTATGGTATTAGTATGTATCTAACATGGTAGTATGTATCTAACATGGTAGTATGTATGGTATTAGCATGTATCTAACATGGTAGTATGTATGGTATTAGTATGTATCTAACATGGTAGTATGTATGGTATTAGTATCTAACATGGTAGTATGTATGGTATTAGTATGTATCTAACATGGTAGTATGTATGGTATTAGTATGTATCTAACATGGTAGTATGCATGGTATTAGTATGTATTTAACATGGTAGTATGTATGGTATTAGTATGTATCTAACATGGTAGTATGTATGGTATTAGTATGTATCTAACATGGTAGTATGTATCTAACATGGTAGTATGTATGGTATTAGCATGTATCTAACATGGTAGTATGTATGGTATTAGTATGTATCTAACATGGTAGTATGTATGGTATTAGTATGTATCTAACATGGTAGTATGTATGGTATTAGTATGTATCTAACATGGTAGTATGTATGGTATTAGTATGTATCTAACATGGTAGTATGCATGGTATTAGTATGTATTTAACATGGTAGTATGTATGGTATTAGTATGTATCTAACATGGTAGTATGTATGGTATTAGTATGTATCTAACATGGTAGTATGCATGGTATTAGTATGTATTTAACATGGTAGTATGTATGGTATTAGTATGTATTTAACATGGTAGTATGTATGGTATTAGTATGTATCTAACATGGTAGTATGTATGGTATTAGTATGTATCTAACATGGTAGTATGCATGGTATTAGTATGTATTTAACATGGTAGTATGTATGGTATTAGTATGTATTTAACATGGTAGTATGTATGGTATTAGTATGTATCTAACATGGTAGTATGCATGGTATTAGTATGTATCTAACATGGTAGTATGTATGGTATTAGTATGTATTTAACATGGTAGTATGTATGGTATTAGTATGTATCTAACATGGTAGTATGTATGGTATTAGTATGTATCTAACATGGTAGTATGTATGGTATTAGTATGTATCTAACATGGTAGTATGTATGGTATTAGTATGTATTTAACATGGTAGTATGCATGGTATTAGTATGTATCTAACATGGTAGTATGTATGGTATTAGTATGTATCTAACATGGTAGTATGTATGGTATTAGTATGTATCTAACATGGTAGTATGTATGGTATTAGTATGTATTTAACATGGTAGTATGCATGGTATTAGTATGTATCTAACATGGTAGTATGTATGGTATTAGTATGTATCTAACATGGTAGTATGTATGGTATTAGTATGTATCTAACATGGTAGTATGCATGGTATTAGTATGTATCTAACATGGTAGTATGTATGGTATTAGTATGTATCTAACATGGTAGTATGTATGGTATTAGTATGTATCTAACATGGTAGTATGTATGGTATTAGTATGTATCTAACATGGTAGTATGTATGGTATTAGTATGTATCTAACATGGTAGTATGCATGGTATTAGTATGTATCTAACATGGTAGTATGCATGGTATTAGTATGTATTTAACATGGTAGTATGCATGGTATTAGTATGTATCTAACATGGTAGTATGCATGGTATTAGTATGTATTTAACATGGTAGTATGCATGGTATTAGTATGTATTTAACATGGTAGTATGCATGGTATTAGTATGTATCTAACATGGTAGTATGTATGGTATTAGTATGTATCTAACATGGTAGTATGTATCTAACATGGTAGTATGTATGGTATTAGTATGTATTTAACATGGTAGTATGTATGGTATTAGTATGTATCTAACATGGTAGTATGTATCTAACATGGTAGTATGTATGGTATTAGTATGTATCTAACATGGTAGTATGTATGGTATTAGTATGTATCTAACATGGTAGTATGTATGGTATTAGTATGTATCTAACATGGTAGTATGTATGGTATTAGTATGTATCTAACATGGTAGTATGTATCTAACATGGTAGTATGTATGGTATTAGTATGTATCTAACATGGTAGTATGTATGGTATTAGTATGTATCTAACATGGTAGTATGTATCTAACATGGTAGTATGTATCTAACATGGTAGTATGTATCTAACATGGTAGTATGTATGGTATTAGTATGTATCTAACATGGTAGTATGTATGGTATTAGTATGTATCTAACATGGTAGTATGTATGGTATTAGTATGTATCTAACATGGTAGTATGTATGGTATTAGTATGTATCTAACATGGTAGTATGTATGGTATTAGTATGTATCTAACATGGTAGTATGTATGGTATTAGTATGTATCTAACATGGTAGTATGTATGGTATTAGTATGTATCTAACATGGTAGTATGTATGGTATTAGTATGTATCTAACATGGTAGTATGCATGGTATTAGTATGTATCTAACATGGTAGTATGTATGGTATTAGTATGTATCTAACATGGTAGTATGTATCTAACATGGTAGTATGTATGGTATTAGCATGTATCTAACATGGTAGTATGTATGGTATTAGTATGTATCTAACATGGTAGTATGTATGGTATTAGTATGTATCTAACATGGTAGTATGTATGGTATTAGTATGTATCTAACATGGTAGTATGTATGGTATTAGTATGTATCTAACATGGTAGTATGCATGGTATTAGTATGTATTTAACATGGTAGTATGTATGGTATTAGTATGTATCTAACATGGTAGTATGTATGGTATTAGTATGTATCTAACATGGTAGTATGTATCTAACATGGTAGTATGTATGGTATTAGCATGTATCTAACATGGTAGTATGTATGGTATTAGTATGTATCTAACATGGTAGTATGTATGGTATTAGTATGTATCTAACATGGTAGTATGTATGGTATTAGTATGTATCTAACATGGTAGTATGTATGGTATTAGTATGTATCTAACATGGTAGTATGCATGGTATTAGTATGTATTTAACATGGTAGTATGTATGGTATTAGTATGTATCTAACATGGTAGTATGTATGGTATTAGTATGTATCTAACATGGTAGTATGCATGGTATTAGTATGTATTTAACATGGTAGTATGTATGGTATTAGTATGTATTTAACATGGTAGTATGTATGGTATTAGTATGTATCTAACATGGTAGTATGTATGGTATTAGTATGTATCTAACATGGTAGTATGCATGGTATTAGTATGTATTTAACATGGTAGTATGTATGGTATTAGTATGTATTTAACATGGTAGTATGTATGGTATTAGTATGTATCTAACATGGTAGTATGCATGGTATTAGTATGTATCTAACATGGTAGTATGTATGGTATTAGTATGTATTTAACATGGTAGTATGTATGGTATTAGTATGTATCTAACATGGTAGTATGTATGGTATTAGTATGTATCTAACATGGTAGTATGTATGGTATTAGTATGTATCTAACATGGTAGTATGTATGGTATTAGTATGTATTTAACATGGTAGTATGCATGGTATTAGTATGTATCTAACATGGTAGTATGTATGGTATTAGTATGTATCTAACATGGTAGTATGTATGGTAT